>NC_139537.1:54389900-54635727 GCF_965153285.1 Podarcis tiliguerta | reverse complement strand
TATTGAGCAACCTAGTTTGACAGGAGTTTTGCATTAATATAATCTATGATGTTGCAGAAATTAGATTTAGGCTGCAATCTCACGCCCATTTACTTGGGAGCAAGTCTCATTGAACTAAGTGGGTCTTGCTTCTGAGTAGAGATGTATAGGATTGTGCTTTTAATAATGGTTTGCTTTGTATGCTATATACATTTCGCTGCCCTGCATTTTATGTCTGTTATGTGTTGTTAAGAGCCTGGTTTGCAAAAATAAATAAATTATTGTCTTAAATACATTTATACCACTAACATCCTGATTCTATACAGCTTAAACCCCAATGTGAAGCTCGTTCCCCCCCCCCCAAGGTGCATCACGTTACACTTAACTTTCATTGAATCACATTTACCATTTTAATGCTCGTTTACCCATTTTGGTGAGATGATTGTATTAATGCAACAGATAGTAGAAATACAAGCATTAATTAATGCTGCTTATTACTTGGCTCGTGATTCTCAGTGAAACCCTGAAATTCATCATATACTATAGGGATGAGGAACCTATGGTCCTCTAGATGTTGTTTGGACTGCAGCTCCCTTCATCCCTTGCCATTGTCCATGCTGGTTGAAGCCACTGGAAGTTGCGGTCCATCAACAACAGGAAAGCCATAGGTTTTCCATCCCCAGTATATCTTCTAGTATGTAATATAATTGGTCCCATGGTACTCCAGGTGACCGTAGGGTGGTGCCTCAGAAGTTGCTATGCAAGAGTTGTTGTAGCACTGCGCTGCATGACCCAGGAGTTAGTACACCCCCACAACCACATTTTTGCTAACGTAGTATCCAACAGGATTGTGCTGTATTCCTGCACCGCTGACCAGTAGCAACCTTCCACAGACCAAAAAAACAATATGTAGAAAAGTATATGTGATTAAAATAATTTTTATAAATACCAACAACCACATTTATAAGAAAACCCACCCCCTGTATTGAAAATGCAGTATGTTTGTCTTTGCAGCACTGTTTAATTTAGCATTTTTACATTTATTTTTTTCCTTGCTTCCATGCTATTATACAGGACATTAGGACTCACATGAATCAAGTGCTATATACTGAAAGCAGTGCCTGTCTCGTCTCTGGCAAAAGCAAGTTGGGCACCTGACTTGTCTAACCCATACTATCTGCACACATGCTAAATTTAGGGATAAACCAGCCACCTCTACCCCTCCCACTCCCATCCTGCTCTCTGGTGGTGCCTGAATTAGAATGTTCCACTTCCTGGTGCAAAATCCTGCTGAGCAAACCAAACTGTCTACTCTTCAGTCAGCACAGTGAACAGATGATATCGCAGCTGCTGCAGCAGCAGCAGAGAAAAGCAAGGGAGGGAGTCAGTAGGGAACCTGTTCCAACTCCTAAAGCTGCAGCCAAGAGGTGTAAAGGGCTTTGGAAGAAGAGATCTGCACATACCACACTGGCCTGCACAAGCACCTTTTCCCCACAGTGTCTCCACCAATTTTATGCACTGGCCCAATGCCTATGTCAAGGAGGAGGGTTGCTGTGGTAATCCAGAGGTTTAGTCAGGCAACCTGTTTACCACAAGCAGGCAGCTGATGTGGAAAATGACAAAAAGCAGCCACAATGAGCTGGATGGACATTTGCAACAGCCATCAATTTGTTGAGCTTGTGAGGATATTGGTTTGCTAAATGTGGGGGTGGGAAACAGAATGCATTCCCTTTTGTCTGAAATTTCCAGTCCTCCAAAAGGTGGAGAAAAGCTCTTTGCCAGACTGTTTTACGGTTCTTCCCCCTAATGAAATGAGCCAGCTGGCACCCCATTTATGGAATGCCCTCTCCAGGGGCGCTTACCTGACACCCACATTATGGATTGTTTGATGCCAGGCAAAGGGGCCTTTTCGTTCTCCTAACCTATGTCTTTTAGTTTATAGCAGGTAGGCATTTTTCGTCTTTACTCCTTACTCGTTTTATGCTGGAATTAAGATGGTTTTATGATGCTGTATTTCTGCAGCCTGTGGTCTGCTCTTGCAAGTCTCTTTGTGTGTCTTTTTTATATCTGAGACCAACAGGGATGGACAGCTGCATGACTAACATTACAAGTCGGAATAAACAGAACCATGGAAGTGCTGATGTTACACATTTCTCCTGTTGCCATTTTCCAAGAACAAGGTTGTTGTCATTTTATTTCCTTTTGCAGCTTTCTTTAACAATTCATAAAATGGCCTACTGACACAGAGCTCATTGTAAAAACTGGCAAAATGTTTCCGAATTCTGTTTCATTCAGTGCTATTATTTTAAGCCCCTTCTCACAAAACCCTGAAGAAAAAGCTTTGCATTGTATGCAATCTTTAAATGCTAGGGAAAGAGGTGACCTCGCAACTGAAACACTGGTATTTAGGGGAAAGGTTATTGGCTAGAGATAGCGAGGACCATGCTGCAGAAAGCATTTCAGAAGAGCTCAGTATAGTAACTTTGGCACCCACCAGTAAAAAGTCTCAGAAGCAATACAGATAGATAGCTTTAAACAGTGGCCAACCTCGTCAACATATTCACTTGCAGTTTTCTTATATTCATTTGGCACTTCCAAACTGTCCCTATTTTTGGATGGGATTCTTTCACACACTGGGAAATTCAAGTTGCAGAATTAAAGCAGATTTGGATGACTTCTGCAACAAACCTGCTTCCCCCAAAGATACTTTTAGTGATAAAGAAAATGACAGGGAAATGTAGTGGAAAGTGTCTGATAACACTTTCTTTGGTGCAACGTCATCTAACATCCCTGCAAACCAATCCAGATGAATGCTCAATAAACTTGTCATCTGGAAATGCCCTTTAAAAAGAAAGAAAACCTCAAGTGAAGAACAGGGCAAAAGCAGTTTGGCACGAACACTCATGAATACATAGAGTCAGAGAAGATGCCCTTGGGGACAGGTACCCAGAAGACCCTCACCTCTTGAACTAATCCTTATCTCAGCCCTGGGATACATAACCAGAGCATAAACAGGTTGACTTTCTTTTACCACTAGCTAATTGCCACCAGACCTTAGATTAAAACCTTGAGGGCAAAGGCTATAGCTTCCAGACCATACCTTTCTCTTTAAAAATTAACCATTGCCTCCTTCCAGAACAGCTGCGTAGCTGTGTTGCAACCACAACAAAGGTTTTTGCTACACTAGATACTTTCAGAGATGTCACATCCCAGCAAGTTCAGGTTGCACAATTAACAGTTAATTTGGTACTCTTTCGCAACAAACCTTCCATCTAAAACCAGATTTTTTGCAGGAAGCAAGTTTATGGGGAAATATGGTTGCACGCCACCCTAATCTCTGAGCGGTGCAAGATTCCAGGGGTTTCAGGCGCTTACCCAGGTTTCATGTTTCCTTTTGGAATGAGGCACAGCAGAGACTGGTGTCTTTAGGATATAGGATTGATTTACACATATACCGGTATACAACTTGAGTCTATGATGGAGGGTTTTACAGCATCAACACCCCAAAAGGGTATTGTTTCACCCAGAGCCACAGCCTTGGATTCAAACAGAAATCATTGCTCTCAAATGTTACTCAGATTCTTCCTTCAGCTTGCTGCTTTACTTCAAGGTTGCATTACTGGAAAACTCTCAGCTTTCAACTGTGGCTTTGTCCGTTGAAGGAGGGGACTCCACTCATTTGCTGCCTTGCACCAAGCTCCTTAATCCCCCACCAGCTCATTAAGGAAGCTAGTTGGCTATTCCAAGAATTAGAAGACATAGCTAGCTTTTAACACTTGCTGGATTCAGGGATTAGAGGGGTCTGGCATACATCTTTACACATTGGTTCTCAAAGAGTGTGGTGCACCACACTGGTGTGGCTGAGAAGATGGCAAGTGTGGTGGGAAGATTCAAGAACTATCAAAGAAGAGAAATCAGAATGATTGTTCAATAAATAGACAACATTGCTCAATCTCCCTACGAAACTTGTGCAAACAGATCAGAATGAAGGCTCAATAAATGGCTGGAAGCAGCCAAAGGGTATTGGGGCATCTACAAAATTAACACATTTATTATGGCATAAGCTTTTGCAGACTAGAGCTCACTTCATCAGGTGCATGAACTCACTCACTCCCCCTTCCCCTGGCCTGGCCCTCACAATATCCTCTCCACCAGTCAATGGGACTGCCTGGTGCTATGTGCCTCGCCCCCCCCCCCAAATACCCCACCTAGGAATGTGGAAGTATAATAAGGAAGTCTGACTACAGGGCTGGTGCAACTCACCCTTCCCCTTCCAGGCTTCCTGCACCCCTGCCCTCAGGAAACTGATCTGAGAGATCACTTCTGCTCTATGAAAACCCAGTCTTCTGATTTCAAGAGCAAGTTTTCCAGCTGTTGGGTCTTACTTAACATGGGGTTGCTTTGCCCCATTGGTCTATTCTTAGTCAATTGTGTGTATAGGCTGAACGTTTGGTTTATTTACAGCACAAGCTAGTCGGCTGATACGGAAAGGCTTGGGTTAATTCTGCAGTGCACCACAGATGGCTTAAGAATATATTTCAGTTTCACTCTGCCAGCTCTGCTTCACAGACTCTGGTGCTGGGTTGTTCCTATTCCTTAATCCTTTTGTTAGAGAGCAAAATTGAGCAGACTCCTACACAATGCAGGCATGCCATCTTTCGAAGACCCAGGAGTGGGAGAGTTTACAGATTATTCACACATTCATGAATGTGTGCGTTAGGCGCAGCTTGGAGTGATGGGGGCCGTGGTATAACGGTTACTCACCCTGCCTGTAGCCCAGAAGAGGGGCAGCTCATACCCGGGGGCCAAAGACAGCTCTACAGGCCCTCTATCTGGCCTTCAAACTTCTCCCCAGGCCATGGGCCTCCCTGGGCCCCACTTTGCATCCTGGGTGTTCTTGCCTGGTTGTAATGTTACTTGAACTTTTGTACTGCCTCTTCCTTGCATTGATGGAGGATAGAGAAACTAGTCTACTGAGCAAAGGTGCTCTGCCAGCTTCCGCCTCTGGCTCTGCCAATCACTGGCTTGTGGCCCTCAGAAGGTTATTGAAAAAGGTCCCCCACCCTTGCTGTAGCTCTTCCTCCTCGCATACCTCACCTCCATGCAATTTGGGGTTCCATGTGAATGTTAATCCCAGTGTGCATATGATATTTTACTCATAATGAAACCCCAAAATCGAATATTTTAATGTTGGCATTTATTCGTATAGCTTAAAAAAAATAAAATCCAGATGCCTTAGGTAGCTTCCAGATGAGACATGGTGAGTTGTGCAAGTGATCAAACAAACCACGACTTGCTTCTCCAAAGTTTGTTTTGTTCTACAGCTGCTCTTGCCTTGTGCCTTTGTGGCTTGGTTAGCGCCTGGAGAGGGTTGGCAAACAAACCATGGTTAAGGAAGAGTGCTGGGATCATACACAATGATAAGCGATAGTTGAAAGAAATCTAAGTTCATAAGTCAACAGTAAACCATGGATTCGGTTTGTTGTTTGCTTGCAATAAACAAATCACAGTTAAGCTGCTGGGCAGCTGGTTAATAAGTCATGCATTAGCATTATGTGTCAACCAGGCTACAATGGATAACAGAGATGGACAGAAGGGGGAAGTCCCCTCTTTTCTGCTCTTTCCTCACTTCAGTGTCTTGTCATATACATTCCTGTTGTTTCAGTAATCAAAAATAGAAAGCAGTCTTCAGCTATTATGAAACTTTTTTTTTTTTAAAGAGGGACTCCTTGTGTGATTTAGGGAAAGGGTGTTTTTCTTAATTAGTTGAAAGCCAGATTGCAATGGGGACTATTACTTGAGTTTTCTTAGCATCCAATCTGTCACATTCAGGGTAGAAACTTTTTTTAAATGCAGTAATTAATGCTTGATTTCTAAAAGCCTGCTTGATTTACTCTGAAATGGAAGATTTAATTTGTTTTTCTTTTTAAGCCAATAAACCTATATGAATGAATCAAAGTTTGAAACATAAGCCTATATGCATATTTACTAAAAACTAGCAAATCTCGCTTTGTTCAATGGGGTTTACTATGAAGAAGTGCATAGGATTGCAGTCTTAAACACCCTATAGAGCACACACCGCTCAAGTAAACCAATGAAAACAAATCCATCCACAAAATCTCATTTAGCAATCAGTGATGCATGAATAACAGTTTGGTCCTATTTTTCCAGAACTGTTGGCTTTCTTCATTCAGCGCCATTTGTTATATGCTGTGTTTTTGCCCTGTCAAATTCACCACAAATTAGGCCCCATTGATTTCTACGTTTGCATTGACTTTGAAGACAGGAGTGCCTGGCGTTCTCTGGTCCATGGGGTCACGAAGAGTCGGACACGACTGAACGACTAAACAACAACAACATGTTGTAACTGCGTTTTGAATACCGTGGTACCTTGGTTGTCAAACTTAATCCATTCCGGGAGTCTATTTGACTCCCGGAACTGTTCGAAAACCAAGGCTTGGCTTCCGATTGGCTGTAGGAGCTTCCTGCACTCAATCAGAAGCCACGTCGGACGTTCAGCTTCCAAAAAATGTTCGCCAACCTGAACACTTACTTCTGGGTTTGTGGTGTTTGGGAGCCGATTTGTTCAGGAGCCAAGCCGTTTGACAACCAAGGTACCACTGTACTGTGTATATTACTGGTCACCTCAAAAAGGATATTGTAGAGTTGAAAGAAAAAGTAGTTTTCAGATAAAAGAAAATAGTTCTTCATACAGCACACATTGTACAAACTTGCTGTACAAACTGTGGAACTTGCTCCCACATGAGGGCAATAATGCTTCTGAATCCCAGTTGCTGGAAACCACAGGAGAGCAAAGTTCTCTTGTGTTTGGGTCCTGCTTACTGTTTTCCCACAGGTATCTGTGTGCCTGCTGTATGAGAACAGGATGCTGGAGTAGATGGGGCATTGGCATGATCCAGCAGGCTCTTCTTATGTTCGCATATGTAGGATTTGTGCCCAAACAATACTGTTTGCTCTCACACATTCTTTTATGCAAAACAATCCTGAATTTAATGGGACTTACTTCAAAGCAAATATGCACTGCTGTTTTAGTGTGCACCGAATTCTAAAGTCCTGAAAACATTAGTGTTTGTGGAGTCCAGAGGCTGGTTGTATAGTAATAAAAAGTACTCTTTATAAAAGTGTTATTTTTCTATAAGAAAATGTAAACTTTGAAATGAATATTTTTTAACCCCCCCCCGAAACACAATTGCATGGTTTACCTCCAGACATCATGAAAGCGCCTGGTTTGCTCAGCTATGTGTTTCCAGTCCTTTCAAACTATACAAGACAAATATATCTATTCTTTGAAAAATATTGGCAAATATGTGTGTTTTCAGTATAGGGGATAAATCTTCTCTTCACCAAATTCTTTGGGCCAGAAAAAATGGCTCAGATTTTATCAGGTAATGAAAGATACTGAAAGAATGCAAAACAATTCCTAAACGGGTAACCTACTTGCTCAGATATGTGTTGTTGTTAGTGTAAGTTTTTTTTGAAAGTTAAGCAATGATCAGGTCGGAGTAATCCCTGTCTACTTTTTACAACAGCATATTGTTTGACTGAGTAATTTTTGACACCTGGGACTCAGCTACATTAGCAAAAACCATCACCACCACCACCATTTTGAATGCCTTAGAAACATGCAACACCAGACGGCGCCGGAGAGCAACAAAAATTCTATGCAATTTTTACAGTGTTTTTTCCCCTTTTGTTATAACGATTTAATTTCTGACTTATTTATAGCATTTTTTTCTGTGTGTAGATGCACCCTTGATATTTCTCAGAGCATCAGGTATCTTTCATCTGTCTGTTAGAGTAAGGTATTAGATAGAATATTAATATTTAATGGTATCACCACCCTATCTCCTAGAAATTTTGTATCTCTATCTTTCTCTTTGAGATTTGCCTTAGCCTGCTTTGGACCTGCATTCTTGGGTTATATACACACTACTCATGTTCAAAAACTGCCTGTTTCTCTCTAGCAAAAGGTCTGCCCTTCTCTTCAGAGGTTTAAGGGGATAAGTGGATAACAAGCACCTCAGGCTTCCCATCAGGCTCTGTGCTAACAACATCTCAAATGAAAGAGAGTCTACCCCTTTCCTGGCTAGTCCATTTTACTGCTGAGCAGCTCAACAGAAGTTATTCGTAACGGTGAATCTTCTACATACTGAAAAACAAACGACTCAAGTTTTAAAACACGTGCTGAATTCTCACAAAGGACTGCCCATCAGAAATAGCTACTGGAGCAGAACTATATTTATGTTTTCTGAGCCAGCCATTAGAGGGGAAAACTAAAGTAGGTAATATTTTGCTTTTGCTTTTTCATGAAACAATCCTAAAGCAAGGGAGCTTGAAGGCTTGTCAATTTGTCATCCTGTCAGGCAAGAAAGCCCTTCGAAGTTTGGTAGCAAACAATAATGGATAGAATTTGGTTATACGGGGATCATGTTTACCACAGGTGGCATCTCCAGACCCCACATGCTCCCTTGTCAAGCTGAATTCCTTGCAACTACAAAGTGTGTCAGGTGGGAAAGTGCCACTTCTACAGCAGCAAACAATGCTAAGTTTACAGTGCTCTGTCCTTTCGGTAAAAAAAATAAAAATGTTTTCTGTGATAAATTGTGGAACACTCCAAAAAGTTCTCACTGTGCTGGGTGAGAATAAATTTGCCTTCAAAACAATATTTCCTGCCCTAAGAATTATGAAAAACCTGTTTCTTCCTGATGTGTGAGAGAGATGCTGCAAAATCAAATAATTTCAATTTCTTGATACTCCGTTTGGTACAAATGCTGATAATCTTAATGTTAGCTACAAAGTCAACATTCTATTCAGGTGTTTAATAGTATTTTGGTTTAATATCACCAAGGGAAATATTAAGCAGAATAGACCATTTAGGGCTATTAATCTTCAAATCTCAAATCCAAAAATGGACAAAAGCTTGAAAAGCCATGGGATGATTGCCAAAGGATTAGAACAGGCATAGGCAAACTTGACCCTCCAGATGTTTAGGGACTACAACTCCCATCATCCCTAGCTAACAGGACCAGTGGTTAGGGATGATGGGAATTGTAGTCTCAAAAAACATTTGGAGGGCCGAGTTTGCCTATGCCTGGATTAGAATGTTGTGTGAATGCTCCATAAATAACCCAAAGTGGGTGGGGTCTCCTCACCCAGCTAGATAGTTTATAGCTGGCTCCTTGAATCTCTCCTTCAGAGGAGGCTGGCAGCAGCAAGAAGAGAGAAGTGTTGATAGGGCAAAAATGGCATGTCCTCTTCCTCTCCCCCCCCCCAGCTGCTAGTGCTGAAGATGTGTCAAAGATGTGTGGGATGGATGGGTGCCATTATAGTTTTTCTCCACATATTTGTTTTGAGATCAATTTTACCGTGTTCTTTTGACAGATATTACCTATACAGAACATAAACTGCAGATTTTCTTTTTTAAAAAAGTGGAGGGGATGGGATCTACACCATCTCCAGGGCAGATCTGTGTTAGTTAGACTTAATTCCACATTTAATCTCTCTTCTAACCCCCCCCCCCCCAGATATTAGTGCCTAGATATTAGTGAAGTGCAAAATATAAAAAACCTGATGGGAATACATGGCACAACTTGACTCCAGAGGCAAGTGCTGCATTGTTCAATCTTAAGAACTACTGTACAAAGACATCATATCCAAGCCAGCTGACAACGTAGTTATTTTGAATGAAAATGATTACTTCACAGAAGCGTATCGACCGCTTAAGAATACTGTGCACTATACTAGGTGCCATAATGATCCAATCACACAGACAAAAATGGAAAGAGCAAGGATAGTAGCTTTGGGATTACCGGAAGGATATATTGATAGGTCCTTTTCAGACATACACACTCAGTGAGTAGGAATTGTCTGTGGATGCAATTTCAAAGACATAGCTCCAGAAAAATAATTCTCCAGAAAAATAATTCTACAGTGGTACCTTGGGTTACATATGCTTCAGGTTACATACGCTTCAGGTTACAGACTCCGCTAACCCAGAAATAATACCTCAGGTTAAGAACTTTGCTTCAGGATGAGAACAGAAATCGTGCTCCGGTGGCGCAGCGGCAGCAGGAGGCCCCATTAGCTAAAGTGGTGCTTCAGGTTAAGAACAGTTTCAGGTTAAGAACAGACCTCCGGAACGAATTAAGTACTTAACCCGAGGTACCACTGTACTTCAGTTTTCATGAGCAATGCATGAACAGGGCTTTATTTGGACATCAATCCTATTGCAATCCATCCCAGAGAAGGCTAAGTTGTAACAAAAATAGAAAAGCGCCTTAAAATAAATGCTTAGAAAATGGAAGCTTGTGCCAATGAAAGATCCTGTCTCAATACATGTGCATGTTTTTTCAAAGGGCCACTGCAAAACTGTCACTGAAATAAAACAGGGCTTAGTTCTGAGTAAATGTTAGGATTCATTCACATATCCAAAAGAAGCAAAATATACTATGTAATCAGAATACAGTTTTGAGAAGTCCTTTGATTAGTTAGAGGGTTTGCAGTAAAGGCCTGAATCTGCTCTTAGTAATACCCTTGGTAGAGGCTCCAGGAGCTACAGTGGGATGCATTTCCTGAAGAATAAACAGCAAGTTCAGATAGGTTCACTGAAAGGCTTTACACAATATTTAAAATGCATTTCTCTAGGAAATTCATGGTGTGTCATTCTCTTTCAACATGCAGGGGTTCCATTTAACACATTTCTCCTGACTGAAATGGGAAAGCATCAATAAGGTTCCATTTGCAGCTTCTCATTGGCTCTGGTACTTGTATTCCGTACAGTGTATAATCAAAGGGGGGGAAATGAGGTATGTTACACAGAGGGCCATTGAAATATTTGCTTCAGATCCATTAAAACAAGATTATTTTTAGAAAGAAACTACAGAATCAGATATGCAGCCATTTGCTAGCAAGGCCAAAGCTCTGGAAACCACCAGGCTATTTTGTGAGGACTGTATAGGACGGCAAAAGAACATTCTGCCATTGCTGAATGATTTCAACATGCACACCCCCGGCTAATTCATTGTCTCTGAAGTGGGAGACTTTGAAATAACACTGTTTCTCTCTACTGTACTTCCAGCACTGCTAGATTATGAATAACATCACTACTTTCATGTGTGCGCCAGATGCCACTGGTCTGCTGTGTCGTTTATGCTGCAGCAACACCTCTGGACGACAGAATTGCTGTTCATAGTGATGGTAAATGGTGTTCATTTTCCCAACGCCAGTTATTTCTTTAAAACTGGGTTGGGGAACCTGTGGCCCTCCAGATGTGTTTGGTCTTCAGCTCCCATCTGCTGCAGTCATTATGGTCAACAGACAGAGATTGTGGGAGTCGTAGCCCAGCAATATTTGAAGGTCCGCAATTTCTACACCCCTGCCTTAAAGTGTCTACATGCCACTTTCAACCAAATGCATTCCCATAGGTGTGGTTCCAGCCCACTGAAACCACAGACATTTCCCCCACCAAACTAGATCCAAGCTAGATAGCAAGGATACTTCCACCTGGGACTTTTTTCATCATTCAAATGCACTCATGCATGGAGTGCCTTTGACTCCTATAGTTCACATTCTCTCAGTTCTTCAGCTAACTCTCTGTTCTCTCATCTACCTGTGTAATAGAGCAGAGAAGCCTTTGTTAAGCACATACAACCATGTCTTGACCTATATTATATCTTCTTCCTGTTTGGTGCTGACGTGTCAGTACCAACCTGTCTCAAGCAAGGAATGTGTTCTGCCTCCCCACTAACACTTGGTTAGTGTTGATTTATCAACTTGTCAAAAGCACTGTGGGGTGTTCTTCTCATCCAAACTCTCTGCTTGTGTCCATACCAGCTTCCCACTTGGCCCTCACTCAGGGTTGTCTTTAGCATATGCGGTGCCGGGGTGCAAAGATCCTCCTAGCGCCCCCAATTTTTTTGGGGGGGGGGAGCAGGTCAAAGTTGCTGAGCTTTTAAGGAGGGGAACAGCGAAAACCGCTAACATGAAAAAATAAAGATGGATAACTCCATCTTTCCGTTTTTGCGATCATGCAAAAATGAAAGACACCACTAGGGGCGCCTCCGGATACGTTGATTCTGCAGCTCTTCCACAAAAGAGAACGGAAATGACTCATTGACCACAATCACCTGGGGATCACAGTTAAGAGCTTAGGCGGCTTTAGCGGCGGGCGCCCCCCAGAATTCGGCGCCTGGGTGCACCGCACCCCTTGCACCCCGGGTAAAGACGGCCCTGCCCTCACTGACTCTGGCTAGCTAGATGAGATTCCAAGTCCTTGGCCCTTATATTTGTGTATATGGCACTGATATATGTAACAGGCACAGCATAAAAGGATAATGTGTGAAAGGGCCCCCAATCACAGACTTTACTTAGCTGCATCCAAAGCCCAGGAATCTTTGAATAGATTCCCCTGTTTATCTTGGCCTGTTTCAACTTGCAGATCTCCCAGTCTACCAGAAATGCACATACTTCTAATGCAGGGAAGGATGTGGGGTTTTATTTATAGCACAATGAACACATAATCATGACCATGATCCCCACAGCAGTCATGGCCGCAAAGGTGTTTGTGCGTCAGCTGCATTGGGTATGATTAGGACGCATCAGTCATAAAAGGTGTCTGATCTATTGTTTAACCCAAGGTGGTCAACAGCAACCAGTGAGTCCTATCACAATCGCCTAGAGAGGCACATGGCTCTGTAAGGGTGATCTAGATGCAGCTGAAAGCACATTCTATAAAGCCCATTGTAAGCAGCTTGGCAGTGATTTGTGGTTCCTGGCAGGTGAACAAAAATGTTTCCGCTGGAAACTTTTTATCAGGACTTTGAAAGCAAACCTCAGGGCTTGAGGCCAGCAAAAGAAGAGAAAAGGACTCTGAATAAAGATAAATACCACATGCTAAGGATGAAAAAGAACAACATGGTATGCAAAATAGCCAGCGTGACTTGGTAGTTACGGTGTTCAACTAGAACCATGGAGATAAGAGTTCAAATCTCCGCAAAGCTCCTGGAAAGATCATGGGTGACTGCTGTCTCTGATCCTAACCTACCCCACAAGATTGTTGTAAAGATAAACTGAGCAGGTGAAGAACTATATTTGCTGCCCTGAGACTTTTGGAGATAGAAATTATAAAGGAAGTATACAAATGAAGAAATCAATTAACAAAAACCTCATGGGGGTGTCTACATAATGGAGGGGAACTGAGTTGGGCTGGTTGATTTCTCAAGGCGAGGCATCAGCGTACCATCCTCAGATATTTCTCTCTGGGTGTACACATGACTGTCAGGGCTATGAGGAAAGTGCTTGCATGGCTTTGTGTATAGTGACCTCCAGCCCTCAATGGTCTGTGAATGTACAGGAACGTTTATCAGTTGACTGACTTTCCTTTATGGCCATACAAAAGCACATGCCACTTTCCATAGAGAAAGCCGTGTTTTTTTATCATTGCATCTGTAGACTATTAAGCGGCGGAAAGCTATTTTTATTCCAGTGCAGCTTTGAATTGCAGAAAATGTAAGGCAATATGTAAGGAGATAGGTCTTTTTAAAATCTGAGGGTACTTCAAGCTGTATTATTAGACACTGCTGTTTCCCCTCCTTTATCCTCCCAAGCCTCATGGTTAAGAGGCTGATGTTCTTAACAGGGTTGGGAACCATGGCTATAAAGTAGGACCAGGGAACCCCCTTTTTTGCTGAGGGCCTTATTACCTCAGATGCAATCTATTTGGGGCTACAGGGCTACATGCTGACACTGCCCAGGTTTGAAGCCAGTTGTGGTGGGGCTAGACCCAAATGTGGGCTGTGGGCAGGGCGACACAAACGCATGCCCTTCTCTCTCTCTCTCTCTCTCTCTCTCTCTCTCTCTCTCTCCCCCTCTCCATTCTGCTTTTGTGATGCATTTATGGCATGGGAGCAATGCACCCTTTTTCCACCCAAAGATTGCCTTTGTTCAAAAAAATAAAATAAAAAATCACCTATGAATTGACTCCTAGGAGGCCAATTACTGTGAATTCCTTTGGGAACTGAATGTGTGAACTGGGAGTGGACAGAGACCAATTAACTTTGTTTTCTCTCATTATGGGAGGCAAAACTGGGTTCATGGGATGAAACACTGGCATTGTAAACATATGTGTGGAAAGCATAGGTTTTAACATAAAATGTCCAGCCATCTTTGGAAAAAAGTCTAGGACAGCCTCCTGGGAACAAAGCTTTGGCGCACAGTATTGCTGCTCATCTTCCTTGCCCCTGGAGCAGAGAAGAGGAGTGGCGATGCCTTGCAGAACACCCCAGATCTCATCAAGTTTGGTGAGAGGGAATGAGCGTTCCAGCAGTTGTAGAAGTGGGGACGAGGCATGGCAGTATGGGACAGGAAACAGCATATTCCCATTTCGTTTTAGGTGGCTAAACAGGAAGAACCATCCCTGCGTAGTAACCCAGGAACCTCTTTGCAGCCGAATTAGTTTGGTTTGTGCCAAGCACAAAAGGCCACAGTTGCACCACCAAAGGATTACATTGTCAAGGGAATAAAATAACATGCCCTCCATCTGCTAGATGATAGTTGATTTCTATTAACTCTGTATCTAGTGCATCATCTTAAATCAATATCCAGATTTGATACTTTAAAGACTACCATGTGGGTTTTTTAAAAATCCCTGCTTTCTGCCTTACACAGGAGCTTAATGTTCCAATAAGAATCAGATCAAAATCAAGGATGGTTCAATATATACTTTTTCCAAAAGGAGAGCGGCCATGTATTTGTCCCAATGTAAAGGTAAAGGTAAAGGAACCCCTGACCATTAGGTCCAGTTGTGGCCGACTCTGGGGTTGCGGCGCTCATCTCACTTTATTGGCCAAGGGAGCCGGCGTACAGCTTCCGGGTTATGTGGCCAGCATGACTAAGCCACTTCTGGCGAACCAGAGCAGGGCACGGAAATGCCGTTTATCTTCCCGCCAGCGTGGTACCTATTTATCTACCTGCACTTGACGTGCTTTCAATTTGCTAGGTTGGCAGGAGCAGGGACTGAGCAACGGGAGCTCACCCCATCGTGGGGATTCGAACTGGCGACCTTCTGATCGGCAAGTCCTAGGCTCTGTGGTTTAAGCCACAGCGCCACCCGCGTCCCTCTGTCCCAATGTAGTTTGCTGCAAAATAAGACTTCTTGTACTTGGCACAATGATAATAATATAATAATAATTTTTTATTTATACCCCGCCCATCTGGCAGGGTTTCCCCAGCCACTCTGGGCGGCTTCCAAAATAAATGAGTGAACCTTATTAGTTTGTGAAGAACTTCCTGAACTGCCATCTTAAATGGACCCTCTAGGCATCCTTTTTATTGAGCAGTCATGAATATTTCTGCTCAATATGTTATGGGGGGAGTCGCAAACCATCCTGCTTTCAATACAGGTTGCACCTGCAAAGGTTTTGGGGGACTCACACTGCTTCACTGCCAATTGGCACATGACATCACCTATAACTTCCTGCTGAAATCCTGTTACCTTTTATGTCACAAAAGTTCTGATTTTCTTTTTGTTCCACTTTTGTTGTGCTGTAGCCCCTCCGTGCAGCAATAATGTGGTAGCAATGGGGAAACATTGCAGAACAAACTGAAGCGGAATAAATCCATTATTAATGCACTGTTATTGTGTCATGAACATGTCACAAAATACAGCTGCAATAAAATAGCAGTCTGGAGGGGGCCCAAAGTTGCTGTATTTTGCAGATGGGCTTCCATTATGTCATGTATCAGCAACATTCCCCCGCCTTCTTTTCACTCCCATGTTTTTGTGTAACATCCAGCCTGAGGGAAAGTTCCTTGAAACTCAATAGCTAGCTCATTACTTTACAGCTTCCTTGTAAGGTATTATGCCACTGCTTGGATTTTAATTAAAGGATCAACAGAGCTTCCAACATGTTTTGTCTACTTTGTTGATTTGTGTAAATATTGAGCTATGACTGGGCAACGTATTGAATTATTACTAGGATAAACTTGAGTACTTCCTTCTCTTGCATTACAAAAGGCCAGTGCACAAAGCATCTCAAGAAGATGTTTCATGGCTGTTTCTTCTTAGTGGTTTACTGCCCAACAAAAAACTCTGAAGAAGTTATAATATAGTGACAAAGTGACAAAGTTCACAAAGAAAGCCTTTTGTAATTTACTGACTCAATTTTGTGGGTATGATGTTAGCTGCTCTGAACCCGGCTTTGGCTGGGGAGGGCGGGATATAAATAAAAATTATTATTATTATTGTTGTTATTATTATTATTATTTAAAAGGTTAAACTGAGCTCAGGTTGCAGGTGTCTTAGCAGGTACTCAGCAGCCTTTTCTTCTCCTTCTCAGACTTTTATCTTTGTGCTTCCTGGAACAAGCCATGTGGCCAATAGCTCTCAGCTGCAAGTAAAACCAAGTGAACTGCATCTCTCCAAAATAGAGATTTGAAAGCCTGTGTCTTTGCTAACCTGAAAACTGCATGGTCCTTTTGGTAAGGAAACCAAGTTCTTTTTCATTTGGAACCTTTTCCACCTTCATTTTATTGCCAGCAGATGGAGACTTGTTTGATGTAACTTCTGGAAACCTCGTGAGTAAAATATTCACTTACCATATTTTGAAAGCTCAATGTCTGTGATTTATTCTAGCTTAAGTATTTTTGTGGGGAACGTTTGTTGAAGGTGGGTAAGGGTAGATATGCTTGGAGCAATCACCACTGTGCTCAACTCTGGCAGTAGAGAGCAGGAATCTCTCTTCCAAACCTCTTTCTCCAGCAAGCCTTGCTTCTTTTCTCCCCATGATGCCCACTTGTTGTTATGGCTCAGAACTTAGGCCATGGCTCAGGGGTAGAACACCGGCCTTGCATGCAGAAGGTCCCAGGTTCAATCCCCATCATCTTCAGGTAGTGCTGGGAGAGAACCCTGCCTGAAACCATGGTATTGCTGTTGCCAGTTATTGTAGACAATTCTAAGCTAGACAGAGCAGTGGTCTCAGTATAAGGAGCTTTGCTACGTTCTTCTCAAATGCTGCTACCTGGAATCAGATCTACAATACCATACAAAGGGTATGGCTATGGCTGGGTAGGTAAGTGAAAGAAAGCAGGAATGATGACTGCTAAAATCACTTCTACGAACGTGTATTTAGCATCAGTAGCTGCATGGTGTGAGCAAAATATACGAGATGTTCTCCTGTCTTGTGAATTTGCAGTACAAGCTTAGGATCCCAGGCTGTGACTCAGCTGAAGGCTCTTGCCACAGAAGGAGCACCATAGTTTATATAGCAAGGGCTGTATATACTCTGGCAATCGATCAACCAATCAGGATTCTGCTCCAAGGTGACCTAGATTCTATGCCAAGATAAATTACCTGCTGTGAATTATATGTATTATGTAAATGATGCATATTTGCATGGTTTATTTTGGTTCTGCTAAGTCTGATGATGAGCAATGCAGGGCATTGAAACCCCACGTCTGATCACTGGAAATATTGCCCAGCCTCTGGCTTTTGAGATTTCATCAGGCTTTAGGATAGGAAGATCTATTTTTTTATATACCAAGGGCCAGACATGTAGGTTACAAGCAGGGCTTTGGACAGACTCGGACTACTTATGTGTATAGCAGACCTTCCAAGTTTCCCTATTTCCCAGGGATGTCCCGGTTTCTGTTTTGATCCTGGAATGCCCTGCTTTTCTTTAGGATGTCCCTATTTTCATTTGAGAAATGCTGGAGGGTATGGAGTTATCCGAGCCCCGAGCCATCTGAAGTCAATTCTGCATAGGGAAGGTTGTTTTTTTTAAAATGTTTAATGTTTTATTATGTTATTATATATGTTGGAAGCTGCCCAGAGTGGCTGGGGCAACCCAGTAAGATGTGTGGGGTATAAACAGTCAAAATTTCATTATGGAATGAGACGTCCCTGTTTTCATTGGAGAAATGTTGGAGGGTATGGTATAGGCCCTGGTTTGAATTGCAGGTTGTATGCAAGGTGGGAAAGGATGCTGTGTCTCCCACTATGTGCATATTACGTGTAACCCAGGTGTTGACATGAACTGGCTCTGAGCAGATCATTACTCTAGCTAATCCTCTGTACTGTTTACATGGACTGTCAGTGGCCTTGAGGGAGATGTTTTCCTGTTTGAAATCCTCTGCTCTTCAACAGGTTGACCTTCTGCACACAAATCACATGCTCTTCATCTGAGCTATTGGCCCTCCCCTTCACATTGCCCACATGGTTTCCAAACCCAACACCACAGTCCTCAGACCTTGAATCTTGCCTCTGAATACAAAGGCCAAGATCTGGAGGCTCCTGCATGGTATGATCAGAGAGGGGAGGTAGTTGTTGGGGAGGGGTATGACTGGTTCCCTTTGACATCCTGGCAACAAAAATGCATATACAGTGGTACCTTGGATTAAGTACTTAATTTGTTCCGGAGGTCCGTTCTTAACCTGAAGCACCACTTTAGCTAATGGGGCTTCCTGCTGCCGCCGCGCTGCCAGAGCACGATTTCTGTTCTCATCCTGAAGCAAAGTTCTTAACCTGAGGTACTATTTCTGGGTTAGCGGAGTGTGTAACCTGAAGCGTATGTAACCTGAAGTGTATGTAACCCGAGGTACCACTGTATTTGGTATTGATATAAATCAGGGAGTTGGGAACCTCAGGCCCTGAGACCAAATGCAGCCCTCCAGATATCTCACTGGGACTCCCCAGGTCACACCTTTTACCAGCCTTGCTTTGCACCCTCCTGGAGTGTTTGTGCCTGGCTGGAATGTGCCCTCGAGCTCTGATAGTGACTCCTGCTTGCCTGGATGTGGGGTAGCCTACTGTACACTACACATGCAAAATTCACCTTAATTGCTCTGTCTGTCTTTTGCCTTTGGCCCCATCCCCAGGACTGCCATGTGGCCCCTAGACATTGTCTGGAAGGGAATTCACTCCTGTTATACATTAAATAACAGAGTTGAAAAGTCTGCCTTGTTCAAACAGTACGTCTCCTGTGAGGCCATCTGACTAAAAGAGAAGAAACTGACATTTCTATCTGTAGGGAGAGTCATGAGGTTAGGGTTCTGAAAGCACGAATGGAGGCTTGTCTTACGATTTATTATCAGTGTGTTCGTTTGTATAAGTGAGTGCACGGCTGTCTCCAGCCGATAGGCCCTAATAGGGCAAGTAGTGTATCATCATCTCTGTCCTCATTAAACATTGTTCCAGTCAGAACAGATGTTCATTTGCTGTGTTCATCTGGGGGCAGCTGTAGGTTGCATTCACAAGAGAAGCTTAAATCTATATATTTTTAATTTTCCCTTGCATGGATGATGGTGACACATCACATTTCACTTGAACATTTGTTTTCTTAATGGAGGGGGTGCATCCCCAGAGAATGCCACTTTATCATCTGTGGTAAAGATAAATTGAATTAAATGTCTTTTTCTGTTTCTATATATGTGTTAAGACATTCTAATAGCGACAGAAAGAAGAAGAGTGCTTTCTGGAAGCAATATAATACAAGCATTAATTAAATGGTGCTTATCAAGGTGTCTGTGTAACAAGGTATGGATGTGTGGTAAAATTCCCTTCCAAACTTACAGAAGAACAGAATCCTGCCTGGTTGCATGTTGCTTGCTGTTTCTCCATTCAGAATCTCTTGTGCAAATGCCTTTGTACTGTGTGGCACAGCCCCCAAGCGCTTCAGACAGGTGGTTATTATCTTTTATTCTGCACTTCCCCCCTTAAAAAATAGAAAACGAGGCACATTTTTTAAGAACACGAATCCTGTGCAGGACACTTCATAAAGAATCATGGAGCGTGTGACCAGGGGTTTGGGGTGTGTGTTTAAGGGACTAGCTTTGAATGATTCAGGATGGAAAGGAAAAACAATTTTCTGGGGAATAATACACGGGTTTTTTTAACAGCTTCCTAGTACACAGACTACTTGGTGTGGAAAAGTTTTCTGTTTGCCACCAGAGGGCACTCCTTTCTTTCCTCTTGACAGCTGATTGTCCATGTAATCACATGCACATTATATGCTTAAAGCACATTCAATGCACAATTAGAAGATGGCTTCTGCCAAAGAATCCTGGGAACTCTAGTTTACACCCACAGAGCTACAATTCCCAGCACTCACAACAAACCAAAGCTCCTGGCATTCCTTGTGGGGAAGCTGTGTGCTTTAAATCTGTGTCAAATGTGATTTAAATGTATGATGTGGGTGTGGGAAACTGCTTCAGCTCAGTAAAAATAGGCACCCCGTGGTTCAAAAGTAGTAATTCCTTCAAGAGAGCTTTGTTTTACGCTACACTTCCCAACATTTCACAGATGAGGTGTGGATATGCTTGCTGCATTCTAATTGCCACAAGATGGCAGCATGGGTTGAAAATGTAGCTCAGGAGGTGCAATGTGTGAAATGGTGTTCTGTGCACTGCATGATGCCTTAATGTTCATGTGCACACACTGACTTTCAGGCACACTAGATCAGGAATGGGGACCCTGTGACACTCCAGATAGTGCTGAACTCCAACTCCCATCAGCTCCAGCAAGCATGGCAAATGGTCAGGGATGATGGGAGTGGTAGTCCATTGAAGGGCCACTGGTTTAGCCACCCACTTGCACTAGAAGCAAGATGGAGCCACCCACTCAGCACGTGTTGCCTCAGCCAGGGTGTCGCTGCAACTGTCCGTTCCAAAGCACTTTCGAGCTCTTCTCTCTGACTAGGCCAGGCTGTTCCTCCATCCTGTCTGCTGTGGTAGACTTCTCTCAAACACCTGTACTCCTTCCCGCAAACTCCTGTCAGACAGCTGCCACTACAAGAGAGACTTGAGAAATTGGATCACCTCAGAGGCATAACACCTATTTATATCCCCCTGAGCTTTCCCCTGGCTCCTCTGTTTCACATACTATCTCCGTCTTCTGACTACTACAAAGTTTTCTCCTCATGACCTCACCTTTCCTTTCTGAAGGTTACCTCATTTTCCAGAGCATCGCAGCTTCATAGGTAGTAATGGGCACCCATTTTCCCCCTCACAAAATCCCATGAGTTCTGAAATCTCAGGGCAGCAACGTCCCATATCCTAGATGAGGCAACCCAATCACTGTATTAAACTCCACTGAACTGAAAAGAAATTAAATTTGTTGCAGAAGGGTTTCCCATTGTCTCAGAGATAATAATTCTGCCTGGTTATATAAAAGCATAGCTCAGTCTATTTTGCTGTGATCATTCTTGCCTAAAGACAAACTCTCATAGTAAGATGGCATTTCCACCACACAAAAACAAGCTCAAAAAAACAGCGGATCTGGTGCCATTTCTCTGCTTTGCTCACTCTGTTATCAGGCATTTGAGCACCTATATGGAAGCTTTAGTCAGGGAAACCTAAACAGATATTGAGGTGAAAGAACCATGAATACTGGAGCTTGGGATGTAGTATTAGAACTTGAGGTCATCCAATGAAGTTGAATGTTGGAAAATTCACGACAAAAAGAAGTACAGTATGTCTTCACACCGCACATATGTGAACTATGGGATTCACTCCCATAAGCGGTAGTGACGCCCACCAACTTGGATTAGACAAATTCATGGAGGGTAAGGCTATCGATGACTGTTAGTCATGATGTGAATATCAGTTGCTGAGGTGCATGTTTGGGGAGAGTGCTGTTTCCCTTAGGTCCTGCTTGCAGACTTCCTTACGCATCCGGTTGGCTGCCATAAGAACAGGATGCTAAACCAGATGGTCTGATCCAGTGGGAACTCCTTTTATGTACTTAGGACCGAACTTCTTTGTGTTCCATCTGGAGCATTTGAAGCAGCTCAAACAATTTGTTCATTTAGCCTAGTATTGTCTTCTCTGACTGGCTGCAACTTTATAGGGCCTCAGACCGAGATCTTTCACATCACCAATTATTTAACCCTTTGTGATGGCCTGGGAATCTGATTCAGAGGCTGAACCGGAGGAATCCCAGCCTGCACAGGAGTCCCCGCCTCCAGGGCTGGCTGAGCCGGGGCAGGGCCTTGAATCTGAAGGGCCCACACCTGTGCCAGATCCTCGGGAGCAGACACCAGATGAATCCACTCTGGCTCCAGAGGTGATTGAGGACCCATTGCCTGCAGGTGCTCCTCTCCCAGCCCTGTCAGGGGAAGGTGAGGCTGCCTCTGGGTCCAGTAACCCTCCAGCCTCTCCTGAGCTGCAGAGGCTCAGGGCAAAGAGGCGGAGGGAACTAAGTTCTCACAGGAGGAGTGCTCCCCTCCAGGCCAGGGGAGGCAAGGCACCTGGGGACCAGGGCCGCCCTATGCCTCGGAGGAGATAAAGGCCAGTCTGCCCTGTCCCAGGTTGCAGGAGCAACATCGTTGGTAACCTGTTCCTGCCGGCACCCTGACCTGCTCTCCTGAGTTCCTGGCCACGCCTGATTCCTCACTTTGGACCTCATTTCGCCCCTGATGGACAGCCTCCTTACTCTCGACCCAGGACCGGACTCAGAGCACGCCACACGGTAACCCCCCCCCCCGGGACCAGCACACCCTTTTTAGCAAATTGCAGAGATTGAACCCTTCTGTGTGTAAACCAGTAGCTTTTTAAAAACAATTGGTTTTAGTTTTGGGTGTTGTATTTTGTCATTCTTTGTTTCAAATTCTATTTCTGTGTTGTGCATGGATTTTATTCAGTTTTGTACTTCGTCATGAATTTTTTTTTTTTTTTTGCAGAGGGGTGGTTAAGAAATATTGTAAGTAAATAAATATTTGTGGCCACGCAAGTTGCTTGGAGGAAACAGCATCATCTGAATCTAGTATGTGTGAGAGGAGGTGGGAGAGTGCGAGTTCAGCAGCTACTTGTGATTTGTTTCATCATTTTCTGCTGCTTCCCCTTCTCCCTGGGCTGTACCTGCGAACTCTTCTCATTCCTAACCCTGCTCCCCATTACTCTATCTGTGAATAAAGAGGTGGTAAACAGTTTTGTTTCTGCAAATAGGTTGGATTGCTCTTCTTGTAGATGACATCACCGAAGTTGGTCCTCCGTGATCTCGTAACTGTCCTGTGCACTTAAAAACCCATTCACAGCTTCTTGATTCAGAACATTCCTTCGGTAAATTAATTCTCAGGTTGCCTGAGCTGTGTAAAGTGTTTTCCCCATATCCATTTTAGAAGTCTCTGCTCATTAATTTTATAGAGTGAACCTCTATATTAGCAAGGGAACAATCTCTTTTATTATACTCTGTTAAAATCCTAATAAACTGCCACTTAAAATACCTCCCAACTCCTTTACCTTTGCAATTTTAGCTTTGGAAATCTCATGGTGTGCTTGCAGCAGAGGTGTCAAACTCAATTTATGGAGATGCATGAATTTCATGCTTGAGTATCATTCAGGCACAGTTATACTTGAATGTATACATTACAATGATCATCTGCTGACTGTTTCATGTAGTTTTGCTGGAAAACGGGTGACAACACTATCTGTGGTTTTAGCATCTCATCTGTTTGTTTTGATGTGTTTTAGTCAATCTCCAGCCAGCGCTTTTTTTGGATTTCTTACCCATCCATGTTACCCATCCTGGGGAAGATAGCAATATAAAAATGCAAAATTGAAGTAAGTTTAAACAATTTTAAATCAGAACAGGGTAGGTCCTAAAAATACATCTCTCATATGTCAAAAGTCAGGGTTTATACAGCAATGTTTGCTGCCTCTTTTCGTAATTTTATGCCCTTGGATATATTTAGCCATTCTGAGCCTAAACTGCGCACTTAAGATATAGTCCCTCAGATAAGCCATACAGAGGTTAATTAACAATTTGAATATTGTTTAAGAATGGAAGACAAAGTCCTAAGGCTTGGAAAAGAAATAATTTTTATTGTGGTGGGGGGGGGGGTGGAATTTAATTTTACAGAATTAAAATATTCCTAATAAGAAATGGCAAAGATTTCACAAAAAAAGCATACCATGTTGTTGTTGTTTGGGGGGGGGGGTTGCATTTATTAACGTATGGTATTATTAGTAGATTCTGAGCACTGCCCACAGAATCTTCTCCACAGAAAGCCAACTGAAACAAATGGAACATGTTAATGTCAGTGGACTTTGTGCTGGATATGGTCCTGGCAGAGTGCCCTCTGGTGGCATAAATAAACTTAGCAAAAAGTAATCTTGCACCAGATTTGACCATTTCCGTATCTCAGTACAGTAAACTGTTAATCAAAGCATCTCTTGGGCTTCACTGATGCTTACAATTATCTACTACATAGCTTGGAAAGTTTTTAGTTTCTTCATTCTGTGTGTATTTGGACACATCTTAAGTTAAGATATCATAACCAAATTTTCCATGATGGTTCCACAAGAAGGAATCTTATTTTGGTCTAATTGGATACAGATGGAAACCATTTTGAATCAAGAATCTTTCAAAACAGCACTGATCTTTTGTGCCTTGGGATTCCCAAGCAATGCTGGGCCCTTTCTGCTGGTTGTTATTTGCTAGTTTAGGAGAGGCTGAGAGCCAGTTTCCAGTTAGATAGTTCATAACTCACCCGATCTCATATGAGAGAGATCCTCCATTTGGCAAAATCATGCGTTTCTCGAGCAGCAAGAAGGCAGAGATGTAAAGGCTGATGAATCATTCCAGCCCTATCGTATGAACTGATCTTGTGCATTACCCCAAAGCTGCCTTATATTGCCATCTTTTTAAAGGTTTGGGAGGAAACAAAATGGCCTCATTCCATCAAAGATCCAAGTTCTTTGTCACTAGAGGCTCTACGTAGTGACTTCTGTGGCTTGGACTACCTTTTACCAGGTTCAGCCGGTACGTCAACTGCAACCATTCCAGTCCATGCATCAGTATCCTCAAGTGGCGCTGCCCTTGTATCTGGCCTGGAAGATGCAACTAGCGTAGTGGCCAGACTGCTCACAGAAGCAAGTTACTGGCAACATGTGACTCCTTTGCTGAGAGAACTGCACTGGCTGAAACTAGCCCAGTAAAATAGGCAGCGTTCTTGCTTTAATTCACAGATCCCCTAAACAACTTGGACCCAAAGCACCTTACTCCTTGGGCTCTGCCTGTGATCTTCTGGCGGAGCCCCTGTGCTTCCATCAGCCTTAACCAGAGACAGAGCTTTTACTGTAGCAAGCCCTGCCCTGTGGAATCCTCGCCAAGGGAAGTCTGGGAGAGTCATTCCTTTAATTCAGAAAGGCCTTTAGAATTATTAGCAACCAGTTTATTGACATACTGTTGATGTTTTTACGAATGTGATTGTAGACTCGTTTCTGTGTTGTATACCCCCTTGTTATATTTCTTATCAAAGTGTGATTTATAAACATTTAAATAAATAAAATATGCACTGGAAGTTGGGACGCTGCTTTATTTTATTTTTTAAAAAATGCAGAGCTGCTCCACAGTAATAACCTACAAAGAAACACAACAACAGTCACGCCTTTGTTTAATTATATGAAGTGGATGACATAGCATGACTGAATACCAGTTGCTGAGAATCTGAAATGGAGACAGTGCAGTTGCAATCAGGTTCTCCTTGCAGAGATTCCACAGGCATCTGGTTGGCCATTGTGAGAACAGGATGCTGGGCTAGGGATGCCTTTGGTGGCCAGGGAAACCACTATGATTTTTATTTTATTTTTAATTTTTTTGCAATAGCCATTTAGCCACACGCTCTTTTCCCCAACTACAAACTGAACACTTCCACCCAAGAAACGGTGGAGCAGTTCCCACCATCTTATTTAGTTCAAATGCTGATTGGCTTGACTCCTTAGTTTACAAGGCTGGCAAACCTTTACGTTTAGCTTCAGTTGTGCCATTTCTCTATTATTCTTATCAAGTGTCTGAATTACTGGCAAGGGGTGATATCTAACGTTCCATGTCCCACCCTGCCAATCTTCATAAATCTGAACAAACTGACAGAGAACACTGCAGAGAATGCACCTCCCAATACACAGGCTCTGGGATGATATACTTTTTTTGAGTAATAAATCCATAAATCATAATTCTTAGCTCAACAGGAATTAATTCTTGGCCTTCACTTAGGTAGTTCATTGACTTTATTATCATCTTCCTACATATTTTAGCATGTAAACGTTACTACAAAATGGATAAAAGTCACATGTGGCAAACCAGAAAGTATACAAACAACATTTTCATTGGGATTGTGGCCACTAACATTAGACACAGTTACACATCACGTATTATTATTATTATTATTTTTCTGGCATATAAACAAGTTATCTACTCTTTGTCCCTACAACTCAAGAACAATTAATAAGAGGTATAAACATATAACAGATCAGTTTCTTCAATACAAAGCACTACACAAATGTCAAATACATATAAAGTTTGCTTGTAAATATTTATCCATTTAATATTTTAGAGCTAAAAATATATTTCAAAGGCATCTTTATATATTAATTAAATCCATCTTGGGCTGTTGGGATTGACTGAGCTACCTTTCTCGTTTCTACAGCCACCCTCTTCTAGCCAATCTTGCAGATTTACATTCCTGGAAGAGGCTGATGTGGCGCAGCTGAGACTTGAAATCATATTACAGTCTATAAAAATATATATATATTTATTTCCCTTTCTGAAGGCCTGCACTGCCAGCCCTCATATTCTACTTCTACCCCGCTGTAGCTAGAACTTCAATACATACAGATACAGAGTACACATGCCACATTCTCCTAGACACAATTATTATTCTAAGTAGCAATGCAATGAAAAGGCAGTATGTAAATAATGCATGTCATTTCCACTTATTATATGGCACAGTCTGTTTAAGGTTAGAAATGCTTTCAGTGTGCTTCCTTTATTATATTTTTCTGCAACCAAACTATTGTTTTTAACAGAAGTCTCCTGTTCAAGAATGCATCCTTGCTCAGAAACATACATGCCTGAGACCAGCAAGCTTGGAATACTATATTTCAGTTGCATGGATAGCAGCTGTTTTGTATGGCTCTGGAAGTGGAATTTTGGAAAACTGCATGGAAGGAGTGGGATGACTAAAAAGCCAACATTTTCTACCCTTCTGAGCAGATTCTTTTTAATTCAAAGGAAACAAGTGAACCATTTGTTTCTTCTGTTCTGCATCTTACCAGTTCCTCAATAGGCATGATTTTTGAAGACCCTGTTCTTACGTTTTCACAAGATCACTTAATTTTGCCTCCTAAATGTCTCAGAAGTTACCAAGGCACAAATGCACTTGCATAAGTAGAATCCTTAAGAGAGGAACTTCATCAGCACTCCAATTAGGCTGGAATTCTGCTGCTCATGCCATACAACTGCTCTATCAGCTGCACAATCTGTTTACTGGGCCAGTGCAGAACCTAGTTCAGCAATGTGCTTCTTCAACATTCAAAGTCAGACTGCCTTATGAAGAACTGTATGGTTCAAAGAGAGATTGGATCAGGGGATAAAGTATGTAATTAGGGTCTCTTTGGAGAGGGGGAAAATATATCCATGTACAGAGCCAGCAGAATATGCATGCCCTACCATATTTAAGGTCCAAGACCCAAAGGGCAGGGGGACTACTGAGAAAATGGGGCGGCTGTCAGGATTCTCTGAATTGGTGGTTGTTGCTGGCTCTAATTCTCTCTCTTCACTGGGGGGTCCTAGCTCTCCCAAGCAGAGATATTTCTACAAGCAGCCCAAAGATGGAATAAATAATCCATTTACACAACCCAATCCTTTAAGTCCAGCACCATCAACACACTTCCTCACCAACTATTCTGGCACAGAATACAAAACAAAGGCATTTGATGTAGTATCAAGCTCAGATTAGTCACCTATCCAGGCATGAAAAGCTATGAGCTCTGGACACCTGTTGGGATGAAGGGACCTGACATCTTTTTCTCAGTCAACAAATTAGTAACTCTAACTCTCACAAGCAGAGGAAGAGCCAAATCCTGTTACCTAAGGGGTATGGCAAACAATGAAGTCCCATCTTACATTTGACAGTAAGAGTTAACATCTAGTTTTTCAGTAAGACCTCTCGGCGTTTCTTTCTGGCATGCATACTGGTGATCATTTCACTGCTTAGCCTACCAGACATTTTACCTGTAGATGTGCATTAAGATCCTCCTCATCACCTGAATGCATGATACAGATGACCACACTGCGTTGAAGCAAAAGTGCTCCTTAAAGGGTAGTTTGGCCATCTGCATGGACCCTCTTATTCTGTGCTTCCAGTGGCTTTACCTTACTTCCCCCTTGGATATACTGTCTGTGGGCCCTGCCCCTGAACCAACAATGGTTCACATTTTAAAATATGGGATGGAAACTTAATAAAAGGCCACCTGATTCAGCAACACTATCAAACTATTCATGTTCTGATTAATTATGAAGTGGCTAAACATATCCAAAACAGAATCTAACAATAGTTATGCACAGTGTTATTAAACATATATAGCTTTATTACAATCTTTCTTGCCACATATTGTAAATTGAGACTAGTACAATCACTGCAACAGTACCAGACAGACAATGAATTAACACCATCCAATCAAGATACGTATAAGGTTACTCTTAACAAGGCAGTATCTTTAGCTAGAAATCTTGGTCCTCTTAATTCTTTTTTTAAATATTGCGCTGATCACAGATCTCTTGCATATTGAATGCAATTTGGCAAATAAACATCTAAAACATAGCAAATTTTAATACATATGCTTCTTAAAAGCACATTTAAAAGTAAGATTTCACAAATGACAGTTTCTATTTACTTTTCTAAATGTCGTTAGGTGCAAGGAAGTCAAAGTATTATGGGTACATAAAAGCTAGATTTAAGCTTGTGAGATACTTCATTTTACATGAGTTTTGGTCCTGCTGAGGGACTAATTAAAGGTTATGTGCAAATGCATGTAACAGATTCCTGATGCCGTACATTTTAAAGAACAGATTTGGAAGAGGGAGGCTTTAAGTGAAGTAGTGGAGGGAGTGCTTAACCCCTGCCCATCATTTTTATGCTCAAAACCATTGCCTCACGAAGCCATTTGTCTTTTTTTGAAAAAAAAGAAAGCTTCAGAGCTCTATCACATGTACTTGCACATAAGATCTTGTTAGCCCCGATGCTTCACAAAGAACTGAAACCACAATAAGAAAAATAGCTGCACGGGTACATTGAGAAATCTTTACAAAAAGTGGAATTAAACACAAATTAGCAACAGTAGATGATAACACCAGCTTTCCAGTTGAAGACAATCATAAAAACAGCTGCAGTATTTACTTAACTCGTGCCTCTGGGACTATTAGAGACACAATGCTGATTTGCTTTAAGCTCATCTTCTTTACTTTCAGTCTGATTCTCTGGGCGAGCTAGTCCCGGTCTACCCTATATATGAGGGTTGGTGGAAGGAAGAATTCCAGATCCTCTCAAAAAAAGCAGCTTGAGTGGTTATGGCAGAGAGAATTAGCTTCATTCGAAGGGAGGGGTGGTGAACTTGGCGCTCTCCAGATGTTTAGCACTTTTGCTCCCATCCACTCCAGCCAGCATGGCCAATGATCAGGGTAATGGGAATTGTGGTTCAACATCTGAAGGGTACGATGTTGGCCACCTCTGACCTATGGCTATAGAAAGACTTCGCCTCTCTCCAGATCTATCTCATTGCTCTAGAGAAAGACAATGGCCAAAGGGATCCGATCTCTGACTATCAGCTTTTCCTCTTTCTCTCTACACAACTTATCCGCTACAGAAGCTGATACACTGGTGCAGAGGATAGGGTCTCACATCTGCAGGGATTGTATTGGCTGGCACCCTATTGAGGGAAAGGCTCAGGTGGCATCAGTAAGGGCGCCAGCTGATAGGTTCATGTGCTGCAGTTCTTTCTGGAGGGTAAGGCTCCCTATGGGTGGATCTGTAAATAGGACATGACCCTTACGAGATGCTCACTCCTTTAAATATATATATGTTCCAAAGTATAAAAGAGTGAAGTAGAATATTTAATAGCTGTTCCATCTGCATCTAATTCCAAAAAAATCATTGGAAACCTTGGGTGTCTGTTACAGCTAAAAGAAAAGAAAAATAAAAGAAAACTGATCTGACATGGTTTTTGCTAGGTTTATGCGGAGTATTGCTTACATTTTTTCAAGGGCTGTGAAATGATGACATGACAAGAAATAAATGCTGCCCAAACCATATTAAAGAGAAATGTCTCCAAAACCTGCAGCAATTAAAAATAGCCGGCAATAGCCTATTGGGATTTTTAAAAATGCTTTCCCCCCAGTGATTCTCCTGATAAGCCTTAGAATACTGGAATCAAGTTCTAACATGTTTGCAGCATAAGACTTACTTAAAATAAGGGAGTGCTGTAAATTAATCTGAGTAGAATCAAGACCTAATATGAATAATATTTTCTCTAAAAATCTCACTAAAAATTAGTATTTTTACTTGTGCTTTTTTGATGTGCAATTTGTCCTGCGTATGCTAGAAATTAAGTTGAAAATTGGGAGGGATAAAGAGTTCCCCTTTCTCTGGATTCCTGGCTAAAATCACAGTTCATATTGGCTTGTTCAGTGTTCTATGGGGAAAGTATGTGGGAAAGTTTCATATATGAAAATCCCACATTAAATCAAAATTCACCTCAAGAATAGTAGCAGTAGTAGCATACCTAATGAAACTACTTAGCCTCATTTATCTATGGAAATCAAGTGCTGCAATTTTAATGAATGTCTAATAGGCCCAATACGTTGAAGAGGGACAAAGACAGTATTATGTGGATTTTGTAGAATTTTAATTAACTCACATACCAGGAAGGCTCAACTTACAGCAGATCTATATAGCAATGGGTAGTTTTCAAGATTCTTTATGTCTTGTATGAAAAAAGTGTATGAATATTTTATTGCTATAAATTTAATGTTTTACCAGTAACAAACCCACCAAGTACAGAGAAGGCTAGGACTGATCATGACTGTTAATCTGCAAGCTTCCTTAAGCTGCTGGAGATGTTAACGTGGAATGTTGTACTCAAAAAGAAACTTTAATCCTTTGAGTGTTCTGTGATCAGATGGGGTTAATGGTTAAAATGTATTTGTGCTTTAGAAGTTGTCTCTCCACGCAGCTACGTTTTGCTCAACAACTATATCCCTCCAACCTGAAAATTGTCTTGAATGTCGTTATCAATACAGGGCAGTGTATATTGTTGTATGAGAATAGGAAAATGATTACTGGTTTGTAGCTGTTAACCTAAGAGCCTACTTTGGCTCTGTCAGCATGAGAAAGGGCAAGAATCTCATGCAATTAAAACTACCCTTTTTTAATTTATAAAAGGCAATTTCACAACAGGGGTGACTAAAAGGAGTAACAGGAACATCCAGTAATTAGTTACATGGAATTTCCCTTCAGATTTGCTAAAAGTAAGGAAAAGGGTTGGGGACTGAGCCCTGAAACTAACTGTAAACACTGTGAAAAAGCAAAACCTCAGCTTGATGTAAGGCTTAGACATGCATCAAGCATTGTTGGTTCTGCTAAAGAAACCCAGGTATTATTTCCCATGGCAGCCAGTCCATTCAGGGCATATTTGGATGTTGCGCAGAAGTAGAGGGAAGGCAGTATAGGAAACTCTTGTGTTTTGCCTTGTCATGCTTTCTGAAATGGGTACTCTTCCAAGGTGAGATGAGCCGCCACTCATGCTCTTTCTCATCTCACTTCTGTATAATATATGAAGCACCCTCAGTTATTGGATGAATGAGTGAGTGAGTGAGTGAGTGAATGAATGAATGAATGGTGCCATTCCAAAGCTTCCTATGTAACCGTTTTGTGGTAAGAGAAGCAAACACAGCTTCAATAGAGACCAGGAAAAAATATATTAGGAAAGCACTCCAAGGATGCGATGCAGTAGTTCCAAAAGATCTCTTAGGGATACTTAGGGTGCTATGAATCTATGATGGAAGGCTGTGGCTGGAATTTGTAGGGAATGCTGGGTCAATATATGTTCTGAAAAATAGCAATTCCTAATTTAATTCATACTTTGAAGTCTGCAGGCAATGTGCATACAATGTAAAGCTTTGTAAACTTCAGCTGATGTGTGCGTAATGTTTGGCCTCTGAGATGTTGCTGAACTACAACTCCCATTATTCCTGACCTTTGGTCATGCCTGCTAGGGTTGATGGGAGATGCAGTTCAGTAACGTCTGGAGAGCCAAAGGTTCCCCACTCATAGTTTAGCTGGTCTGATGAGTTTCACCACCTTCCTGTGACTATGCCCCCATGCTGCTGTCGTGCTCATCTGAGGCTGGCGGGAGAAGCTTTTATTGAGAAAAACCTTGGCAGGCCATACATTGTCCTACCCCTGATACCGGGAAGGGTGGGGAACTTGTGTGACACTGGGGACCACAGTGGAAATAAGTTATCAACAAGCTTTTATCTACAACCACAATGATTAGGCAAATGGGTATTTTAAATGAATGAAAAAGCTGAAATGTTTCAATTGCAGCCCCTCATTTTTAGAATGTTGTCCCCATCAAGGCCTACCTTGAACCAACATAAACATTGTTTTGGCACCAGGCATATGAATGTTAATGTAACATTCTTATGAACAGCTAGACATTTAAATTGGTTTGCTTAGTGACAATTATGAACATGTTTCTTTGGGGGCGCTATGGTAGTGGGGGCAAGGCTGGTGTTGCTTTTTGAATTGTATTGAATAATTTGTTGGTTGCTGTTACCCCTGTTTTTAGTTCTTGTATATTTCTATATTGTTTGTATGTTATATTGTAGATCACCTCAAGACCATTTTTAGTAAAAGGCATCTAAGAAATTCAAAACAATGCAATAAAGTAATTAAAAGCTGATTTTTAACAACAGCAAACAACAGTTTGCACAATGGAGCTTTAAGACTCAAGCAGCACTCCTGTTAATGGCAGCACTTTTGCAGAAATCCTGTTTTCCAGAGAGATCCAGAGAAAAGGATGTTCTAATAAAAATTAGGAGAAAAGTACCCTGGCCATTTGCAAGGAAAGAGGAAGTAACACTGCAACAAGTGTTTTACAAAGTGCCATGGATTGCTTCAATACCCTGTTTTATCTCAAGAAAATAACAAGAAATAAAACAAAGAGTACAAATGTCAATTTATCCATAATTCTTCTGGGGGTGGGGAACAGAGAGACAGAGAGAAGAGAAACAGGAAAACAGGTTTAAAATTCTAAGTTGAATTAATATGCTTAGTCCTGGCACTATTAAATTATCAACAACTAAGAGGAACTGAAATTGTTTTAATAACTTTAAGAGATTATTGCATGTAACAGAATCTAGCACTCTGTGTTGATTCCCAAGGTATTCAGACATGCTCACTGGAGCATCCAGACCGTCATTTATTTTTTCAAGTTAAAATTTAACAATAACTCCTGTAAAATTCCTGAAGGTTTGGGTGTTGCATTGATAAATAATATGGGTAAAATGCCTCCCAAACGTCTACGGTGCAACCTATATTCATTTCTATCAGGCTTGCATGAGATTCCTGCCTAAGTGTCGTTGAAAGGCATGGAGGTTGTACAACAGCAGTGGTTGGTGTGTAGTGCCTTTGGTGGATGTGGATGTCTGGAGAAACCTATTGATTATACAGTCTTTTTTTTATCACCCATCCCAGAAGCAGGAGCACGCTAACCAGTGGTCAAAAACAGTGAATTGGTCTCAACAAACAACAAAGACTTTCACTCCCCTCCTAGCCATTACAAGATGAAATGGGATATTCAGGTTTCATAAGAAGTACTTATTAAGGAAACTTGCATCTTGTGAGTCTTTTGATAAAATTGTGTCAAGTGTATTCTATCAAGAGGTAGAACCACCATTGTCTTTTACTCATCTGTATTTTTTGTGGAGAGAAAGAAGGGGGAAAGAAAACAAAACCAAACAAAAAACCTGACGACTTTTGGTTGCTTAATATTAAAGGGTTAGCACCTCTGGATAGTGGAGTCTTGCAATTTTTCACAGACCAGACATGGGAGCTGTTCTCAACAACACATTCTTATACTTCCAAGGGCTGTACAGACAGAGAACCTAAAAGCTAACCATCTGCAGACCCCTCTCCACACCTGGCCTGAATCTCCCTCTACTTTTTGAGGTACTGAACATTGAAGCAGGCTGCCAAACCACTGCATTTAAGAGGAGAGGTAACCTGCTCAATTGGCACAAGATGCTTTCCCACAGTTTATACACTCCAGACAATCATTCCACTAACAAATGCATTCTGAAAGTCTTTGGCAAGGCAAGAAACCTTGTGCTCCCAAACCCAGGGTTCCCAACAAGACTGAATTGATCTGACAGCCATCTTCATACCTGGGAGGGAGTTGCAATATACACCTAGCTTTTTTCATTCTTCTTAATTCGAGCAAGGCCAGCACATGTGCTTGGTAGTGGATCTCATCTATGCTGGGCACTATTTCATGGAAGTCAGGTTTCTGTCACAGATCTAAGGCAAACATTACAATTTACAGGAAAGAAAATGAGGACATCAATACATTGTGCGTTGTTAGGAGATATACAACCTTTATAACACAGTAGCTTTTATTATTATCTCTGGGTTTTCTATGTCCTTTTTGCTTTGGACCATCCGCAGTTCCAGCTGGGCTGAATTGGGTTTGTTTCCTTCTCCAGCTTGGGCTTAAAAACAAAAGCAACAAAGAGACTGAAATGCCACAGGTATTTAGTTTTAACTAAAGCAGCCCAGAAGAAAAACTTGTCCCTCCAAGCCCTTCACTCCTTCCCGCCCACCCCCAAATCAATATGCTTGAATCTCAGCTCTACTGCAATTCAGGATGCAACAAGAGCACTGCAAGATCAGACCAAAGGTCCATCTCATGCAGCCCTTTGTTCTCCTCACTGACCAGCCAGATGCCTTTGGGAAGCCCACAAGCAATAAAACACGCCCTCACTCTTTCTTTCCCAGCAGCATACGGCCTCTGAACACAGAAGTACAATTTAGCTGGTATTAAAAGCTGTCCAAGCCACCTTGGGCAGCACACTCCTTATTTTTTTGTTATCTTGAGGATGGAGAACCTGTGGCCCTTCAGATGCTGTTGGGCTCCAACTCCCAACAGCCCCCGTCACAATGGGTAAGGGTCAAGGATTCTAGGAGTCGTCGACCAGGAGAGCTGCTGGATCAGGCCACTGGCACATCTAGTCTAGAATCAAAGTACTTTAGTACTTCGGGTTAAGAACTTTGCTTCAGGATAGGAACAGAAATCGTGCTCTGGCGGTACAGCAGGAGGCTCCATTAGTTAAAGTGGTGCTTCAGGTTAAGAACAGTTTCAGGTTAAGAACAGACCTCTGGAACGAATTAAGTACTTAACCTGAGGTACCACTGTAAAATTAAAGGAGTAATAGATGGTCAATTTAAAATCATGTTCATACCAAACTCAACTGAATTGTATATGGGCTGTACTACTCTGCTATGCCCCCTCCCTAATATATATTTTCCAGTAATGGTAAATGAATGAATTCAGAAGCATGGTGTAAATAGGTTACCTTTTGCACACGTTATGGTTCTCTGCAAAACATGCTGCATGGCTGACACTGTCTTTTCACATGCCACCTGCAATTGGAAGGAAAATATTTCAGTTTCACTGGCACTTTATTGACTCAGGCCAGTAGCACTACTGCTTTACTGACACTGAAGACAAATTGTTGGAGCTGTTCTCTTCGAAACATGTGCCCATGGGGAGAAACATCAAATTTAAATGCAATTTCACTAAGAATACGCAGGAGAAACCGAGTTGTAGGTAGCAGGCTTGATTTCCAAACAAAGCCTTTGGCACGTTATATTCTATTATTTCCCAAAATGAAAGCTTGAAGACAGAGTGGTATATAACACAATACAGATATTCTGGGCGTCAGCATTTAATACATAAAGTATGTTGACATGGTATTCTCTTGCTTTTTCAGAAATTTTGAGACAATACTTCAGAAAGCTATAGTTGCTCATGGTATGTGCAAACATATGATTCTGTTGCCTTATACCAGATCAACCTATCAGTTCATCTACAACCACTCCCACCTCAGTATTGCCTATTCTGACTTGTAGCAAACTTCCAAAGTGTCAAGCACCAGTATTTTCCAGCCCTACTGCCCAAAAACCTTCTACGTGGAGAGTATTTTAACTTGTATGCACCTTTTTGTTTTATTTTGACACTTCATTGCCTCTGTTCAAGCTGATCTTGCAGGTTTCCATAGCCCTTACTCCACCTAGGAACTAGCACCCAGCAGCATAACCAGCACTGATGCAGTAGATAGATGTATAATTTGACACTGGAAGTGCATGAACCCAACACTATCACATGCTCATTCTCATACCACTAACCTATGGTTTACTGTTACATCTGAACAAGGGCATTCATCCTTTATTGTTTTATATGGCCTCGTTTCCTTATCCTGTCGTCTTCATTTACAAATTTACATACTAAGAATTTAAAGTAAAGAAATGAGAATATTTTTTCTGTCATTGAGGCAGGAAGGAAAACTGGGGAAAGTGTCTGTCCATACTTTTAGATTGTCTGGATGCTTGTGGGTCCAGGCCAAGAGCATGGCAGCAAACAGGTCTCCCGTACCAACGAAGACAGCATCTACTTTAGGAGACTCCATTCGGATCCTCTGTGTCACTGTGGTCCCATCTTGTGAAGCTGTTAAGGAAGGCTCATATTTATATTCTTCCCAGTTTAATGTAATCAAACAGGAATCTGAGGTTAACTCATAGGTGGGCAACATAGCAACCATGCGCCAAATACAAGTGTCTACAAGTGATTTCCCCTACATGTGAAGGCAGGCTCTGGCAAATTGAGCAGACAAGGCCAATTGTGGTCCTTTCCTTTGGATCACACCAGCTAGGCAAGAGCTGGTCTTGTCATCCGAGCAGCCCATGTACTCCTTACACACTGCCCAGGCTTGCACCCTGGGGAACTCACTTCAGTGCTGTTAATGCAGTGAGCTGACTTCGCCCCCGGAGGCACACTCCATTGTCTCTCGAGATGGATGGATGCCGATGCCAACAAGAACAACAACAATAATAACAAGTGTCTGCAAAATGTATTAGTAATATCTCGAAAAAAAGGTAACTTTGATTTATTTTTACATGTATCTGTATTTATCTATGAAACTTAATTTTCAATAAACGTTCTTCTTTATTGTGGGGTGTATTTTTAATGTGTATGCATATGACAAAGCAGGGCTTTCTCACTTAAACAAATAAATCAACTTACTTTTCCTGTGGCTTCCTAATGCTATCAGGTAATCATCTCCTGAAGGTGCCTGGAGGTCTGAGCTGGTGATTACAACAGTCTCGGGTCCCATATTGTGGAGCATATCCATTACCTTTCCATGGACCAAAATATTGAACAGTTAATTCTCACTGAAGAATAATGGCAAATAGTTAAATGTCCCAGCATTTCTCTAAAAGGCAGACCCTAATGTAAAATACAAACTTACAAGTATGCTATATTTAACATTATAAAGTTTGTATTAGTGAGAGCCACTATTTTTAACACCCTCCACCTCATGAAAAGCCAAGCTGCTCCAGTAACGCTGCTTTTGACAATTTGGGCAATTCTATACATGTCTGCTTAGAACAGGGGCTGTCAACCTGGCCCCTACTGCCCAATAGTGGGCATTTCAGGATTCCAGGTGGGTGGTAGGGAGTTCTACAGCACAAGCTGAATCCTCCTCCCATCGAGCACTGGAGAGCAGTAAAGAAATTTTACCATCAAGAAAGATGCATTAGTGGGCGGTAGGTATAAAAAGGTTGACTACCCCTGGCTTAGAAGCAAGTCCCCTTGCTTTCAATAAGTCTTATTCCAACTAAGTTGGCATAAGATTGCTGCCTTGGAAATAACTCTTCTGCGCACAGTCCATTTTTGTTTCTAACAAAAAGAAAAGGTAAGCAGTCTTCTTTCTCTAGGATAACAAAGTAGGATATCTGCATGGAAAACAAGAAGGCCTGGGCTTAGTATCCTGTTTGTGCCAAGAGACACAGGGCTGTTGCACAGTGACTTTATACTGCATGTATCAGGTGTGCTCTTCTGCCTCCCAGATCCATATTTACTGTGCTAAGATGGGACTAAACAAAATATTTATCAGAACCTTCACAAAACTAGAATTCCCAGGGTTATTTTGGGGAAGCCACTGTAATTAAACTAGTCTAAACTTGGCTTTGATTTACTGCATAGGTGGTTCTCAGCTCATAACTTTGCGGTTGTGGAAACAAAGGCCAAGGTTGTACATGATGTATTGCATGCCAGTGTGCCCCTGAGGGTAGCTGGGGCTCACTTTATGAGAATATTTCTAATGCCTGATTCAGCCAGCTCTTTGTTCCAAAACAAGTGTTCAGATAAAAAAAACAACACCTGTGTTAACTTGAGTGTTGCAGTATAATTGAGATGGGATTGTGTTTTAATGAGATGGCATTGTAACCACATTGTTTTATGCCTGGCTGAAACTTTATTATGTTTAAAGAGATATTTTTTCCCTTTCAGAATGGGATTGAGCAAGCAGACAGACTGATAGAAAATTCTTCTGTAAATATTTTGGAATGTGACTAGAAAATCTATAGACCTAAAGTTAGCATCTTATTAACTTGTCAGGCAGTCCAGAGACTACTTAACTTGGGCTTGCTTCCATTAATGAGACTGAAAATGGCAAACAAAGCATTATAATTAGCAATGAAAGACAGGAGGGGTATTCCCTGGTGACTCCAGAAGCATAAAAAAGGAGAATAAGGATAAAAATAGCCGTAATAGTCGGGGGATGCTTTCTGATGCAGGGAAAAGTGTAATCTGTGGGCTGACATTCAATTGGCTTTGCTGGGAGAAAAACTGCAAAGATCAGGGGCCTGTTTATTCTTGGCATCAGGATATTTGTCTAGACAGAACCTCATTAGCGAAACTTAACATCAGAGGACTTTACTTACAGGAATCAATAGCATTCAGTAGATTGCTGGAATATCTACGTTTCAGTACCCAATTATCCCATTTAAAGACAGGGTGTGTTTACCGGAAATTTAAGACTACAATCCAGTGGTAAATTATATCTATAGGACTTCCATAGCTATATCAGTACAGAACTGTGTCATGAAAACACATTCGTGACCATAACTATTAGCACAGTTGTTCCCAAACATTTTCCCCCTCCAGAGACCACTTGAAAATTGCCAAGGGTTTTGGAGGATCACTTATGGGTTGTTGTTTTTTCTGCTTCTTGTAGCAGTTGTCATGTGCTGTACTACAGATGCTGTATGATTTTTTTATTACATCTCTATTGCGTCTTTTATTTCTTATATATTGCATGTTATGTGAATTCCATAGACTTCAAATTGCAATACAATACAAGAAATAAAAGCATCAATAAAAATACAATTAAAAATCAATATGAATATTTACTGTGTGGGATGTACCACCTGCCTTCTTCAACCACAAATCCACACATATGCTGCAGACCAGTTTGCAAAACAACAACAAGCCTATGGTTACGTGAAACATATTCAATAAACACACAAGACGTAACCGGCTGTACTTTTGAATAAATAAGGTATACTATTCATTGTATAAAAAGTAGATTTCAACAGAAGTAGCTCATAAAGTTCAATGGAAAAAGCAGAAGACCCAGTGGATCAGTTCATTCTGTAATCAGTTCATGCATAAGGTCCATATGCGTACAGTGGTACCTCGGGTTACATACGCTTCAGGTTAAATACGCTTCAGGTTACACACTCCGCTAACCCAGAAATAGTACTTCGGGTTAAGAACTTTGCTTCAGGATAGGAACAGAAATCGTGCTCCGGCGGTGCAGCAGGAGGCTCCATTAGTTAAAGTGATGCTTTAGGTTAAGAACAGTTTCAGGTTAAGAACGGACCTCCGGAACGAATTAAGTACTTAACCTGAGGTACCACTGTAAAAGTGTCTGTTCCACCTGTCTGTTCTTGAAGTTCAACAATCCACATGAAAGGTTGTTACAGTTCCACAGAATCCTTTCACAGAGTCTAAGACAAGGATTTCTGGAATATTAGGCTTGTTTCGCCGTCCTGAATGCATGAACCGATGCATGAACTGATTACAGAATGAATTGATTCACTGGGTCTTCTGCTTTTTCCGTTGAACTTTATGAGCTACTTCTGTTGAAATCTACATTTGGTGCAATGAATAGTATACCTTATTTATTCAAAAGTACAGCTGGTTACATCTTAGGTGTTTATTGCAGACCACCGTATAGCAACCCTTGATCTAACACATAATTATCACAGCAGTAACAGTTACTACACTCTAACAATAGTTCTATCTCAAAACACAATTATTCCGATTTATCTTTTTATACAGCACACTTTTTAAATGTGCAGAGATACTCCACAATTGCCACTTTAGTTTAGCATCACAGTTTTCTGTGCCCGTTAACTGAATCTGCCCAGCCTGGATGCCAGCCTGGCTCTTTCTTCTGTCATCATGAATCAAAGCCTAAAGCAACAGCTCGCCATGCATCCATAGTACACTGACAAAACTATCTTCTCTTCTCTTCTTAATAATAGGGGGGAACTACCAAGAGCAAGAACTCAGGGCTCCTTCCATACCACTTATTGAATGCCGCATGAGACCCTGCTTTGCTGGCAATAGAAGCTGTTCAGCTTATTATTTTTCTTGTGGCTGATGGTTAAAGTAAAGGGGGCTTCTTTGTGGGTTGCCATGAATTTGTTTTGGAAATAAAGTAGTGCCAGGAGCTAAGATGTGGAATCAGGAGACTTGAACAAAGACATGATTGCACTAAAAGATCTTCTTAGGGAAGTGTCTTAATCAACCTTACGGTAAAATTGCCATATTTCAAAAAGTGGAAGACAATTTACGAAAATTCAGTCCGGGCGCCATTTTCAACGGGCAAATCCCAGATATGTCCAAGAAATTACGGACGTACGGCAGCCCTAGGTAAAGTGGAATATGTGTATTCTCATTTCCTACTATTGTTGTCACAGCACCAGCATGTAAGCACCAGGGGGCAGTACTGCAAAGTAAAGCAATGCTGAAAGTCAATTTTGAATTGCAAGTGTTGTTTTCTCCAGTGTTGAGTTCATTTCTCAAAACCAAAAAAAAAGTTGCTCTATGTGCAGAATAAAGCACTGAATCATTAACATTTTTACCACTACATAGTTAATCCTAAACACTGTGGCTTTAAGTATGGTTAAGTATGGTTGAGTCCTAGTTGATACTTGTAAAACAGTTGTGGGCAACCTGCAACCCTTGGGCCCAGTTTCAAAAACCATGTGCAAGTGATGAGGTTAATTCTTGGGCATAGTGTGCCATAGTTTGCTTCTTTCTCGGTCATTTTGCAGCTGCCTTTTGCTGAGCTAAACCATAGCCTGGCTTAGTGTGTCATCTGACCTTGACTTGCGGCTTTTTTCTCCTGGACAAACCACAAGTTGCAATCCATAGGCCAAACTTCAGTTACCCACTTGTGGTTTGTTTGGAGAGAGCTAAACTACGAGCCTGGATTCAGACAACATGCTAAGCCAAACCACAGCTTAGCTCAGCAAAGTGTATCATCATCATGACCAGGAAGGAGCAAAGCAGCTCCAATCTGCTCTCCAGGAGTGCACAAATTTGCTTTCTTGCACTAAGCCATGGCTTTGCTTAACATGGTTTGTGAATGGGGGCAGAGAAAAGAGGCGGCCTTGCCCACTTTTGGCTCTGGTCCCACCTACACTTGTCACGCAGCCACCCCACAAATTAACCCCAAATACAAAAAAGTTGCCCACTTCTGTTTTTAAAGTTCTTACGTGCTACTAACTTGTGGTAAATGCATGGAAGCAGACCGACTGCACTAAGTGTACAAATGTCTACAAGCAGTCACAACAACCTTTTTCGAGCAGTCACAATCACACAGCAATGGTAAGGGCTACAACAACTGTCACATGGAGGCACCACTCCATACGCTTGACATCTCTGTGTGATTTCTACAAATCTACCAACAGCACCATATTCGACCCACAAGCAATTACATGGAGGCGTTAAAATGTTTTCACTGGAGCAGTTAGAAATCTAAGAGTTCAAGAACACCTACCTCTATAGCCTCTTTTTCAGTGTGTATCTTCCTCCCAGTAAGTAACCTACAAAGCAGGAAATAACAGTCCAGTGTCCTTTTAAAATAAACATCTTTTGCTAATTAAAATTTTAGCAATAAAATCTATAGTGCACTTTACTGGGGAATATCATCCTCCAACTTTAAATGAGATAAAACTATAAAACGCCACATTGCACAAAGATTCAAACAGCTTCCCATCAAACTGGTCCTCAAAAACAAGAGACATGGTATAACAAGCCCCTATGTTGTATCCTTTGTCTTGGATATAGTATTACGGAAGCTCAAGAGTCTATCAAGTAGGGAACTTTTAAGGAAGGTTCTAACAACCTTCTGAGCTACTATAAAACCCTAAGTATAATTCTGGCCTCTTTCTTCACAGCTGGTGTTTGAGGCTCATTCTTTAACCTATTTCTCATTCTTTAATCTATTTCTGTGACATGTTTTATACTGTTCAGTGAATTTATGGGCTGCCTTGGTTCAACAGATAGAGAAAAGTTGTTTGCATGGAGTTCCCTTTTGCACTGCTATCATATTTCATTTAATTTATTTCAAGTATTTTAGCTCCTTTTTCTGACACAGTGGTACTCGAAGGAGAGTTCAAGACAGGAAGGTATCATAAATTAATAATTCAAATTCATAACACATTTCTAAAAGTCTTCTTACTATCTTTGGCCAAGGCCTTCTAATCAAAAGGCTCTGAATGTTGTCTTACTAAGGTGTTATTCACTGTGATAAATGTATAGGTTTGCCTTCACACTAACAAATACAAGAAATTAATCTATGTTGCTCATCAACCCTTGGCATCTTTTAATCCTCTCAGCTAACAGACCCTGTAAAATGACTCAAACAGCATATGTACTCCATGTTATTTAAACAATCCCAGCCAAACTAATTTAGCAAACTTACCAAAATTTAGATTTGTGAGCACGTGATTTTATATATGGCAAGAAATGTCAAGAATGCATTTAATATTAATTTTAATTAATTACAAAATGCAACTTATCATTTTAATGAGGATAATAATAATAATAATGAGAACAATTTATCTCTACATCTTTAAAAATATATGAGAAAAACAATACTTACTCAGCCTCAAACTGATTAGGTGTTATTATGTCTGCTACAGGCACAACCTTGTCCTTATAAACTGGAAGAAGATCCTTTGGAACATACTGTAAAGAATAAGAAAAATGATATTGGCTTTGGAAAGCTTAAGCAGATTCTTCATTATTCACAGTTTATTCTAACAAAGTTCAAATCTCCCAAAAACAAATCCATGAATGAGCAGTTCTTCTTCTCAGCTCAAACCAGAAATTGATAAGCACACTGGTAGGAAGAGATTCACAACTATTACTGCACTTGGAGATTTCATATGAGGGACTGCTCAAAATTTGCTACATGCTGGCATCTAAATAAAAATACCGACAATCCCCAGAGGAATACTGTGAATGCCCCAAAATGTGTGTATATGTTTGTGTATGTGATTGTCAACATTTGCACATGAGTGTCAATAGCAGGCATAGGCAAACCTGGCCCTCCAGATGTTTTGGGACTACAACTCCCATCACCCCTAGCTAACAGGACCAGTGGTCAGGGATGATGGGAGTTGTAGTCCCAAAACATCTGGAGGGCCGAGTTTGCCTATGCCTGATCAATAGTAACAAAATTCTACACACAGTTCCAGCAAATTCTGCTATTCTGCTGCAGCAGAAAGAAAGGCTGCTGTGGCGTGGAGGGGGGGATCACCTATTTTTTTAAGACAAGCTAAAGGTAAAGGTAAAGGTACCCCTGCCCGTACGGGACAGTCGTGTCCGACTCTAGGGTTGTGCACCCATCTCACTTAAGAGGCCGGGGGCCAGCGCTGTCCGGAGACACTCCCGGGTCACATGGCCAGCGTGACGAAGCTGCTCTGGCGAGCCAGCACCAGCGCAGCACACGGAAACACCGTTTACTTTCCCGCTATAAAGCGGTACCTATTTATCTACTTGCACTTAAGGGTGCTTTCGAACTGCTAGGTGGGCAGGAGCTGGGACCGAAAGACGGGAGCTCACCCCGCCGCGAGGATTCGAACCGCCGACCATGCGATCGGCAAGCCCTAGACACTGAGGTTTTACCCACAGCGCCACCCGCGTCCCCAATAGACAAGCTACTTTCTGTAAATGGCTTTCCATACAGAGTAACCACCACGCAGTTGCACTTCAAGCAGCCAGCACACCACACATTCCACACACGCAGACAGAGTTTTCATTCCCTGTTATACTGGTCCAGTCTGTATCTATGTCCTGAAGAAATAGGGTTTCTTTTGGTATAATGTTATTCATTAAGATGGGCCAAGAGTGAGATGATTACCAACCATATAGCCTTCCCCACTCCACTTGTCACCCATCACAGGATCGCATACTGAAAGAGAAAGTTAAAATTGTTAATGCAGATGCAATAATGGCACCATATAAGAGCACTTTTAAGTATGAAGAGCCAAGAGATCATAACCATGCCAGGCTCATTGAAAACCTCTATGGTAGTTACAATATATTGTTATTATCCTATGCTAGGAAATTGATCTTTGCTATAAAAAAAATACACACACAAACAAAACTTTGTTTGTACCGGATCCATAAAAGGATAGAAGGATTATAGGCTGTGAATCTGTCCAGTAATTTGAAGAGAACACTTCTCATACCTAGAGTGACCAAATGGTCAGACAGCAGCAACTTGAACAGGCCCTCTTAGGACTGTTTGAAAGCGATGTTAACCTATATTGATTCCAGCAAACAAGGTCTTGTCTCATAGCTCCAGGATATCAGGCAAGACTTAAACAGCTAATGTAATGAAAGTTATTCAGTGACCTTTGAATCTGAATTCTCTCTGGCGAATGCTCCAGCACTCAGTTGCCTCTTTGAAATCAGAGCAGCTAAGTCAAGGCAGCAAGTTCCACTGTAACATCAGAGGAGATCAGTCTCTTGTTGCCAGACAAAACACCCATGAGCTGTGAACTTGCTAATGCCCTTTTATTGTCACTACAGCGCTGCTAAGAGATTTCTCTGATGTCCCAGCTGGTGACATCAAAACTAATTTACTCACAATAAATATCGTGATCTATTTTTTATATACTATCAATGCCATAACCACTTTTGCCTGAGCCTTTAGAGTTATGTTCAGGAGAGCCACCAATATCTTCCGTCTTTGAGATCTCCCTAACTACATAATGTAAAGTGAATAATTTGTATATTAGAAACTTACCATATACCAAATTGGAGTTCTGTTGTTTTAGCTCTTGAACAATATCAACCACCATAGCAAGGAATGATTTGTCTCTTGTGTAGCCTTTGAAGGGATAAGAGGGGAAATTAAGATTATGTTGGAAAAGTATTTTCCACACCCAATTTCTGTTCAGTGGCAGCAGCTCTATGAATTGACCTGTAGTTGTCACTTCTATAAACTGGGGTGAGTTTGCTATATTAGAGTTTGTCTGCCTGGACATGTGGAAGGACTCTTAAGCCAATCTTTTTTCAGAGGTCTAAGAGATCAAAGCAAAACACAAACACAGAAACCACTATAACCTTCCAAGCAGTTTTTCTGTTAACAAAAGCATCCTCTTCCTTTGAGGAAAGACAACCAAATTTTCTGTCCAGGATGCAGATCGGCTGTAGTGGTTTTTACTTTCTTCCATGTGTGACTCAGTCATCACAAATTGAAGTGCCACTGGTCACATTTTGATCTTCATTTAGTTTTTCAGCTTTGCCAGTTCAAGTGCAGAGGACTGAGGATGGTAAATGTTATAAATGTCTTCTTTATCAAGGGTAGAGCCCCTACTTTTGCAAACACACACACGTCAAATGGAACCCTCCCAACTTCTCCCCCCACAACCCCTCCAAAAACCAGAGTGAGCTGAAGGAAGTAATCACAGAAATGTAGAGTTGGAATGGACCCGAAGGTTCATCTAGTCCAACCGCCTGCAATGCAGGAATCACAGCTAAAAAAATCCCTGACAGATGACCGTTCAAGCTCTGCTCAAAACCTCCAAGGAAAGAGAGTGCACCACCTTTCACGATAGTCTGTTCCACAGTTGAACAGCTTTTACTGCCAGAAAGTTCCTCCTAATGCTTAGTTGGAATCTCCTTTCTTGTAATATGAATCCATTGGTTTGAGTTCTACCCTCTGGAGAAGCAGAAAACAAGCTTCCTCCATCTTCCATGTGACAGCTCTTCAGATATTTGAAGATGGCTATCATATCTCCTCTCAGTCTGCTCCAGGCTAAACATGTCCAACTCCCTCAACTGTCCCTCATATGGCTTAGCTTCCAGACCTTTTATTATCTCGGTCATCGTCCTCTGCACACATTCCAGCCAGAACCTTACATTTTTCCTATTGAAATATATTTTGTTAGTTTTGGCTAAGTTCTCCCACCTGCAAGCTGCAGCCACTCAGATCAAGCACCCACCCATAAGGGGCTTGTTGTGAGGCAAAGTGAATGGCATCTCAGAAACCCTGAATAAATACATAAATTTACTGTATAAGATGGCCGTGAACAGAATAGATGGTTTGCTATTCTGCAAAACCAAATGAAGCAAGAACTCCCCAGCCCCCACCTCTGCTCTTCAACACTGTTGAGTTCTAGAGGGTAATTCAGATGAAATTCAGAGCAAACTTTGCCCTGCCTATATAGGAGTGACCCTTATACATTTTACTCAAGAGTTATTCATTAGTTTAGAGAGATTACTTTAGTGAATAATTTACACGTCTGGTCATCATTCCTCAGAGAGTTTAGAAATATGGCCTAAGTTATATCCATGCCATACATTTAAAGCACTCTTACACCACTTCATGGAGAATCCTGAAAATTGTAGTTTGTTGAGGGTGCTGGGAATGGTAGCTCTGTGAGGTCATCACGCTTAACATACCGGAGCTCCCAGAATTCTTTGTGGGGAGCTATGCCTGTTAAAGTGGTGTAAATGTATGGTGTGGCAGTGACCTTAGTCTTAGGTCTAAACAAGACATAACAAGAGACACTAGGGAGACCTGAGACAAAATGTATTGTGAGGGACAAGGAGCAGCTGCTCCTCTGTGTGTTTTCAAACAACATATAGTACAAAAAAAAAAGCAATATGATGTCACCACACTCTGAAACTCCCCTTTCTCATCCCCTACCAGCCAATTATGTGAGATGGTGGCAAGGAAAAGGCCCGTGTGATATCATCACATGCCTCTGTTTTAATAGGCGTTATAAAGCAAAGAGCACAAAAACAGCAGCAACGCCATATCCCTTATAACAGTGACTTTAGTTCTTTAGTCACAATGTGTGATACTGAAAGTAGAGACCAAAGTCGCCACATGCAGTAGAAGCTGCTAAAAAAAATTATTTAGCAAGCTTGCCTGAACATGTAAACAGAGTTGCAGATAACTGCATTTAAATTTTGATTATTTTATTTGTATATTGTTTACAGCTGCTTTATGCATGCTGCTTAGAGATTCTATGATTAAATAGTTTATATATTTGTCAATCTAAATAGATAAATAAATAAATTTTATTGCTCTTAGATATTAGATTAGCAATGCAAATTGGGTTCATTGGGATGTGTCTGTGTAGGGTGCCACGTCTTGGGCCAATATTTTCAGAAAAATTTTATTGTTCTCTCTTCCCAAACAATAAACAGGGCCAAGACAATGAGCAAAAATAAAGATTAAAATGAGAGTTTTAACCTCTATACCCAGCAAGCACAATGTGTTAGCCAATGAATGTCTGAAATGTTATTTGTTTCACTGGTGCCATACTCTCTTTCATCAAAGCTTCTTTTTCCCACTTACACACAACTCCCTGAAAATATAGTTCCTCACAACTTATGCTTTCCTGAAAAGCTCTGAATATGGACACAGAGTAATACCTTAAAAACCAACTTTAAATGATATAGACTTTCCAGTCTTGGAATTACCTCAATTATTTCAAACTATTCTTTGAAAAAAGCAACCCTGAGCCCAGATAGAAGCAGGATAAGAAATAAAATAAAAATAAGCAATAGTGCAGGTAGAAAAATATTTTAGTTGACCAGCTGTGGTTGGTAAAAGAAAGCAATTCTGTGAAGCTATTCTGTCATTTTGCACATTAAGATTTTCCTCAGGGGGAAAATTAAAAAGGTCTTCAAAACAAATGGAATCTGTTTATGCTGAAAATTCATTGCCACATCAGTGCGATCTCATTCACTTTGTTATTAAATATCTCCTTTACCTCCAAGAACTCCATGGAAACCAGAGCAAGGGGAAATAAACTGTCAGCTGTGCCATACCCTTCATGGCAGAGTAGCCTTTATGGGCGATAATTCTGGACCTGTATCATTAAATTTCCCCGTTATCCCCGGCTTTGAAACCACCTCCCTTCTTGAGGAAGTTATATAAATCAATATGGCAATCAATTTCATCTAGCAAGTTTATAACAAGCCTATTCACTGCAGTAAGGAATACAGAAAATGAAATTTAAAACATATGCACTGTATGCATTGAGGTGAAACTATGTTATTAATAATAATCTGCAGAAATGTGAGCGAGGGTATTTTGCTGGATGCAAAGCTTTATATTACAAGCTTCCTGCTGAGGTGGCCTTTTAAAAATGCTTCTCCTAGAGAGGAAATGCAGACATAACTGAGTTATCTCTTAACCACGTTTAAGAGATTGAGAGAAGGCCACCAAGGACCCCCTTTGCCTTAAGAACAGCTATGGAATCATTTTACCCTCAGCATACGTATTTCAGGTTCTTTAGTGGCCATGATAACACTCTCGCAAAAATTAAGAAGCTTACCTGTAAGTACATAATCGTAATGATTTACATTGTTCAGTTTCAGTCCTTCATATAGTTCATGAAGTTCATCTGAATTTAACACCTGCCCCTTCCAGTGATCATAACCTGAGCAAAGAAACAGACCAAATAAAGTTACAGGTTGGCTGGATTAAGTAAGACTAGACCTGGTGGTGTATTCCTCTAGAACTGGTCTCATTTAGATTGCGCTAACCCTTGCTGTAATGTCTCTTTGGGGAATTATCTCAGGTTTGGGGAATTGTGCAGCAGATGGTGGCAGGTAACTTGACAGCTTGAGGAACGGATACCCATGAACACCCAGCTGGTACTACACATATTGAGGTCTGCAGAGCTACCTTTAGGCTGTCACTACAAAGGTCATTTGCTCAAGACCTCTCCCCTGAGGGATCCTTCATGGCCAGAGGATGTTCACACTAAGTAAAGAATGTAATATAGACTGTGGGTGATTGGCAACCCAATCATTCCTGGTGTTGAGTGGAGGAAGAGTGCTGCCTTCACTTTCTGATGGTGTCCACACTACTAGGAACTGTCCCTCTACTCACCCAAAGACCCATAGCAGGCTGCAGTGTTCAGAAAGCCCTGTGGGGTAGATGGAATCAGGTCATAGGTCATATCTGACCTACAAGACAAAGGTTCCCCATCTAATGACAGATATTTACATCCAGGCCTTTGGGGAAAACTGACGTGTTTCAAGTCAGTTATATTTATATTGTCTATTGATGATTGGTTTATTGTTTATTTTGAATTCATGTTTGGTGTGTATTATAGTGTTTTGCTAAATTAAATGTTACTGTTTTAATTCCATATATTGTAAACTGCCCTGGGATCTTAACTGATGAAGGGCAGTTTAAAAATGGAATATGCAAATAATAAATAAAGCAATGGCAGTTACAGCCTGAACACTGGAAACAGAGGGAATGATTGACTCCACAGCATCTCCAGCACAATAATCTCATTAAAACTGAAATTGTTGTGGCAGGTTTTGTAGGGGAATGAGTGAGAGCACTAAAACAAGATTAATCTAGTAATTTCTGACCCAATAAATGCATTTTCGAAAGGAAATAAATCAACATTAATAGTCCTGTTATTATTTTGTGAAAGCAACTGGGGTTTTCCAAATATAGAATCAGAGGAAAAGCAATCACATTCCACAAGTGAAAGAACAAAAGGGTGTTCCTCAAGCCACCTGAGGCATGAAATCTACCATCTGGCTATAATAATTCCCCACATTAGCTTTGGTTAGGGAGTTCACCCACCTGCTTTCTCTGACCCCTTTTATAAACGTAATTGCATTTTGGCATCTGATGGTACAAAAGTTCAAAGATGAACAGAAGTGGTGCCAAGAACATTTTTGAATAAACTCTGAGAGGGAGGGAAATAGCCAAAGAGCATTCAGGGACACAGTGTCCCATTGTGACTGGCAGGAGGTACTGGGCAAGCAGTAAATGGGTCAGCATACTATAATATGTTATCCTTGGAAACGAAGGTTCAAATTTCCACTCTTGTTCCTCCAAAAAAAAAAAAGGGGGGGAGCATTTTCCTTAATTCTCCAACACAGTTCTGCAAATTTATTAGCCTTGTTCAAATCAGAACTGGTTCTGCAACAACAGGCATCAAGGATAGCTTTGAACATGACTTTAAACCTCTCTACTCTATGGTCTTCTTGGTGCCTGGGTGCTGAGCTCCTGATCTGTTGTTAACCAATAAATACAACCATCCTGCCTCCTGGTATTAGGGTAGACCCGTTGCAAGGTTCCTCACACAGGATGCTACAGAGCCAAAACCCATGGGAGGCTACAGAGAATGTCTGAGTTAGCATCAGCATTCTGCAGCATGCCTCAGTGGGGAATGTTTGGCTGGAAGCATGTGCTTAAGCCATCCGTATTCAGGAGTGAGAATTCCTGTTGTGAGAAATCCTGTTTGGACCCCAGTCCAACTGCATCCCCAAACGTGAAATCAAACAATGCATCTGAGTTTACAACACACACCTGTTTTGCTTTTCAAGCATAGGAAGCAAACCAAATGAGTCCTTTATATGCATGCTAATAACAAGTCTGCCAAACTGTTAAGAGCAGGCCAGAAGCCTATCAGGGTCTATTTCCTCCCCCTTCCCCCAAAACATTTATATTCGTACACATGAGAGAGAGCGTGACAAACTGAAACTGTCTCCCACTTTCCCCCGTTTCTTCTTCTTTTAAAAAAAGAGCATCTACGTAGGCTGTGTGACAAGCTCCTTTTATTCGAGCGTGAAGCACAATGTCGTTTGGAGGTGAGTCACTCACTCTAATCATACAGTAAATACTCCTCGCCAGGCAACTTAGCCAACAGAGCTCCCTCAGGGCTCCAGCTTAAAATGCTCTCTCTATATCAGGAGGATTAAAAGAAGGATATTCTTGAGCATCACAAATAGCATATCAACATCTTCCTTTTCGTTAATGTTAGGAACAGAGTGATTCAGAAAAAAACAAGTGTCCATCGGAAGATGTTTTAATATATGCTCCTTATCTCTCTCCTCCCTCCCTTGCCAATATCAGGAAGTCAATTTCTTTGAAGTAAACATGAAGTCTATGTATGGACAGGTGCTTATAGTGACAGATGACAGTGTCAATTTGCCACTGGGTAGCCTCAGACAAATTAATACCAACCTTAGTACCTCTTAGCATTCTTGTGGGGATAAAAAATAGCTACCTCTACAGATGCTAGCCCAGGCTTCTTGGAGAACCCAGAAGGAAATGTAATACATACACAAACAAACAAACAAACACTAAGCATTTGATTGTCAAATCCTTCATCACCAGAGAGATAAGGGGCTGCTGTTTCCAAAACTTTTGGAAGCAAAGTAGTTTCCCTTTAAAACATGTGTTTTTTTTAATGGCCGCTGGAAAAGGAGGAAGAAAGTTTTGACCCACTGTGTGAAGTAGCGGCAGAACGTGCTTTAATGGCACCTGGGGCACACACACACGCTGGGAGGGCAGGGATCGGAGGGTGAAAGGAGCCTACCGCACGCCAGCCCAGCCTTTGCTGCCAACACTGCCAGAGCAACACCAGGCCCAAGCTGCTTTGCAAGGCGGGAATGATCAGACTCAGATGAAAGTCTGATGCAAGAGTCTGTTCTTTATGCTCCTTTGATATCGAAAAGCTTGCTCCTCTCAATACCAACAAATAAAGAGAGGTGACACAATCCTAACCTTGCCTAGGGGACCATCAGAACAGTAGAGCCACCACCACATCCGAAGCCTTGTTGGCTCTTGCTGGTCTGGGTGGAAGGCGAGAGGCGGTTTCCTTGTTGTTGTTGATGATGTTGTTGTTTTGCAGCACCAATTCCAGGCTGGCACAACAGAGAAGATCCATCTGACAATGGACCAGCATAGGAGTCAGTGGATTCCTGTTCGAGTCCAGCTCTATCCCTGAATGCCCTGTTTGGGGGCTTGACACTGACTACTGTTAATGGGATGAACACCAGCTGTAACCACCCATCCGTTCAGGTCTCCACAGCAGCAAGAGACCAAATCTAATCCCTCCTCAAGTCAACAACATTGAAGAGTTGGGAATGGTCCCTGAGTGTCTCGTATTCTTAACATTTATTTAGGATTATACATAAGAATGCCAGAGGAACCTGCTCGACCGGGTCAGAGGCCCATCTAATCCAACAACATGCTCTCACAGTAGATTTCATATGTCCCTACGGTAGGTTTGGGGAACCTTTGGTCCTCCAGATGTTGCAGAATTACACCCCAGCGAGAATGGTCAATAGCCAGGGATGACGGGAGTCGCAGTTTTCAACATCTGGCAGGTAAAAAGTTTCCCTGTCTGGCCTCTAGGAAGCAGGCCCTGAGACCAGCAGCACTTTCTCCACCTACAATTTCCAACAATGGTATTCAGACATGCTGCCTCCGGAAGTGGAGGCAGAGGACAGCCTTTTCCTCCATTAATTTGTCGAACCCTCTTTACATTCATCCAAATTAGTGGCCATCACTACCTCTTGTAAGAGAGAATTCCGTAACACTTTCTTTCGTCTGCCCTGAATCTTCCAACATTTTTAGTTCTAGCTATTAGATATGGAGAAAACCTTTTTGCTATCCACTTTCTCCACACCATGTCTAATCCTATACAACTCTCTCATGTCCCGTCCCCCCATTCATATTTTTTCTAAACCAAAAAGTCCCAAATTCTGTAATCTTCAGTCCAACCCCTTAATCATTTTAGTTGCCTTTTAATGCACCATTCCCTGCTCCACAATAGGTGTTTTGAGGTGAGGCAACCAGCACTGTACACAGTATTCCAAGTGCAATCACACCATAGATTTGTATGATGTTGGCTTATTTTCATTCCCTGTCCTAATGATCCCTAGCATGGACTCCTAGCAGCTGCCACACTGGGTCAACATCTTCACTGAGCTATTCACTTTGACCCAAAGTTCTTATTCCTGGTGAGTCACCACAAATTCAGATTCCATGTGTGTATTTGTTGAAATTAAGATTCCTCCCCCCCAACAATGTGTATCTCTTTACACTTGCTTACCACTGAATTGCATTTGTCATTTTACCACCCACTGACTCAGTTCAGAGAGATCCTTTTGGAGCTCTTTGTAATCAATTTTAACTACCCTGAACAATTTGGTACCATCAGCAAACTTAGCTACCTCTCTGCTGATCCCCAACTCTAAAATCATTTAAAGGTAAAGGTAAAGGGACCCCTGACCATTAGGTCCAGTCGTGGCCGACTCTGGGGTTGCGGCGCTCATCTCGCTTTATTGGCTCATCTCGCTTTATTTGGGAGCCGGCGTACAGCTTCCGGGTCATGTGGCCAGCATGACTAGGCTGCTTCTGGCGAACCAGAGCAGCACATGGAAACGCCGTTTACCTTTCCGCCGAAGAAGTACCTATTTATCTACTTGCCCTTTGACGTGCTTTCGAACTGCTAGGTGGGCAGGAGCAGGGACCGAGCAACGGGAGCTTACCCCGTTGCGGGGATTTGAACCGCCGACCTTCTGATCGGCAAGTCCTAGGCTCTGTGGTTTAACCCACAGCGTCAATCAAGTTAAAAAGCACAGGTCCCAGTACTGATCCTTGGGAGACCCCACTTTCTACATCCCTTCATTGGGAAAATCCATCCCCTTTTCCGTAAACTAAAAGCATCTCAAGAGAATAGATATATGTATATACATACCTGTATGATTTGAAAACTGGACAGAGTTCACAGTATCTATTTCAAAGCCCAAAACCTGCAAAAAACCAAATAATACTTATAAACAAAATTCCTCCTTATTCTAGAGTAGCGACATATTTCTGTGGCCCACTATGCATTTAAGTACAGTATGTTGATTACTAAAAGCTGGGTAATTAAGCAAACCCATAAACAATAAAACGCTTCTGCTGGAAGTCTCCCTTCTTCTGCCAACACACACAGTTGAAACATACTGATGAATAAACTAAAATAGAAGGTAAACAGGGCAAACCTGTAAAGACAATATTACTGCAATAATAAGAACAGGAAGAAAAAAAGGTAGAAAATATGAATGTGCAGTTCTCAGGATCCCAAGGGCCTAAAAGGGGAAACTCTTGGAGGATGAGGGAAGGTTGTTTACAACAAACATTAATATTTTGTAAGAGTGCAAAATCTAATAAGCAGCATTCCTTTGCAGTGATTTGATATTGCACAGAATTATGATGCAACATGCAAAAAATCCCTCCCTGAAAACAGCCAAGCCTGGGAGGGAGGAGCGGGTGAGATGGATATGTGTATGGTGTTGTAGCAAAGAGGTAAATGACTCTTTGCAGTAGCAATAGAGATAACAGTAAATACCGTATATATTTATCTGATATTTCAAGGCATGCTACATTTCCATCCATTGCTTAAGTCTTAGGCTGCAAATATGATGGAAACATCTGACATTTAATATATTTGCTCTCAAGCCTCTCTTGGTAGGAATAAAATAGTCTTCAAAATAAAAGCTACTATATACAGCAGAGTGAGTCACAGGGAGACAATAGTAATAGTGCAGAAATCGTGTATGATCCATTTTCAAGCAATTTGCTGGCAGTTTAATTGAAGCTTTGCTAGTCACGCCGTACACTGGGGGACATTGTGTCTTCCTTGACATGACAGGGTAGCCCCTCCACGTAAATTTAAGCCACATAACTAGGCTATGCTATACTAAAGTAAGACTCATACTCAGATTCACTCACAAAATATCTGCAGATTGCAATATTTTTTCCCCCCTGTGGCCTAGGGAAGTGTACAGATTTGATGAATCTGCAGCAACCACTAATAAAGCTGGCTTCTTGATTCTTTGCAACCGCAGCTGCATTAGCTTTAAAATATAGGGACGACAGTTTATTAAGAGCCCTCATACCACTCCAATAATTTGCTCTCACAAAGGCAGCTGTGTGAATGTGGCTGCCCAAGCATAGCTGTCAACCTTCCCTTTTTTTGCGGGAAATTCCCTTATTCCAGCGCCATTTTCCCTGCTTCCCGCTGCTATCCCAGATTGTTAGATATCCCATAGACTGTCCCCAGGACAGGTAAGGCTGCTGATCCCTTATTTTCGAGGCTGCTGATCCCTTATTTTCAAATCTGAAAGTTGACAGTTATGTGCCCAAGATATCCATGCACACATATCCTGACATCATCTATGGTAGCGTATCCAGCCCCCTGGATACTTCCCAGCAAAGGAAAACTAATGTGAACTGTTATTACTGCAGTAAAACACAGACCCATAGAGCTGGAAGAGATCTGTTTGTGTACTGGCCACAACAGTCTTCAAAATGAGACTATTGCAATGCATTTGACGTCTGAAGACTACACTGGTATAGAACAAGGCAGCTAATTGGTACTAGCCACAGGGAACATCTCACCAGTGTTAAAATAGCTCCACTGGCTTCCTATGTGTTTGCGACCAATATGAAAGTGCTGATTTGATAACCTCTAAGAGACCGTTATAGCTTGGGACCTGGATATTTGAAGGACCACCTATTCCCATACAAACTTTAAATAGATAGGTAGGTAGATAGTATTTATTAATGTCCAACACTTAATGAAAAATACTGGTAGGTTGAGACAAAACGGCACTTGGAGAAAGGCTGTTTTTGAGCTCTGTGGTTTATTGTATCTTATTTTATTTTAAAGTTTATTTGTTTTAATAAACAAATAAACACGAGGGGAGCTATCAGCCCAAAAGTATCTGGAGTGCAGCATGCTGGCACCTGTGATCTAAGATAAAATCAATCACACTTAACATTAATTGTGACATATGTGGAGTTTTCCTAGATCAGGGCCCAAGTTAGTACAGCTTTCCTAATTGATTGTTTTTAAAAATGCAATATTAAAAGTTACTGGTGCTAACATTTTTTAAGCTCCTTGTGTGACCAACGTTAGTATAGCTCCTTTACCAGTGAAATCTCATTGTGAGCAATTAGAATAAGTCAGCTGAAAGCCTGAGTGGAATAAGCAAGCACTTATGAAACTGGATCCATATGGTCATTTCACACAGTTTAATTGAAGACGAAAGAATTCAAGCTGGTAACCATTTGTCACGGTTCACTAAAGCAAGCAGTAGCTATAGTTATTGCCTGATAAATGCAGTGAAGGCCACCTCAAAATCACCACTGATTGCCTCATAGACCGTTGCGATGTGATGAATGCCCTTTAGCCAGGCACTGAATATTTCACCCGTCACATACACATGCACTCAAAACTTTATGCACTTTTGAAGTCTATGTGCTCCATACACTATAGGAAGATGTGTGTGTTTTATATAATTCCATGCAAGCTTTCTTTCTTCAAGGACCATTTGAAATTCAACCAATATGTGTCTGTCTGTCTGTCTGTCTCTCTATCTCTTCAACTTAAGAACAGAGACAAAGAAATTGAAAGTGCTGAGGAAATAATTGCAGAGCCAAAATAATGAAGAACTCTAAAAGATACAACATTTCCATAGTAACTCCATCTTAAAGACAAGCTGGCCACCACCAAAGGGGGGAAAAACACCACTCTACTTTGCAGTGAATTATTGCTTTGATTAAATAGTCATTAGAAACAAGAAGAATGCATTACTGCGATTTCTAATAGATACAGATAGCCAAACAAGTAAGCCACAGCGTTTACTGGTTGTACAACAGCAGGTTTAAATTGCCTCGTATATCAGTGTCTGAATGCAATCCAAAAGGTTTGTAACTATAGAGAAAGCCTATACACAAGTCCAAGTCTATACAAGCCAGGATCCATCTCCACTACCCATCTCATGAGTACAGGGGTAATGCATCTCATTTCGTCGCCTGAGGCAAAACCGGAAGTGCCACCCTGCTGCTGCCACCACTGCCACCATACCTGCTGTTGCTGCCACTGCCTACACTCCCTGCTTTGCTGCCATGTGCCCTGCTGCATTGGTCACTGGCAGAGAAGAGTTGCCGCCATCAGTGCCCTGCAATCCTTGGGTGAAAGGTGGTATCAAAATTTAATAAATAAAACATTTTGGCCTAGTCCCCCTTCATATTCCCAATTCCCATAACTGAATATATGAACTCAAGTACCTTATAAAGAGTCAAAGCATTAGTTCATCTAGCTCAGACGGGAGTTTCTCCCAGCCATGTCTGGAGATGTCAGGGATTGAACCTGGGATCTTTCGCTTGCAAAACATGTAACATTCTACTAAGCAACAGCTTTTCCGCAGCACAACTTGTATGGAGGGGAGAAGAGAATGGCTGATTTGAAGACTGGGAAGGTAGTCAGATCTGCGTTTGATGGAGAGCCTTGAGCAAAAGGAATTATTGTCTGCATTTCAAAATTATTGTTACAAGCCACCTATTCTGACATCCACCCTGCGTAATAACTGGATAACACTATCTTACTACCAAGCATAAGTTCATTGTGGTCTGTTTCAGATAGCTGGAGGTTTTAGTTTTCCCAACAGGGCTCACGTGACTAGATCACATATCTTTGACAGAATTGTTCAGAAAATTACGTACCCACTTTTAAACGTTCATTCATCTCAGCAATGAGTAAAGGTAAAGGGACCCCTGACCATTAGGTCCAGTCGTGACCGACTCTGGGGTTGCGGCGCTCATCTCGCTTTATTGGCCGAGGGAGCCGGCGTACAGCTTCTGGGTCATGTGGCCAGCATGACTAAGCCGCTTCCGGCAAACCAGAGCAGCGCACGGAAACGCCATTTACCTTCTCGCTGGAGCGGTACCTATTTATCTACTTGCACTTTGACGTGCTTTCGAACTGCTAGGTTGGCAGGAGCAGGGAACGAGCAATGGGAGCTCATCCCGTCGCAGGGATTCGAACCACCGACCTTCTGATCGGCAAGTCCTAGGCTCTGTGGTTTAACCCACAGCACCACCTGCGCTGCCCAGCAATGAGTAAACATGTGCTAATCTGAGTACCTAGTCTGATGACTGCAGACCACACAGGGCCAAGATGAGCAATGTCTGCAACGCATTCAAATACTGCAAGCAACAATGCACACTACAAGGCAGGTACTACCAGCCTTTAATAGCATCAGTAGATGCAGCTAGTCACGTCTATGCCCGAAACAAGCTCCCAATTTTCCATCTCTTCACGAAACAAAGTTAAAGAGGAATATCTTAAACTTTGGAAGGATGGAACAAAATAAAAAAACCCTTCCAGTAGCATCTTAGGGACCAGCTAAGTTTGTTCTGGATGGGTACGTTATCTATGCATTGATCTTTTGGGGCTGCACTAGCAACATCCGAAATCTTTTTATTATTATTAACTTTTGAGGATACTGCTTCTGAAATCCCAGGTTGATAGACTGCACTTACTGCTTACTATTCTGTGGAATCAACTGAAAAGTTATGGCGCAAAAAAACAAAAACAAAATAGAGCCACATCAAAAACTGTTTGCCAAATCAAAGTAATGCCACAGTTTGTTTTAATCCACAGCATGCTCTAATCTCAGTTCCTCGGTCCCCTGATGGAAGTGGCAAGCTGCAAGGCAGAGTGGCCCTTCATTGCATGTCAACTGCATTGCAGGATCGTGACACAGCATAGCTTCTCTACTGGAACATTCCAAAGTTCTCAAAATGTTCCAATACACGTCACCCAATTAGGAACAGTATTTAAGAGAGTGCATCTGAACAAATACGCCTGTCTTCAGTTTATCAGGATAGCAGCTTAGTTGTTAATTTCCAGACAGAAACTACAAAATACAATTAGACAGCTTTGTGCAAGGCAGTTTTACATAAATCATTGGCGTTCCAAGTGTTGTCCTGCAGGCAAGGTTTTTCTTTAGAAGCCTAAAATTTTAGAGTAAATCACTCGAACCATTTGAAAGTTATTGTGCTTTACAAGCAACAATGGTTTTAGATACAGGAGATTTTTCTTTCTTTCTTATTAAGTTGCGCATCTCAATATGTGAACTTTTTTCTTCTTCAGATTAAGCAGCTGTCAAGTAGGATTAACAATGCATTCTGAGATTACCGAGTCTCATATCTTCAGCCAGAACTTTTTCTTCTGTATACTCCCCACTCCCCACCCCAGCTTTGGTTGCCACCTTGAGGGGGATGGAAATTGTAATTGCTCATCGGCACATTAATTCATTTTTAATAATAATAATAATAATAATAATAATAATAATAATAATTTTTTATTTATGCCCCGCCCTCCCCAGCCAAGGCCGGGCTTAGAAGTATGAAAATCAGAACTCTTTATTCCTCAGCACTGAAGCCGAGCTAGCAACTTTAAAAAAATGTGAACAGCAACATTAAATCCCAGTCAGGACACTCTGAACAGGTGCCACCCTTAAGAGAGCAAAACACACATATGAACAGCTTTTCCCTTCTGTCTGCCAAAGGCATCAAGAGGGGTTTGCCATCCATAAATACCTTCTTTCACTAAAGGCCCATGGCTGGCAAGAAATAATGGAAGAATCTTGAATTAGAAGGTGGGGAAGAACCTAGAACAGGCATAGGCAAACTCAGCCCTCCAAATGTTTTTGAGACTACAATTCCCATCATCCCTGACCACTGGTTCTGTTAGCTAGGGATGATGGGAGTTGTAGTCCCAAAAAACATCTGGAGGGCCGAGTTTGCCTGTGCCTGACCTAGAACATACCTGGCTAGATCAAACTTGCATGGTGCTTTCTAAAGGATAAAACATATCACTTTGAATTCAAATCCAAAACAAAAAGAAAACACCAACAATTCATTCTCTATGCTGACTTTATTTTAACCAAAAGAAGTCACTGAAATAACTGTTATTTTTGTCATTGTTGTAACTAGTCTAATCACTGCTGCATTCAAAATAAACACTCACATGCCATTTTTCTCTTCCTTTAAATCTACAACAATCTTAAGTACAAGTTGATTGTGGTACAGGTCAAGTAGTGTTACGTCCAACAGAAATTGAGGAAAAGTAAAAAAGAACGTATTGTGATTTTCACAGCAGTTTTATGAAGATCCTCCACTCTAAACAAGAAAAAACTATAAACTGAACACAAGAAGAAAGACACCTGGATCAAATTCAAGGAGGTTGTGCAATCACTGGAGGGCAGAATCTGGCTCGCAAATACTTGTGCTGTGACATCAAAGAGAAACTCATTCAGAGAAGATGCACAAGCTGTATTTAAATGCTGCAGTGTAAATGTAAAACACTTTGTATATCTGCTTATCTACTATTAAGAAAGATTGAGGTGGCCACTTTAGACCACTGAATTTAGGTATCAAGGGCTCTATAAACATTGGGCTGGCCCTGCAGTAGATTAAAACATATGCCAAGTTCTGGGAAAAGCTGGGATTGACTTTGTGAGGGGTCTCTAATTAGCATATATATATTTGTGGGGAGCATGTCTATTCTGGGAAATTCTAGCCTAAGGGGGGGAGACAATTACTATTAAAAATATTGCTTAAATGAAATACATTTACAGTACTCAAAAGCTATGTTAGAAAACTACCTTTATTTATCTTAGGTCATTCAAAATATCACAAAATAGTGTGCAAACTTTCAGAATCTCTACTATTCTCCTCTTTTGAATTCTCAAAAAAAAAAAAAAAAAAAAAAAAAGCAAGCTTGCTACTACCCCAATATTATGAATTTTTCCTATAGGTCAACATGACTGCTGTTACGTTTTGTAAAACTGAGTTCCCCTCAGATAAAGCTGCTTTAAAAATGCAGCGTAATCTCAGAGTAGAACATAATGGCCAGCATAGGTCAACCAATCATAAATTGGTCCTACTCAATTTGTATCTCTTGTTCTCTTATTATTTAGCACAGCACATCAAGCTTATATAATGGGACTACATAGTTTAGCTGTATTTGAAAGAAATGAATACAGTGAGGTACCAAAATCTCATTAAGATTTTGGAGATATATTCCCGGGGCAATAATGCAATACAGTGGGTAGGCAATTGACTTAAAGATAAGGAACAAAGCAACAATAATGCATCACGCTGGCAAGAGGCATTGAGCTAGCTATTTCAGGGTGTAAGAGTGGAAACAATGCTGATTCATGTATTCTATTATGACCCTGAAGAGGTCATGATTGTCCAAAGTAGGAGTCTACATTTAACTCTCAACGGTTTTACTTTATGTAGTTTTGAGAATTTATAAAACCAGCAGCAAATGATGACTATTGTGTCTAAATCTATGGCTTGTCATGAAAACATAAAATAAAGTCTTGTAGTTGTACTGTTGTTCTTGTTGTTGCTTAGTCGTTTAGTCGTGACCCCATGGACCAGAGCACACCAGGCACTTCTGTCTTCCACTGCCTCCCAGTTTGGTCAGACTCATGCTGGTAGCTTTGAGAACACTGTCCAACCATCTCGTCCTCTGTCGTCCCCTTCTCCTTGTGCTCTCAATCTTTCCCAACATCAGGGTCTTTTCCAGGGAGTATTCTCTTCACATGAGGTGGCCAAAGTATTGGAGCCTCAGCTTCACGATCTGTCCTTCCAGTGAGCACTCAGGGCTGATTTCCTTAAGAATGGATAGATTTGATCTTCTTGCAGTCCATGGGACTCTCAAGAGTCTCCTCCAGCACCATAATTCAAAAGCGTCAATTCTTCGGCGATCAGCCTTCTTTATGCTCCAGCTTTCACTTTCATACATCACTACTGGGAAAACCATAGCTTTAACTATACGGACATTTGTTGACAAGGTGATGTCTCTACTTTTTAAGATGCTGTCTAGGTTTGTCATTGCTTTTCTCCCAAGAAGCAGGCGTCTTTTAATTTCGTGGCTGCTGTTACCATCTGCAGTGATCTGTAGTTGTTTTAATGTGGACCAATAAAGTCAATGACCAGTATCCAACAAACTGTACAGTTAGTTCCATGAGCCCAAGGAAGGGTTCGGACTTGTTCTTCTTTAACAGTGTGTTCCCCCACCCCCACAAAATTCATGGCAAATTGCTTTTGAAACGAAGAGACCTTTACAAACTGTGCTTAGCCTGTGTGTCTGCTGTTCAAAGAACAAAGGGCCCAAGTTCTCAGGCTTATGCTCCCTAGCACTGGAGCTCAAGACGTCAATCATTTAGCTGCACTGTCAACTGTAATATTCTAGCAAACGTTAATGACACTCTTAGGGAAAGTATGCATAATTCCTGCACCCCCTTTTCAAAGAACGTCTAAGAGACCTACCTTTGTACCTTCAGAAACAAATATTTGAACCTAGACCAAAATGTGCAGCTTCAAAATTCATGCAATGAGAAAGGGATCAGGAAGCCCTCTGATGAGAGCCAACTGACTCATCTTGCTGCTAAGCCACAGAGGTGTGAAGGAGGACCTGCTGGCTCTCTGCTTCAGGGCATGGAAATGGAGCCTGGTGCAGCACTTTTGATCCCTCCCTTATCAGTGACTCTTCTGGGGGAGAAAAAAGGTTGATAATGCAAATTCTGTTGAACCCCCCCCCCCCGGGAAAAACTACATATACATGTTATAAGAATTGTAAGGTCTGAAAGACAGAATAAATATTCATAAATGCACACATATCTAAATATATGAACCATGGGTCTGAAATAGGATGGGAGGGCAATTCTGAAGCCATTTTGACTCTCCCAATGACCTCAAATATTCCTCTGCAGTAAGGGAGGCAAATGGGGAAAGCCTTCCCATTGTCTTTTTGCTTGCAAATCCTGTCTTAAGGGCATATTTGTGTATGAATAGGGTGAGCCTGTGGCCTGGATTCAGGAACTAAAGTATTAACCATCACAAAAGAATGTCCAGACTGCCCAGGTAATGCAATCAGGGACCATTAGCAGGTATCCTGGCAGACAGGATTTCTCTGTAGACCGCCTCTTTCTGTGATGTATGTATGATGTTTTGCAGGGGCTACAGGGTGGGCAATTTTAGGTGTCTTTATAAGGGCTCTGGGTTCTCCTCCCTCCCTCCTCCGTGTGGTGAGTGGAGATCCTGTTGCAACAGTTTATTTTCCTTTTCCTTTAATAAAGATCAGGCTTACTAGCCACTTTGCTTCTCAATATGCTGTACTTTTCCGTGTATAAGACTAGGTTTTTAAACCAAAAAATAGGTTTAAAATTGGGGCTCCTCTTATACACGGGTAGTGCTGAGGGGTGTTTTCTTAATTTGGAGTCCCCCCAAATAGGAGGTGTCTTATACATGGAAAAATATGGTAGTCTGGTAGGCCTCTGTTATTTTTCTCCTACAGATAGGGAACCCACTTAACGACTCTGTGCGGGCTCTGGAATAACCCATAAGGGAAAGGGAGCAGTTTTTTCTTCTAACAACATATACATTAAAGATAATCTCATTCACATAGTCAGAAAACATCCTGAAATGTGTATTTGGAAGTTGGGCACAACCCTAAAAAGGGCCACAACCCTAGAAAGACAATATTCTGTACTGCAGACCACAGCATGGTTGTGCTGTGCTGACAGGTGCAAAACCTGAGGCTAAAGTTTAAGGAGCAAAGCCAGCATGCGCTTCTGATTTCTGAGGGTATGTTCCTAGCCCTTCATTTGGATCAAGGATGCTGTTATGAAAACAGCAGATGTTCTTCCAACTGAAATTAGAAATGTGTTACTACAGGCTTCTAACTGAGAGAAAACAAATGCGTCACACTCCAAGCAAAAGTTTTCACTTGGATTTTTAAGAATTTGATTACTACTTTGTCGAGTGCAACTCACTATTTATTTGCACTTAAGTGAGAAAGTAACCAGGTGAAATTAACTCTAGCGCCCTAACAATAAAGGGCAACTTTGAACCCCTGATGTAGAGATAGAGAACTTTGTATGCTATGTCAGTTTGGCTTTGCTGTTTCTTCTAGCGCTCTGTACGGACACCCTATCTGCCCCGTGGCCCTCATTTGTGGCCCCTGGATCACTCCACTTTGGCCTGCGCTGCCACAGCAGCCACCCAACTCATATTCATCCCTGAGGCAATTTGGCAGTGCACCCCCCCCAACCTTCTCCTTTGAAGAGGCAGCCACCTGGTAGGCCCCTCCTTTTTGTGGTTTCCCCTTTTTCTTGTTCATGTTTGCTCATGTCTACTTGCTGCTGGGCATTCCTGCTGGACAAAAGTCCCAGGTGGCTCTAGGCCACTCAACCTAACCTGCAGCAATCAAGGGCTCTTACAACCCAACTCAAACGAGGCCTCTGAATAGGTCCAATTAGGCCTCAACCAAATCCAGTGCACAGATCTAGTTTCTACATAGGGCCCCTCCAAACTGGAGTGTGTGTTTTGTGGGTGTATTCTGCAACCTGTCAGTGACTCAGTTAGTAGTGGATTTATACTAAACTATCCACACATCATTCCAGTTTATTAGTTGTTCTATGATGCTTCTGCATTATTGCTATCTGGAGGGGCACCACTGATCTAATAGTGCAACAACCCTCAATAACATTGTGGCATGAAGTTAGAGGATTTCAGCAAGAAATCCCTTCTAACTCTACCATTCTATGACATGTGCCAACTGAAAACAAAGCAGTATGTCTGTTTCAAAGGTTTTACAGGCACAAACGTTATTTAAAGTAGGTCATGAATAACCAGCCCAATACCATCAGGAGCACAAATCATCCTGAATGCAAGTAAAGAGGATGGCTGGAAGAGTCCCAAGTGCTTTTCATTTTCTAACCTTTATTTATCCTTTTATCAACTCTGTGAAACAGAACTGGCTGAGGCAACAGTTCAGCCAAAGAGTTTCATGGCTGAATGGTGATTTCAACAAAGATTGCACACCCACTTAATCCCAACTATGCACACTGTCCACTGCATAATAAATGAAATCTGTAGTTCCCAGGAGAGTCATAGACTCAGGGCTGGAGGTGGTCTTGCAGGCAAATTAGTCCAACACCATTCTACTCAATGCGGAAATAGAGTTAGACCATCCCTGATGCCTCTGCTCCCAGGAAGTGAGAGACCTAAAAGTCCAACTGTTATTACCATTAAGAAGCTTCTCCTAATGTTCAGCCCAAATCCACCACCATTAAGTTCATTAGATCTACTCTTGCCTCCAGAGCAGCAGAGAACAAGCCTTTGCTCTCTTCTACGAGACAGCCCTTCAGCACTTTGAGAATGCTAACATGACTCTATCTCTGTTTTTTCTCCAGGATAAAATATACCCAGTTCCCAGTACCCAGTGTGGTGTAGTGGTTAAGAGCGGTAGACTCGTAATCTGGTGAACCGGGTTCGCGTCTCCGCTCCTCCACATGCAGCTGCTGGGTAACCTTGGGCTAGTCATACTTCTCTGAAGTCTCTCAGCCCCACTCACCTCACAGAGGTGTCGGGGAGGAAGGGAAAGGAGAATGTTAGCAGCTTTGAGACTCCTTTGGGTAGTGATAAAGCGGGATATCAAATCCAAACTCTTCTTCTTCTTTAAGCTATCTTCATAAGAATTCTTTTGCTTTCCCTTTGCCATCTTTGTTGTCTTTCTTTGAATCTGTTCTAATTTGTCTGTAGCTTTCTTAGGTGCTGCACCCAGCACTGGGTATAATATTCCAAAGATCCAGCCAATGTGGAATAAATTGGAACTACTGCATCTCAAGGGACGTGGGTGGCGCTGTGGGTAAAAGCCTCAGCGCCTAGGGCTTGCCGATCGAAAGGTCAGCGGTTCGAATCCCCACGGCGGGGTGCGCTCCCGTTGCTCGGTCCCAGCGCCTGCCAACCTAGCAGTTCGAAAGCACCCCCGGGTGCAAGTAGATAAATAGGGACCGCTTACTAGCGGGAAGGTAAACGGCGTTCTGTGTGCGGCTCTGGCTCGCCAGAGCAGCGATGTCACTCTGGCCACGTGACCCGGAAGTTTCTCCGGACAGCGCTGGCCCCCGGCCTCTTGAGTGAGATGGGCGCACAACCCTAGAGTCTGTCAAGACTGGCCCGTACGGGCAGGGGTACCTTTACCTTTTACTGCATCTCAAGACTTGGAAAATTTGGTTCTGTTAATACAGCCTAAATAAACTCTCACTACCCTTCTTTGCAGCCACACAACACTTGCTGATTCATGGTTCAGCTTGTGAATTCCTGCGGTCCAAAGATTCCCATATACAACTGCCAGTGCTATTTTTATTTTTTTAGAAAAAGAGATACCATAACACACCATGAACGCCTCCCTTGTTCTCTTAGAATGGCAATGGTGCCCACCTGAGAGGTGCCGGAACTGAGTTCCAGCGAGTGCCGGCTGGGGAAAAACAGCAACCCCTGACAACTGCCGAGCCAGGTATCCTCATGTAAAAAGCAAGTACAGCTATATTTTAGCTTAAAATAAAAGTTGGTCTTGCTACAATGGACACATTTGTTTGTTTGCCACAGTGCAATAAAGAAGATAAACATGCTGGTAATTTGATAAATAACCTCATAGTTTGCACACACCAGTGGTTTTATATGTTTTGCTTGCAAACATGGGCAAAGAGTCTTGTGGCATCAGCAGTGGCAGCTGTCCCTCATCACCACTGCTGGTTTCACTCATATATTTTTTTACCTCTTTACTACTGTTCATTTTGATTTTTAAACCAGCTTTCATGCCTTCTATAAATAGGAGTGAAACGTCAGCATGACTCAGAATGCTGAAACATCTTTCATTTGTGATTCAGGGCAATTTAGCCTACAGAGGTTCCACTGCTCAGAAAGACCACTAACCTCTGCCATCAGAAACAGCTGCCACTAGAGAGGACAGATTAGCTTCACAGCTTCTACATTGCATCAGAGCATATACTGGCATGCGCTGACGTCTGCTCCAGCACTGACTTGCATGATGATTATCCTCTGGTTGAAAGGGGGGGGGGGGGGAATCTTCTCTCTCTCCTAATATGGAGACACTTACCCAGAGCAGATTTTAAAGCCATGTGGTCTCTGATCAATAAAGAGAATGGTTCTCAAAACTCTGTTAAGTGGCAAATGAAATGTGTTCTTAATGAAATATGCAGACTATTTAGGTATCACTGGTTCTGCCTCCATTCCATTCATAATTGGTCCAGATGGCAGGGGCTGGCAAGATGCCTGCGCATCACAGATATTCAAGGCTGAAAGCAACATATTATAGAACTTCCTCTATCAGAAAACATATTTATCTTTCTATCAGCAAAGCCTTTATCAACACGCAAACTTGCTAGGTAGTCAAAATAACCTATGTCTGTTTCATATCCCTATCTGCAAGATATGGATAACAATGCTTTATTGTACATATCTGTTCTAAGGATTAACTAGACACTGCATGTGAAACACTCTGTAATGTGCCCTATAAAAATGCCCATCCATTAATTCTAGTAACTCTTTCCCCAAGGTACATTCAGAGTCACTTTATAAGTTTTTAACAAACTTAAAGTAAAACAAAAATGAGGTAGCATGATGCTACTATACATCATCTTATGTCCAGTTAAAAGCTGTCTTATACAAGATCAGACCTTAGTTCATCTATCCCAGTACTGTCCATTCTGACTCTCCTTTTTAAAACTGGATTATGTCAGAGATTTGACCTAGGACCTTCTGCATGTAATGTGTATGCTCTTTCACTGGGTTACAGCCTCTCCCCTAAGAAGGGAATGAAAGGGGAATAAAGGGGTCTGCACTATATCCTGATGTGAAAATACTGTTCCATATACATGTGCTGCTCCAGTATAGTGGGGAACTGCAGAGCCTAGGGCTTGCCGATCAGAAGGTCGGCGGTTTGAATCCCTGCGATGGGGTAACCCCCCACATCGCTCGGTCCCTGCTCCTGCCAATCTAGCAGTTCGAAAGCTCGTCAATGTGCAAGTAGATAAATAGGTACTGTTCTGGTGGAAAGGTAAACAGTGTTTCTGTGCACTGCTATGGTTCGCCAGAAGTGGCTTAGTCATGCTGGCCACATGACGCGGAAGGTGTCTGCGGCCAAACGCTGGCTTCCCTCAGCCAGTAAAGGGAGATGAGCGCCGCAACCCCAGAGTCGTCCACGACTGAACTTAACGGTCAGGGGTCCCTTTACCTTTTATGCCGAGGTCAAATTTTCTGTGACTGGTTGAGAGTTCAGTCACAGGATGCATGCCATGGTATAACCAGAAGTTCTGGTACCAAATGACTTAGCAACAGGCTGCTTTAACAACCACCTGAACCTATCCAACCAAACAAATATATCCAGCCATTAAGATGTTCCTTGGAGGCCTTTCTTTGACCATGCTCACTTTCAGAACACAGATGGGAGGGAGACCCAAGAGATGATCTTTTCAGTTCTGGTGACCCAAACCATGGCACTCTCCTCCAAGGGGAGTGGTTCACCTTGCCCCCAGTATGATGTCTTTTTGGTGGTAGACAAATTTTGTCACACCTTTTAGTTGATGTGTTTATTCATAAAGTGTTTTAATTTCACTCATATTTCTGCTCCATTTTTATGTATTATTGTTACTTTTCAGTGGCTCTGAAAGGCTGTGGCCTTTTTCACATCAACAAACTTCACCCTTTATGTATTCATTAAAACATTTCTGCTCCAGTTTTCAGCTGAAAGACCCTCAAGGAGGCTAACTACACCAACAAAAAATATAATCAGAAAGTAAAAGCAGCCGTCACCCCCACCCCCCCAAAACCTCCTCCAACCTCACAAAACAGAACTCAGACAACAACTTGCTGGAAGCAAAATATATATAGAGAGAGCAAAACAATCCAGAATTAGTTTAACTCAGCCCAAATGCCTATTGAAAAAGTCAAGTCTTCACTGTTTGTGAAGTTGTAAAGGAGCTATGCAGACTCCTCTGCAAAAAGGCACTCTATGGGTCGCTGCTACAACTGAAAAAGCCCTTCCTTGTGCTCCCTCCTGCCAAGGGACACACTGCAGGGCTTCTGCTGTTAATCTGACTGCATGTGCAGGTTCATGCGGGTTTCTTCCAAATACTTTGGTACATTCCATCTATTCACAGTGTCCAAGCTTGTTTTAAGTATCCTTGTTTTAAGAAAACCTGCTCCTTTTCCCTTATGGGGTATCCAAGAGCACGTATAGAGACCTTAAGTGGGTTCTCTATTGGTAGGAAAAATAACAGAGGCCAACCAGAGTAAACTGAACAGCAAAATGGCTAGTAAGCCTGATCTTTATTAAAGGAATTGTTGCAACAGGGTCCCCACTCACCACACACAGGAGGGAGGAGAACCCTGAACAAACCCTTATATAGACTTTTGAAACTGCCCACCCTGTAGCCCAATACCACCCCCTAAAACATCATAAATACATCACAGAAGGAGGCGGTCTACAGCAGAACTCCTGTCTACCAGGAGACCTGATAATGGTCACTGATTGCATTACCTGGGCAGTCTGGACATTCTTTTGTGATGGTTAATACTTTAGCTCCTGAATCCAGGTCACAGGCTCACCCTATTCATACACAAATATGCCCTTAAAGACAGGATTTGCAAGCAAAAAGACAATGGGAAGACTTTCCCCATTTGCCTCCCTTACTGCAGAGGAATATTTGAGGTCATTGGGAGAGTCAAAATGGCTTCAGGATTGCCTTCCCACACTATTTCAGACCCATTGTTCATATATTTAGATATGTGTGCATTTATGAATATTTATTCTATCTTTGAGACCTTACGATTCTTATAACATCCTCTAAATAACTGCTTAAGCATGGCTGTCGTTCTCTGTAGTGACAATGCAAGAAATTCATCAAATAGAAAGTAGACTTTGCTCCCTTAGCTCCCTGGCCTCTTAAGAGTCCCAGCACTTCCTTTACAGACTCTCTGATCCTGGTTTACTTTAGTTCACAAATAATAGCACAATTCCTAACAAAATGCTGATATTAATTTGGTGATATATCAATGGCAATACTCAGAAATCACAGGCAGAGAAAGCATATAAGAAAATATCAAAACCCTTCTCCCTGACATGCTAGCTGTCTACAGAATGAGGTTTTAGCCTGAGGGTAACATTTCATCATGCAATCCTCCACCTGCATTTGAAGTCATACAATCCCAGGAGGATGTACAATGAGATGCTTCTCAATGTGTGGATCAACCCTAAATAGCTCTTAGCTTTGGCAATGAAACACAAGCAATAGCATTGCTAGGTTCCACACACATAATCTGGGGGGGGGGGGGGTATATCTGGTTCATTCTGACAGGATTCAATAGCAGTTCCTTCCTTGTAAGTGCGCAGCATATTTGAAATTTGCCTCAGTTGGCCTGTATTTCTACACCTCCCCCAAACTAATTTCCTTACAGTAAATGTGGGAAGAGATATTATCATTGGTCTTTCAAATGCTCAAGTACTACAGTGATTGGCAGAGAAAAGCAAAAGGGGTTGTTGGACATATTTTGACCAGTAGGTTGGTGCTGCTTTTGACTGCTAATCAGAGTTGACAATGCTGAGTACCAGGCAAAAAGTGAAGCTTGTGCATAAACCAGAAGTCACAAACCACAACTTGTTGTTTCTGGAAAAATGTGAATCCCTTTCCAACCCTGCACTTCCATCACAAGTGCAAGCACATTATGCTCTATGCTTGCAAGAAGGGCCAGAGCAATTATTTACTAATGACCAGTAACAAAGGAACATAGAAATCTGCCTTATAGTAGGTCAGATGATTTGTCCACCTAGCCCACCGTTGTCTCTACTCTGACAATGACTCTTCCTTACATCTTCAACCTTTCCAAAACCTGTGACTCACTTTTAATCCAAACATGCATTTGGGGTCCCACTTCTTAATTCTTTTACCATCTATCTATCTATCTATGGAAATATATATAGATATATGGAAATTGCTAGTGCTGCTGCTACAATCCACCTTGGATTAGGCTGTGATTCAATATTGTGTCCCAACCTACCAACTGAAAACCCCATATTTTAAATAATCGCCTTTCAAGTGGAAATCCCAGGGACTCAATCTGGGACCTTCTGCATATGGTGCCTGTTTTATACATCAAGCTATGGTTCCCTCCCCAGCATAATATTTACCTTCCACACCTGAGCCATTTTAGAACCTTGTTAAAAGTGAAGAGGCAGATGCACATTTAGATCTCTTTTTTTGTTCAGCTAATACAGACACAACTTGGGAGGACAGACACCAGCACACTGAATTGCATTTCACAACATTTCTAGGGTACTTAAAAATTTAAAATAATCCCTTCATAGGCTTACAGTGGCTAATAAAATGCTTAATCTTCACCATGGCAACTTTCTGCTGGTGATGTTTCATCAGGTTCCTAGCCTACGATGAATTCCAAAAGAACAGTTCTATGGGTTTGCAGCCATAAAGTGAGAGAAGGTGCTTAAAGCACCATAAAGACAATCTAGTGCTTTTGTGCTATCATAGTCAGAAGCTTAATTCAACAGGTGGACTGAGACAATGGCAAGTATATATGCTGAAGGCAAGATAAAAGATAATGATTTGGGATAACTCTTAGGATATTTATTTTTTCACACTGAAATTTGCAGTGGTAGCTTGTTTCTTTTTGTACGTCTGCTACAGTTGAAGCAGTAGCTGTAAACAAATGACGGCAAGTGATTGTACTTATAAATGGCATCAACTGGCTATATCAAATTTTACAGAGAAGCATTTTATATCAAGCAATGCTCAAGGTCCTTTGGTGAAAAATCTAAAAGTTCTTTGGGTTTTTTAAGGCTACAATCCTAACCATATTTATCTGGGAGAATACCCCATTGAACACACTATGGCTTACTTCTGAATAAACATGTACAGACTTGCACTGCACTGTATATATTTCATATATTGGGAAATGGAGATACTACAAAAAAAAGAAGTTTATCCTTTGTTAGCACAAGTAGTCTGGGACAATGGCAGCTATATAATCAAAAAATCCAACCCTAGTATCTCCTTTAGCTTTGAACTCTCTGTGTGTGATGAACCTACTGACCTGTGCTCAGCTGGACAAATTCTTTTGGGAACAGGTTACTCATCTTACAGTACTGCATGGTGAGGTTACTCATTATTTACTTCTGTTGCTGCCTGTGCAATATGCTTGATGCAGTGCAAAAATCAATTAGCTGTGTGCAACATTTCTTATGAAGTGACCATTCTTTTCTGATTCTTTGGGAATCACATGACAGCCAGAAATACTGCATTTTATCACAGCTATTTTAGGAAACGTAATTATGCAGCATTTGAAAAATGGTTTGAAGCTACATTCCAAAACATGCTGGACAGCACTGTAAGTCCCAAAAAATCCAGAGCTCTACCTGGAAACAAGGTGTCCCTCAACGAAATCTAACTGTCATTAAAACATTGCCTAAACAACCACTGTTAACAGTACAGTTGTTGTTGTTTCTACATACTTTGCATTCCTGTTGGTGCTATGTAGTAATACTGGCCAGCACCTTATGAACATACCATGAAAATCAGCAACACCAAAAAAGGGCCTGTTAACATCGACAAGCCACCAACAACTGAAGGAAAAGAGCCAGATTCGGAATGTTAACATACTTGATTCTGTGTTTTTAAAGCAGTGGCTCTTTGAAGGATCACTCATTGCGTTCAGGGGAGCTGCAGGACCAACCCTGGAAAACCTTTTAAGATACCCAAATGAAAACATTTTTTTTTTAATGGGAAGGACGTGTCATGGCCAAGCAACCTCGCCACCGCTGACACTTGCCATCGTTCCCCAGAGCTTAGAATCTGACACGTCTTCGTTTTGTTTTTCTCTCGGCATATTTCTTTGACCCTCGCCCTACTTGGCAGGCGCTGCTGCGGTTAGGAACTTGCCTGAAGGCAGCCGCTCTTTAAATATATATGTGTGTGTGTACACACACACACACACACAAAAACACACACACACACACACACACACACACACACTGTACTGTATCTCCCTTCCTCCCCAAAAACACCCCATCCCCGAAGAAGGGACGCTTTCTCCGCCCTCTCCCTCCTCCTCTCCTGATTCACAGGCTGAGGCTTGTGTCAGGAGGGGCTTCCTTGGCAGAGCCTCGCCTAGAGAGACCGAGGTGGAGCGGGAAAGAATCACTACACGCCTAAGCCCCACTGCTCCCTCTGGACTGGGAAAGGCAAGTCTCTGCCTCCAGCCAGGCCGCCCGACGAGTGTCCTAGGCGCCCTCCGCGGACGCTGGAGCCACAACCTCGCCGGTATTTGCTTTCCCAGGCTGCGCGCCTCAAGCAGCCTTGGAGACGGGCAGGAGGAGCCACCTGCCGCCGCCGCCTGCTCGGTTGTGTCCCTCCGGCTTGCCCTCTGTCTCTTCTCTGACACGCACGCACACATGCACCCGCACACCCGCGCACCTACCTGCAGGGGGAAAGTGGCCGCCTTGTTGCCCACGTAGCCGCGCACGACATGGCTCTGGATGGAGAGCACCCTGCACTCCGGCTGCTCCTCCATGCCTGCGCACCCGCGGCGGCTGAGCTAGGAGCCGGGCAGTCGCGCGCCCTCTGCGCCCAGGACAGCGCAGCTCCGGGCGGGCTGGAACCAGCGGCAGCGGCGGCTTTGCAAATCCGCCTCAGCAGCAGCAGGGCGGCCAAGGACAGCGGCGCAGAGAGCGAGCGGGAGAACCGGCGGCAGGAGGGAAGGGGGAAAAGAAGAAAAGAAAGTCAGGCGATCGGCGCAGACACCTAAAAGTCTCTTCTTACATCATAGATGAGACTGAGCAGGCGGCAGCTCCCGCGAAAGCAATTTAAAGGCACCCGCACACGCCGCCCAGCGAGCAGGGGGAGGGAGGGAGGGAGCGGGGACGGCGCGCGCAAGGAGCCACCTGCCCCCGTAGGCCGAGCCTGGTGCGGGGTGGGCGAAGGGGGAGAAGGAAGGAGGAACCACGGGCGAACCGCCCACGTGCGACGCTTCCTGCGCCCGCGCGCGATTGCCCGCCTCCCTGAGAGGCAGGAGGAGGAAAGCTGCGCGCGAGAGGCGCCCCCGATGAGGGGCTTCCCAACCCCAGCCTCCCTGCCCGCCCGCCCGCGCGCCTGCCTTCCTACGCGCTGAAGCAAACATGTAAAAAAATAAAATGGGGGTTGGGGGCGAGCTTTGTGGCACGCGCGCCCCACCTTGAAAAGACTTTGACAGATTGCTGGCGCCTTGGTGAGCTGGAGCCCCCGCCTCATAAGAAAGGCCGTGGCTCGACGAAAGCTGCTGTCAGTTATTCAAGGCGCTTTTGTGGTTTAAGATTTGTCGTTGAGCAGCGGTTTCCTCTTCCCAGTACTGCAGAGAGGCCCCAAGCCCTACTGGACCCTTTCCGTGGGGACGACAGCAAAGAGGGGCAAGTCTCCAGCTTCTACATAATCGCTATAAAGACGCCTAAAATGGCCACACCAGGACACAAGGAGCCACGACCAGCAGGAGGAATAATTCTCCCAATGGGCTCCGCTTCCCATTTAAATGCACACCCCAGTTATGAGAAGCACGTGTGAAAACGATGAGATGCTTGCCCATGACAGTTGGGCATCAAAAGAGGTACATAGCAAAGTTACTGTGACCGCAAAAGGACGTGCACATAGAAGAAATTTATAGAGACCAAAACACACAGAAAGCTAATTCATTCTTTAGGTTCTGGATTGTTATCTGGCCAAAACAGCACTACCCATGCAAAAGAGGAAGGTATCAGTAGGCTGGGGGTGGGGGCAATGTTTGCAGGAATACAGAAAAAAATTAGAATAAAAAAATTAGAGAGAATAAAAACTGCAACATTTTGTTGCAATTCCTACTTGTCAATGTCTGTTAGCCCTGGTATGCACACTTCCAATTACCAGTCACTGGGGAATAGCTATCTTGTTCTGTTGCAATATTACTTGGAGATGACAGTGGGCTGGTCAGGATGGATCTGTGGTATGATCCAGCAATGTCATTCTAATGTTATTCCCTAGAAATTTCTCAATGCATTTTAGAATTCATACCCCACTTTTTTCTTAAACCAGCTACCATAAAGACACCTACAAAAGTCCACAACAGAATAAAAAAATCCCCTGCATAGCAATGATGGTCAAGGGAGAACATGAGCACATTTTCATCCAATTTATAGAAACTTCTTTTCCTGTTCATATAGGTCCAGTTCTTTCTCACCAATGGCAAGCGAGCATTTGCTATGATATAAATGGGATTCTCTGATTTGTATCTTATATTTTTATTAAATCTGCCCACACAGCCTACTTACCACTGCCCATGCATAGTAGATTTACTAATTGGCAGAACTCTGAAACAAATTATTGTCTGACAACCAGTAATTGCACTAAAAGCCTAATTGCTTCTGTATCCTCCAGCATATATGTCCCAGACATCACAATATGTGTGTGTATGACAAATGCCTACACCCACATATGTTTATACATGCACCACAGTACCCTTTCCATTTATCAGTCCCAACTCAACGCATGCTATACGCTGTGCTCTCTCGGAACTCCAGAGTTCTATGTGCTTCCAGTTTTTTGTTAATAACATTTCTATGAGGCACTGACACACACAGTACAGTGGTACCTCGGGTTAAGTACTTAATTCGTTCCGGAGGTCCGTTCTTAACCTGAAACTGTTCTTTACCTGAGGTACCACTTTAGCTAATGGGGTCTCCCGCTGCCGCCGCACCCCCAGAACACGATTTCTGTTCTCATCCTGAAGCAAAGTTCTTAACCCTTGATACTATTTCTGGGTTAGTGGAGTCTGTAACCTGAAGCGTCTGTAACCTGAAGCGTATGTAACCCGAGGTACCACTGTGCAGTAATGTATTTTCTATTGAAAACCAGTACAATTATAATTTCCTAGCTGTTGAAAAAGTGTTAACTTCCAGTTTTAAATCAATAATTTATATGGAAAACTTTTAAGATGTTGATACAAGGTAGGGGCGGAAACTAAAATACATTTTTTGTGAGATTATAATCTGTGCAACTCCCCCCTCCCCTTTGCTGTTTGTTTCTTCTCTGTGACTCATTTGTTATGTTTAAGCTCAGTGCCTTTGGCTTTGATTCAGTTTTGGAAAAAATGTGCGCCAGTTGCCTCTGGATCCAGCTGTGGGTTTGTTTTTGTTTTTTGGCTTTGCAACTTTACAGTTTGGTTTGCTGGAGTCAACAAAGAGGTGCAACTTTGCATGAAATCATTTGATTAATTATACTAGCAGCAGTGCTATTATTATAAGAGAAATCAAAATATATGAAGAGAGGGGAAACAGAGAAAGAGTGCTTGAAGTAGGATGGGATGCCATTCTGCTTCTTCAAAAGCATAAAAGCATTCCACTACTTTTCAAGTGGGCATAATCAAGCCTGGTACAACTATCCCACTTCCCATTTTTCTCTCACTGCTATAATGTCATTGGACATCTTGTTATTGATGTGCCTCCCACTACTACCACACCGTGGCTGTCATACTGGAGTCCCCAGCAAGCTGAAGCTAAGCACCTTACCTTGCCTCACAACCATGACCAAGTTATGCAAACTGTACCAGGGAAGGCTGCATATTAGCACATTAGTTGGGAATCCTTACAGTCATCCTCAATAAGAAATGGAATTCTCTATTCAGCCAGAATTGAATTAGGTAATTTTGCCATGAACTGCCAGTGGAAAAGGTGTGGGGGATACCGTTGTCTTGGGTTAGAAACTAATTGAAGAATCGACAGTCTTGTAAAGACTGCCCCGTGATGGAAATTATTATGGTCAGTTTGAATAATCTGACACAATATTTTAATCTGCTGGGTTGTTGTTTTTTTGCTAAAGAGGACTAAAATCAATGCCATTTCTCAGAAGTTTTAAATAGAAGCTGGATGGTTGACTAGCAGCGCTTACACATTTTTAACTTTTAGAAATTTTAAAAGCTATGTAGTGAGTTATTATTGAACGACAGCAGATTGTGGCAGTGATTGCTGTGCAGTGAAAAGGCTTTATGGATTGACAGAGGTTCCCCAAGACCAGTGTAGGAGGGAAGGAATCACATAAAGTAGATACATCAAGAAAATTGTATGTAATTATAGCTTTCACGGCCGCATACTGCAAAGTCCTGAGTCATTGATCTCTCAACAGATTCAGTGCAAACTCGCCGCTTATTTGAGGCCCAAAATAGAGACACATTAGAATCGTATTTTAAATACAAATTAATAGCTTTGAAGGCCTATTTCAAAAACAGAATGACAAGTTCTGAATAATTAAAATTCCAGAGGAGCCGGATGAAACAGGAGATTAAAGAGACTTTACTTTTGCTACAATTTTGGCACAAGGAACTTTAAAGCACTTTCATTGCAGGGCAATTAATGACCAAAAGCTCTTCTATCTCAACGCTTTGAACTCGCTAAAGTTATCTTCAGGAGTAAAAGCTAAAAGCAGGAGTTGGGTAAAGTATAGCCCTCCAGAAGTCATTGAACTCTGATTCTGTGCCACCTCAGCCAACATTGCCAATGGCGTTCTGAGGGGTGGGGGCTCCAGTGATGGAGGGGGGGAACCATGGTCAATAGTCAAGCGTGGTGGGAGCTGTAGCTTCAGCAATACTGGAAGGCAACAGGTTTGTCACCTCTGATCTTCCTCTTATGGGAAAAGAATGGGGGTCCAGTTGAGAAAAGGGGAGACTGTTGCTATATGAAGTTCAAATACACTGTGGGAGATGGTGGGTATCAGTTCAGACTCTGAATTGGTGTTTTCGGAAATTCTGCTTTGGCTCAGATAAGACTTATATCTGTCCCAAATGGCCTGCTTTGGTTCTTGTTCTGAGATTTGTCTGAATCCAATACACACTCCAAGTAGGAAGTGGCAAAAAGAAAAAGAAATGCCCCAGTAAATATATTTATTTGATGAAGATGGTGATCCAAGGAGCACAAAGCTTTTGCAAGCATCAAGAGAAACCCTCCTAGCACAAACAGTCTGTTTCAGCAGCTTGCTTTCTATGTGTGCTTTCTTGCGTCACACGCTGTCGTCTGGCAGTCACAAGCCACTTCCCACTGCTGAGGGATATCTGCTTGGCAAGAGTCACAGTTCTCTGGAAATCACGCACACAGCGGAAAACTCGAGACTGCTGCTGTGATCCAGACAGAACAGATCTGTGTTTGAGATACAGCTGCAACGGTTGTGTGGTAAATGGATTAACTATGTCTGTATTCATCTTCAGTAGTGTTACCTGGGTGACAATAATTATGTGTTTTTGTTCTTTTGCTATAGTGAGGGAAAATGCCCTTTTATTGAATGGACTAAATATAACCATTACATACCCACCCGACAAAGCTGATATGCAATTCACCATTTTGCTAAGCACCGAAATATGGCTTCCTGTATTTGCTTTTCTTTTGGCTCATGTAATGCATGGAAAGAGGGGAGCAAAGAACAGCATTAAAAATCAGGGACAGTCTATGCTCACAGAGCATTCTTAAATCAAGGATGTCCTCACCTGTGAGGATATCTCCCAGGTTCTCAGATAATTTCCCTCCAAAACTTGCATTGAATATATCTTGGCCTTTTGTTCACTTGTATACATAAGCAGATCATTCTTAAGTTTCACATATTCTAAGATGGCATATATATACTTTTATTTTCCCCACCACCTTGTATGTTTGAGTTGGTATGTTTAACTATGCATTTTTTCCTATTTAAATCCTAAAATGTTAACATTCGGTTTTGATCTCAAAGAGTCTCAAAAGACATGGCTAACTCAAGTCTGATGAGCTTGTAGTTTGCATGCCATAAACATAATTTAGACGCAATCCCAAATAATACTGCATGTGCCAAACTATTGGGGTGGATTTGTTGGGCTTATTTTATAATATTCTTACTGAAAATTACGGGGGGGGGGGGAGGGACACTTGATTTCACAGACTTGGGTGCTTAATTACATTTAAATGGAAAAACACAGCATTTTTCTCACCTTATTAATCCTGAAACTTTGATATATTTGCTACCATGTTTTCAAACTTTGTTCTGTCAACAAACTAGCTAAAAACGTCTCCCCAAAAGGAAAGTTGGGACTTTTTAGTATTTTAAAAAGAGCATGTGACTTGTATGTTACTGTTTCTGGCCTTAAAGCACCACTCATTTATGAAAACAAGGCAAATAAACCATAGATCAGCCTTCCCAAACAGATCCTCAAGATGTGCTGGACTACAGCTCCCATCAACCTTAACTATGCTGGCTGGGCTGATGGTAATTGTAGTGCAAAACATCTGGAAGGCATCAGAATGGTGAATGCTGCCACAGACAATCTCTATAAACTATCAAAAGCTGTTTTCTTCATTTGGGGTGTTCCAGCTTGTATTTTATCAGTCCACTGTCCATATACATTAAAAAAAAATACCGGTACCCCAAAAAAATAACAACAGAGCTTTCTGGCTCTTAAAACGTGCCTTTATGCCTTCAGGTAGGGAAGACTTCAGTTAGGAAACAACCTGTGTCAGGCATTCTCAGCTTTAGAAACTGTTTATTATTTTTGTTGTTGTTGCTTTGGCTGCCTTTACAGTAGTACCTCGGGTTAAGAACTTAAATTCGTTCTGGAGATCTGTTCTTAACCTGAAACTGTTCTTAACCTGAGACACCACTTTAGCTAATGGGGCCTCCCGCTGCCGCTGCACGATTTCTGTTCTCATCCTGAAGCAAAGTTCTTAACCCGAGCTACTATTTCTGGGTTAGCGGAGTCTGTAACCTGAAGCATCTGTAACCTGAAGCATCTGTAACCTGAGGTACCACTGTATATGGGCACATTTTATACTGGGATGGGAATCACTTTCTCCAGCTGTTACTGCAGCGAAGCTGATGGCCTTGAATAGCCAAGGGAGATACAATTTTGTCTGGTAGAGCAGATTTATGACATTTCAGTAATGGATACAAGGGGCCATTTTGAAGGTTACAGACTGAAGGTCACTATGGTTTGGTGAGAATATATATTCAGCACACCCTGCATTCCCACGTATCTAAATTTAATCTGCTTCCAACCCCACCCCTGTAACATCATTCATTACCACTTAGCAGTCATGTAAAGGATTGTCTTTTATTGTATAGTATCCTAGCCCCATAAGACTATAATGAAGGCCACCTATTTCAGGAAGCACGACTCTAGATTTTTTAAAACACAATGTTTTGGCAATAGGATCTAGACTCAATCACTGTTGGCTACACCACATGCATAAAGAACTTTTAAAAGAATAAATTTACAAGAGAGACCAAGGCTGGAACAGTCCTAGATGCTCAGAATTATAAAAGCTTACCGCAGGCAGAGATTGTTTGTATTACTCAAATATGCTGTGGAGCTTTAATGGAGGTTGGGGGGTGGGGAGAAGTCTGTTAATGGAATTGTCATTTCAGTTCATGAACTGCATAGTAAAGCCAAGTTATGCATGACAATGGAAATCTTCAAAGGTTCTTATTGCTGGGCTTATCCCATCCCATATAAATCAAGAGCTTTATAGTAAATAACAGTGGACCGGCCATTGAAAATTTCTACCTTGCTATTGCTGTTTTGCATTGTTTGGATAATATTGTAGTTTGCTACTACAAAGTGGAGGCAGGGAACCTTACTCCTGTGAAGAGCCAATGAACACAGAAGCCAGTGGGTGGGGGCATTTCTGATGGTGCCCAGAAGCCGAATGTCTGGCAGAGTTTGCAGCTCTGCATAGTTCTCTCCATCTCCGCCTCTTCTCCATCCCCCCTCCACCCATTCAATTCACCCTCTGTTTAAAACCTTGTCTTATGAGGCAATAATTGATATTTTTATTTATTTATTTATGTACATATTTTTTAGCCGATTTTGCACCCCACCTCACCTGTGCCCCTGGCGGGGGCCCACCTCACCACCCCCTAATTATGGGCCTGCTTGGAAGGGTTACCTCCTCCCATGTGAACCTACCCATCCTTTAAAGATCTGCTACTATACAGTGGTGGAGGAACCCTCTACGGCACCTGGGGCGGGGCCGCCCATACGGACTGTGCGTGAGAGCGGCACCCATACGGACTGCACGCGCCCTTGGCTTCTCTACAGCTGAGGGGAGGCAGGGGCCATCTTGTCACCGCCCCCTCCGCCCCCCACTTCATACGCCCCTGCTACTATAGCATTTGTATGTGTGAGCGCAACTGCTTCTGAGGAAAAGTGGGTGGCAGCACATGACAGGGCTTTTTCTGTGGTAGGGCCCAATTTGTGGCACTCCCTGCTTCAGGAGGTTACCTTCTGTTCTCCACTTGTGTTTTACTGGTTGTTGAAGGCATTTCTTTTTAAGCATCCCTTTGATTTCTGCTGTTGCTTAACTTGATTTATCATTAGCTCTGGCTCTCTTGCTTTTCTGGTGCTGCTTTTAGTTTTGTGTACGTGTCTATCTTTGTTTATTCCTTGTATAAACTCATTTTTGTAGGGACAACGAGAAAAAAGTTTTTCTATAAATAAACACAGAAGTACAAGCAGGGGAAATGTGGTGTGGTTCTTCTGGCACACTTATACATGTAAAGATCGTGGGCTTTTTTTACAGAGTGCCAAGACTTCCCAAGATTTTTCGTGCCACTGAGCAGGTGCCTGTATTAGTCATCTGCACTCCATGACTTGGTTTGTATATATCAGTGAGCCAAAAGCCTGTAGTTCTTGGGGAAGGGGCACTACCACACTATCCAGGCCTAAACCATAGTTGAGCTTACTGGGTTGAACCCAGGTTCATGTTTCATCTTGCTTCACAAGCTATAACCAAGCTTTGTTCTTGTTTTACAGCTTGTTTGCCTGGAGCAAAAGAAACAAGGCCTATTTCAGACGACATGCTAAGCCAAACCATGTCTTAGTCTTGGGTAGCACAGCAGCAGCAGGACCAGGAACGTGGCTGTGATTTGCAGTGAGTGATACTGGCTTAGTGGTATACATGTGAGCTGGAGGTGGTGGCAGGGGGGCTTCCTTAAACTGCTCCACTGAGGGGTGGGCAGGCGCACGGCTGCCTGCGCACCAGTTGAGTAGTTTGAGGAAGTCCCCCACAAGCCAGAGGGGGACCTCTTGATCAGCTATGGGGCGAGCGAGAGGCTGATTAAGCCCCCGTACCGTTCTTGCTTGCACAAGCCAGAGTGGTACAGGATAGGACTGGGCAATATCAGTACATCACAATATTTGGCTGTTGATATACCACAATGTTAAAAACCAGGTATCGCCCAGCCCTAGTGATCACATGGAGAAGATTGGGCTGCTGACACCATCCCTGTTGCTGTCATACCTCACTTCCTGACCTCTGCCTGTGGAACTAGTAGTCTAATGGAACTTTATTAGTATTGGCAGTTTTGCTGCCCTAGACTCCTTTGGAAGAAGGTAGGGCATATAAATTTAATGACTGAATAAATACGGCTACCTGCAACAAAATAATGTAAATAAAATGCAACAGTGCTCTTTCAAAGCCAAGTTTAAGTGGCCCATTTTCATGGATCTGGAGTTATTGAGATGTATATGCTGCAGAATGGAAAAATAAAAATTGCTCCTACAACTGGAGGGAACAAAAAAGTCAAAGGACGATGCTGTTCAACTCACAAAAGCTTGATAAAAAATGTTTTTATTCCTAAAATATTTTAAATACAAAGCTTTAAACACAAACCATTTTAAACAGTGTTCTGCTTCATTTAAGCCAGTTTAATTACAAAACCGAGTGAATATTCTTTTAAAAATAAGATCTTTGCAAATTCTGCTTTTTAACAGGACTAGTTATAACTCATAGTAATCCTAGATATTTTTAGAATGCACCCATGAACAGACAAACTGGTTTGAAAGCTGAGACTCCTGCTTTTTGTAGTCTTATCAACAACAGGACATCATTTTTATTTTCACCTTGTGTTTAGATATGTAATTGTAAATTAAAACATCACATATTGTATCATTCATTGAAATTAACATCTTGGGATGAAATTCTCAGGAAACATGGAAGAACAGGAAAATGTATACTACACATGCATGTTTACAAGCCACCCCCCCATCAGAAATCAACCATTAAATTTGAATATCCATCATTCCGAAAGACCCAACAACACTCACATTACCTTAACATTCATCAAGACGTGTTGCTGGTCTTGTCAGGGCCAGCCTCATGAACGAGGGGGCCCTTGGTAAACTCTAGTGAGCCTACGTCTCTGCCAGTGGTCCCTGATAGGCTTGACTACCAGCAGCATGGTCTAGCCACCATTTTAAATCTCCCACAATGCCTTGAGCTAATGCTATATCAGGGGCATTGTGGGGAATTTAAAGGGTGGCTAGACCCTGTTGTCTAGTGCTGCTTGCAATACCAGTCTGAGGGGGTGGGGGGAAGCATAAAGAGAGCCCTTGGGCAAGTATCAATGGTGAAGCCTTGCTTGGGCCCCCACTACTACTTCTGAATGATACTGACCCTGACTTTTGTCCTGCAACAGCCTTGGTAACTGTCAGGGTACTGCCATCGGAACAGGGTAGGGAAGCAGAGGGGCAGTTGGGTTACAGGGAACCTCCGAAAATCTTGCGAAGCAGTTCCTCTTCCTGTGGTGAGGAAAGTCACACCTCCAGCGGGGAAGAGGGGAAGGGACCAGAGGATGCTGCTGGGAGCCTCAGCACCGCTCCTGGCCAAGCAGGCCAGGAGGGAAGCACGCCCCTTCCATCGCCCACCCTGCGCAGAGGTGTAAAATGCAAAGAAGGAAGGAAAAGGCTGGGGGTGACAAAGCTCTTATCTTGGGGGAGGTCCTGGAAACAACCACTCCCGGATTCTGCTAGCAACTGAGGCAGACATGAACTTGTGGCTCTGCCCTGTAAATAGTTTTGCACCAAAATAAAACCTGTAAAAGACAGGTCTGAGTCCTGACTGATTACTCATGAGCAACCACCACTGCCATCTGACAGTAACAGAACCATCTTTTGACTGTTGGGGCAACCACAAAGCCCTGAGGTTCAGAGCATTAAAGAAACTCTTCTCCAATCTCTTTACAGTTCCATCTTTCTAGCTGGAGAATTATAACATCTCCAACATAAGAATGAACATACAACTATTGCTGTCCATATTCTTGTACGAAAGTAAATCACTGGCTTATTTTGGTTCCACTTCCCCACTATCTTATCACAACAAGTAGTTTTCCAACACAGTGCCCCACATTTGTTGCTTTTTTAATATTAAACTCCATTTAAAGAACCAATATTAATACTTCTATTTAAGATGTATGCCTTCCGTTATAGTTTGCTAATTGACCATATACAACACAAGATACAAGACATCTCCAAAACTCAAGCATGTCTGTCTTAACCAAGTCACATCACAGTATTTAAAACTGCAAGGAGATAAAGCAACCACCAAGCACGCTCAGAACAACACCACAAGCCACAGACGGGGACAGTAACACAGCACAACACATGAGACATGTGAAACAGTCAGTAAGAGTATTATTAGCTTGAAACTTTATTAGCACTGTGGAGAGATAGTAATTGAAGTGACTGCCCATTTATTCTGAAGCTGGAGTACAAAGAATATTACCACAAAGATCTCTTCATCAAAATAAAAAATGACCCACATGACCCAGTGTCAATGTCCACAATGTTTCCTGGGCTATGTCTTCGTGCTATGCTACATTTGAGAAAAGGGGATTGAGAGTCTAAAACTTGCAGTAAATAAATTATCTGGTACAAATTTTTTTATCGTTTTCCACAGAAATCAACAGGAGAATGGAGATAGGCACCATCATGTTAGCACACTGTAAGATGAACATCATTAAAACTTACACTGCAGATTAAAAATATGGCCTTGCTTTCAAAGCCACCTTACTATCCAAAGCATCTTTACCCTGTGTCAAAAGGCATTAAGGCTTTCAGATATAAATAAAGGCCATACTAATCTAGCTCCTTTTAATGAAGGGAGGATAATAATTAAGACCTAGTCTTTATCCATGGGCCCAGGGATAAGAACATTATAAAAATGCAAAAATTTACAAAACACACACAAACACACACCATACCTTCTTACACAAAAAGGAGAAGCAAATCTGAAGTAGCCCACAATGCTATTTCAAGTGCTTAGGAAATATGTGTCAACTGGAATACTTGGGCTATAGACAATAATGAGATGTGTGTTGGCAGCAGGCTACCCAACTGAGGTGCAAGCGGTTGTTCCACAGAAGTAGTTCACCTCAACACAGATATTCCATTTCTAATCTATACCCTTTGGTAGGAAGATAAGAGAAAATAGCTTGAAAGGGAAAGAAGGAAAAGCAGAACAGGAAGCATGTGAGAGGGGTTGTGTACTTCTTAACTCCCATGGAATTAAGCCAATAAATGCCAAAAACCTCTTCACTAGGAAAAACAAGAACCAATGATTAAAAGAGCGCAAGCAACAACAGTTTAGAACAAATCTGTACACATTCATTCACAATGTGATAAGGTTATTTCAAAAATAAAATAAAAGATGGGCCTCCATAATTGGAACCCTAAGGTCATGTGCCATTACCTTTCTTTTAACAGCATACACAAAACAGTCTCAATGTACAGCCAAATAGGTGCTTATTACAGTTGACAGCACCAAGGGTCACACAATGTATACTATCCCATTAACTTGAAAAGGAAGATTCCCAAAATACCTCCAGAAGCAACTGGTTATACTGGACTGTTCTGTACAAAAACTGCTCCTCTCCTTATCGGCTTAGAAGAAGTCAATAGCAGTTGGTCTTTTCTTAGTTGGCATTAAAAGGGATTTCTTCATTTGAGGTGTTGCTTCTGCAGAAGAGCTGGCAGGGGACTTCAGCACACCGTGAGATGGTTTTTGCTCAGGATTGAAAGCAACCCGGGAGGCTCCCTCTGGGGTGACCAGGATACTTTTGTCTGTCGTCTTAAATTCTGCCAAAGGAAAGATTAAAAAGCAAAAACTTGAGTATTGCATCATATTGTTATCAAGCATGTGCAAACATTTCGATGGTTGCTAGAGCTGTTTGTGCACAGAAGGAATCCAGAGAGATTCTGGGGGAACAAATGGAACACTGCAGACCAAAAGTATTCTATACTTATTACCAAAGAGCCTGTCTGCTTCGGTACGCCAGACCACATGTGTCAACTGGGCCTGACCTAAAGGTCTGTCTGGTCCAACATCCTGTTTCCCACAATGGCAAAACAAGAGGCCTATGGGATGCTCGTAACAGGACATAAGACCAAGAATACTATTCTCTTAATCATGTTCCCCAGCAACTACTGTTCAGAGGCATGGTGTTTCTGATACGCAGGGAATATATAGCCATTAATGACTATTAGCTGTTGATGTGCTCAGGGACAGAGTTCATATGGGGGGCAAAATCTCCTTTTCAGCCCAGATGGTGGTGAATCCAATGAGAGGTTTGTTCCCACCTCAGTGGTGTCACAGACAACAGCTTCTTCCCTCTTCTTCCATAAACCTGTTTGACAATTGTACAGTCGTACCTTGGAAGTCAAACGGAATCCGTCCCGGAAGCCTGTTCGACTTCCAAAACGTTCGAAAACCAAAGTGTGGCTTCTGAAGGACTGCAGGAAACTCCTGCAGCCAATCAGAAGCCGCAGAAGCCCCGTTGGACGTTCGGGTTCCCAAGAACATTCACAAACCAGAACACTCACTTCTGGGTTTGCGCTGTTCGGGAGCCAAGGTATGACTGTACTAGATTACTTGTGCCCTAAGGGCTGGTGGAGAGGCCCTTCTCTTTGTCAAACCTATAGTGGATACAAGATAAGTTACAATGAAAGAGAAGAGCCTTCTTGCTGGCTGCAGGTAGGCTATGGCGTACCTCAACTTGGGGTGTTCATTTGAACCCCTCCCACACACTGATTGGGGAAAACACTTGCTTTTTGCTTCCCAGGCTGATGTTTTACACATGGCGAAATCGGTTTGGGGCTTTTAACTGTGATACCTCCTCATTTTTATACTGGTTTGTTTTATATTGTTAAAGGAATGTTGTGTTTTAATGGTTGCACACTGCTCTGTGTGGTACAAAAGGCAGTGCTAAAGAGCTGTGTATAAATCACAATGAGGCACATTTTTGGTAGTTGATTAAGACATTAGATATGGATTTTGTCTTTGTTTCAATATTAAATGCATTTAACCTTTGGACAGAATGCATCAGTCAACAATTCCTGTGTGCCTGCATTTTGCAACCCTCATGCTTGTTAAGCTATAAACATGTAATCTTATCTAACCCTAAAAGTGATTAGCCAGCCAGTATGTTTTGCTATGTCTGTTTTGAGTTAACAGTAGGATGTAAATCCAGCATCTCCTTGAAGCTCCTCCAGATGTTTTGGGGAAAGGGAAGTAAGATATGGGATTGGAATGTCTCTAGCTACTACTGAAGGCCTGATGGCTAAGGCAACTGGGTTAAAGTGTGATAGTTGAGGCCAAATGGCTTGGGGCACCCAAGGTAAATATTGGGAAGTTGACCACGGAATGGAGCCATGCATGCCATTTTCCTCTTGGTTCTGTGTTTTATTTAAAAGATGTTCCTTCACCTGGGCAATAAACAGCTGTCGTAGAAGTAAATTCTTACCACAATTACATGCACGGGCAACATTTAGCAACTGCTATTTAAAACTGCATCAAACCTTCCATTGTTTTACCTGCCTGTTTTCAGAGAAGCAACAAGGTCTGAAGTCATTTTGAACTTACCAGCAGTCATGTTTTTACTCAGTCCAAAGGTGACCTTTTTGGAGTTGGAAGATTGCAGCTTGCTTAACTACAAAGAGATATTAAAATGGCAGATAAACTTGTGTTTTTGGACCAGTTAAACCCTTCCCTTTATTAAAACACTTTTTGTGTCTCTCTGATATCTGAAGTGCTTCCCAAAAACACAGTTAATCATCATCATCATCGGTAGTTTAGTTTCTGAAAGACTGAAATATTTGCAGTTTTGTGCAGTATAAAATATTCACTTAAGTTCTAGTGTGTTTTGTACAGGAAAACATTTTAATATATAAATACAATTCCTACTGAATATACTTTGCAGACACCTAGGTGTGACCAATAGTCTTTGGGGAAAAGCTCCCATTAGTGCCAGTGGGATATTTTTCCCTAATTGCAATTGCAGTATGGGATCCCAATAATTACCACCCCTCACTGCAAGCTGATGCTATGTGCCTGAAAAAAATATTAAAAATCTGCTCCTCAAATACAAATACACAGTTAATGTGATTACATGCAGTTTGGCTCGCAGAGATGAGAAATTCTGAAAATTCTATGCCTAAAGTTTGTTAGGAGATAGCAAGCATGGCATGCAAGCCTCCAAAATTTTCACGCAAGGGAGCATGTCAGGTCTTTCCTCACACAACCGCTCTCCACACCTCTGGCATGTGGTCCCTGAAAGGTTGCCCTGAAGGGAATGTGGCGCTTGCGCTGCAATGGGCTCCCTGCCCCTGCTTTAGCTGCAAATTATAGCACCTTTGTCACTATACCTGCATGGGGGAAATGCTGCCTTTAGCTTTTCTAAAGAACACTGGCTTTGGTAGAGTTGTCTTTTCAAATTTCACAAAATCATTTCCAGTCTTTGCCTTCTTGTTCCTTAGCAGCACAGCAGCGCCACCTGTTTCCTGCAGGGAGAGAAAAGAGCAGCAGAGATCAATTAGCAGAGTCTGGACACAGTAATATGATGCCGAACAGCACCAGGGGCCTTGGTGGAAATGGTCCGGCAAGAGCGCTGGACTAGCGCCTGCTGATGCACCTGCACCCAGCTGAGCCAACTGCTTCTCCTCTCCTTCCTGGTAAGCAGCAGTGGCTCAGTCCCTGCTCCATCTCACTACTATTGTATTAAATGGGGATGTGTTGAATGTAAAAAAAGGCTGAGCCAGAGCAGTGTCTCATGCGCTGAGGGGCTATTTATGAGGGGCCTTTTGCAGGCAACGTAGGAGGCACTAGGTCTACTGGTGCTCACAGGAACCTTGTTAGCAAACCATGGGCATACAACATAAGTCTATATACACTGCAAAATGTCCATAACTTCCACTCCTTTTTGTACAGCTAGATCACATATCGCCCCCAACCATTAAGACCACAAACATCAGACATGCACTGAAACTGCATGACTTCATCTGGAAATACAAGAGGATGTTCGCATTAGTACGAGAAAATCCATTAAACTGGCCAACAGCAATCAGGTGTATAGAATTTAAATAATCTCATGGAAATACAGGTAGTGAGGCCTTTGCTTGTCTAATCTTGAACTGTCAAAGCTTTCACTTCTTAGTTTCAGAAAATAGATTTTAAAAAACAACAACACATGGGATTTGGGGATTGATTTTCTTCTTTAGCTTCTATCTGGTCACCTGTTTTACTAGTAAAACCACCCATTATATACATTCTCTCCAAATAGAAGCAGAACGATCTGTGTTGGAAACATAGCTGTCAACTTTTCCCTTTTCTTGTGAGGAATCCTATTCGGAATAAGGGTATTTCCCTTAAAAAAATGGAAACGTTGAAAGCTATAGCTGTTTGAGGCAAAAGTACACAGATCTGTACACAGATCTGGTGCTACCTGTACAGCAGAACATCAGAAAATGCAGCCCAATAAAATATTTATTGTGGCCAGAGAGTCCTCTGCAACCTGCTCCCCAAGCTGAGGTGGAACCAGACATTGCAAGTTGCAGGACAGACCTACTTACACTGCTTTTGCTCTTTTTGTTTTCAACTTCAGTTACAGCTTCTTCCATGGAACTTAGGACTTCCTTGATTTTCTTTTTCTTTTTCAAGCTGATTATTTTCTGCTTGGAACCCCTAATCTTGACCAAATTTTGTTTTTTCCTCAATTTAACTTTTCGGAGCACTGTGCATCCAGATTCTGCCAAGTTTTCCTTTTTGGGCTGCTCAACAGACTCTTCAGAAAAACTGCTCCCAGATATCACGCCAGTCTCTGCTTTCCGTTTCTTCTTAATTGCTTTGCTACCACAGGCTACTGCAGCACAGTGGCTGGGATCTTCCTCGGTACTTATATGAGCATGTCCATTTTGATGGGTGAATTCTATAGGGACTTTCCGCAGGCGGCCATTTTTCTTCTTGGGCTGTTTCTTTATGCTGTTTACCAAACAAGTCAAGGTCTCCAGCACAGAATCACCACTGATACCTACAGCGGCTGAAGAATCCATTTCACTGACCTCCATGTTTAAAGACTTCTTTGGTCTTTTCTTACTATTTAATGATTCACTGTCCTGGTTTGGCTCTTTGGATCCTTCCTCAGGGACCAGTCCCTTCTCATTACATTCAGCAGCTATACCAAAGTCAACCATCTGGCTGGACTTCCTCTTTCGCTTCTTCTTTTTCTTCTGTGGCCCTGGGCTCTCCTCCTCTTCCTCAATACCATTTTTTATGTTTCTAGCACAAACTGTAAAGAAAAAATAAATAAGCTTTTAAATTCAAAGAAGAGGCTGTCGAGCAGCAGCCTATCTCTCTTCCTGGGAAGGGGGCTCTACACCTGAAGAAAGAGTTGGTGGCCCCGTCTCCTGGGGCGAGTGATTAGTAATCGAGGAATGGATACTACTATTAGACCCAGCTTCTGCGTGTCCCAGAGGTACTGCTCTAGTCACTGTTGGAAAACAGAATGCGAAAGAAGATGAGCCACTGATTTGTCCACAACAGGGCAGCTGCTATACTATTACTATACAGTATTTGTTGTTAACAGAGCTGATGAGAACAACTACAGTACCACCTCGGTTTTCGAATCCCTCCGTAGTCAAATGTTTCGGAACTAGAATGCCGAAAAACCGGATGTAAGTGCCTTGGTTTTCTAACGCACCTTGGATGTAGAACAGGAAACATGGCTTCCTTACTGAGGCTTCTGCTTTCATTTTCGAACGTTTCGGAACTCAAATGGACTTCCGGAATGGATTACTTTTGAAAATCGAGGTACCACTGTATTGTCATTGATTTTCATGTTAGATATTTTAATAAGCCCTGTTCAGATAACCGCCCGCCCCCCCAGGATTTGGATCACATTGAGGGGAAGATCAGAGCCACACTCACCAGCTCTGTTCCTATGCCCTCATTACCATGTGTGCGTATGGTGGGGGGGGGAGAAGGTGTGTGTGAATTAAGGAGTCAGTTCTATGTATGCAGGCTTCCTGCATGATTTAGAATGCTAATTGCTTCAAATCTTCTGCACCTCAATGTGTGGAAGGTTGGCAGGAACAGGACCTGAAAAGGCAGAATACTAGGTATATGTACCCACTCTCCTCGACATATGGCTGCTGTAAATTGTGTTAGGGGAGAGTGTCTAAACAAGGTTACGTTCATGCAGAAAGGCCTAAATGTTCAGGCTTTCCCTGGCAATTAACATTAGTTCCAGCCACCCTCTGTTAATTTACTTTCAGTTTAATTGAACAGAGACGTTACAGCAATCAAAACGATACGCACACAAAAATGTAAAATATACACACATATATCTAAGAAAAAGACAAAAGTTACAAATAAAGAGATGAAAAGAAATACAAAATAGCACTGTCTGCCGTTTCACAGGAGAGACAGGAGAATTTGGCTGAGTCCCATTTCAAAATGTCCAGAGTCTGGAGGGAAAAAGCTGACCAGCCTATTGATTCAACACTGCGAGCACAGCATGCAGAAATCCTATTGAGAGTGCTTGATTTTGTAACACAATCAAGACTTCCCAAGTCTTCTGTCGTCATCTTGTATTTTTGATTATTATCTGTGGCCTTTGCTTTGTCTAAGATATGATTTCAATATATTTCTGAACTCTGTAAACTGCTTTAGGATTTTTACTCGCCAGGGGTATATAAATGCTTTTAAATACACAAACAAAACTTGAGGCCACTGCAAAGCTTCCACTCCCTTCCGGCTAATACTCCAACAGCAACAGCTATTTCTAATTTCCAGCGGAGACAATTTATTATCATAGTGAAGTTCAGTTAGAGTTGGGCAGTTACTTAAAGAAAGTAAAACAAAAGACGCTTAAAAGTGCAATCCTACAACAAGGCCCTGGCTTCATCTCCAGGTGTTTTCCTCCTAGTGGCACAACAATAAAACTGCTAGCACATTTGCAAAGCTAAGCAGGGTCCAGAATTGTTTCAAATTGGATGGGGGACCATGTATTGGGATTCCAGCATTGCAGGGTGTTGGACTAGATAACCTTCAGAGTCCCTTCCAACTCTACCATTCTATGATTCTACATGGAAGTCCTTCTGAGTTCCATAGGGTTTACCCTCCCAGCAAAGTTTGTATGGGATTGCAGGCTAAGTTAGGATATTACATACTGGTAACAACCTCACCTTCTTTTTCTGGTTGTGTTTTATCCAAGGGTTTGCCAGATTTCCTTTTCCACTTCCTCCTGCTGAAGGTATCATCATCTTCATCTGTAGAAACGTCTTCAGGGAAGTCATCCTGTGGAAAGGTCCCTGAAGTGAGAGAACACTGGAGTGAGAGTTTCCCCCAAGCAAATAGTGGCTCAGAGGTCCTTCACCCACACAACACTCTCTTTTCTCTACCTATACTTTAGTCCAGCCACCACCAACTTGGTGGCCTCCAGATGTTGTCAGACTGCACCTCCCATCAGCCCCAATCAGCATCTGGAGTCAACCAGACTGGTGACAGCTGTTCTGGTGTGTATCTTTCTCCATTATCTTAAATGCCAAGCAGAACAAACTGTTCATTCAAAGAGAAGGGAACCTTATCACACCTCCCCAAAGGCAGGAACGGGCAACCTTTGGGGCTTATCTAACAGTGGCTACATGATGGTAACTGGCAGGGCTGAAGCAAAGATTGGGTGGGCACCCCTTCCCCCTCTTTCTGCCACCCTCTTCCTTTAAGTCAGCCCCTTCCACTCACACCCCAATCCATTCCTCCTTTATTTACCACCCACTTGCAATTGAGCAGAGAGCCGCATGTGGTTATGAGGCTGCAGGCTCTCTATACTTCTTTAAGAGCAGGGATGGGGAATGTGTGGTCTTCAGCCCCCATCATCCCAAGGAGGATGAGAGTTGGTGTCCAACACTTGGAGGGCCACAGGTCCCCCTACCCCTGCTTTAGAGCGTCATGCGATACAGGACACAGTTATAGCTAGCTAAGTTCTACTCATTAAGATAAACAGACCAAAGTTAGTCCCATCCATTTATTTCAATGGGTCAGCTCCAAGTGTGACTAATGTTAGGATACAACCAATTTTCCAATAGGTTATGATGGAGGTTGGACTAGATGACCCTCATGATCCCTTCCAACTCTATAATTCTATAAGAGGTGATATAAATGTCCCCAAAAGAAGCCCTTTCAGGTGCACATAAGATATCTGTTGCAAATTTAAAATGACTGTATTTTCTTTCCTGTGCTACTGTACAATTCTTCATGGAAACGAAACAGTAGCAGATGTTCTTGAAGCCTCACCTTCTGCAAGATTTTGGAACCTGAAAAATAAGTGGAAAGGAATTATGTTGTCTCAGTTACACCCAAAAAGGAAGAGCTGACAGGCACTATGGGGAAGCAAAAGATAAAAGGGCAGGGTGTTGGGACTCCAGAAAGTGAAAGGAAAGAGAGGATAATCAGGCAAGTCAGCACAATCAGAAAGAACATTTATTACATAGGAACTTACTTTTTCACCACTTTGTACAGACACTTTCTGTTATAAGCAGGTGTGTTTTTTCTGCTGGCCAATTCAAACAGTGTGTCGCCAACAGTTTTATAATCAAACTGTAAACATAAAAGAGGAAGGCATTACAGCAACACAGATCAGCTGCATTCAATCATTTAGCGCAGAACCACTTAAGACACTAATTTACTGATTTTGTACTTACTCCAAATTGGAAAACCCCAATGGCAGGCATAGGCAAACTCGGCCTTCCAGATTTTTTGAGACCACGATTCCCATCGTCGCTGACCACTGGTCCTGTTGGCTAGGGATTATGGGAGTTGTAGTCCCAAAACATCTGGAGGGCCGCCTTTGCCTATGCCTGCCCAGTGGAGCATCTCTGTCCAGCTCTGTCCCTGTGCTTCTTCCCCACCAGTCCAAGTACACTCATTCTCTCAGCCATGCTCCTTCACATCCTCAGGCCTTTGGTTACTGATCCTACAGCTGTCAGGCCTCACTTTCATAAATCCCAATAGGAACCACACTTCAGGAATTCTTGTGAGTCCAGCACTCACAAAACTACACAACATTCACTTGTGTTTCAGGTCCTGCACTTCGAGAACCAGCAATTTGATCTACATTTAAATCAAGCAAGACAATAAAAATGGTCTTCTACCAGTTTTCAAAGGAAAAAAGTTCATTAGGCTAGTTAAATATTGTTTGTGAGAGCTTTTCATTTATAAGAGAGCAGCCATCGAACTTAATCAGATTTAACAAGCCAATCCCTAGTGCTCAGACCCTACAGAAATTAGTATGTTGTCAAACTCAATACCCACCTGGAGAACAGGCCCAATGTTATCATCTGCATCTTCTAAAAGGTTGTCTGGTGCCTCTGAATCTAGGGAATGTTTGCTTGGCAAGTCTGTGCCTGCAGGATAAAAGCAACACATTTTACAGAGCACCAAATGTGAAATCCATAACAGCCTTCACTAAGGTCAGTGAAGCTGCCATCAACATAAAGGAGAGATGCTTTATGCAAGCTGTTAGATGTTGCACACCAGCACCTTAAGGACAATGTGTGTGCACGCACACACAATCTCCCTTTACCCTCAGTGGAAGGACACATGTGTCATGTTAAAACAGTGGCCAGAAAAGTGGGGAAATTTGAAAAGGAGACAGAGTAATAAGCTTTGCACACATAGGGTTCTAGGTTCAATCCCTGGTATCTCTAGGTGGGGCTAGGAAAGAGCGCTCCCACAGGTGGCACGCACATGCTCCCATGAGCTCACTTTTACTAGTAAGCAGATGGCTGCATTCTGAGTTGAAGTTTTCAAAGCAGAAGACATGACAGGAATCCATTCTAGACGTTCCAGTTATTACTGTGGCCAGGCTCATACCTTTGAAGACTGGCTCGTTCTCTCCTTCATTACTTTCATCTTCTTCCGATAAGTCATCATCGCTCCCTGCTTTCAGTTCTTTCATTAAATCTTCTATAGCAAACGGGGACTGATCAACAATGGTTTCAAAGATGCCACGGATTATGACTTGCAGCAAAAGATGACTGAACCATTAAGGGGGAAGGGGGAAAAAAAAGGAGCATCACAAAAGCATTCCATTTTATGGACCCTCTTTCCAATCTATCAAAAACTAACCCATGAAAATTGAAAAAATTGTATGCCATTTGCAAAGAGTAAATAAAAGAACTACCAATAAGTCAATCACATAGATTGTGAATCAGAAGCTGCTGTCTTTGGATTCGCCCAGGGTTTTCTTCAATATCACCATAGTAGCACCCGATGATCAGGAACTAGCTTTTTTATCATCAGTACAAAAGAAACTCATGCAGTTCCCATAGCTACACACTTTCATTTCAAGGCACACAAAAGAAAGCTTTGCTTCACAAACTGAACATTTCACTATCTCGCTTCTTCTGTTTTAATTATGCTCTGCGAGTCTATCCAGATGTTATCTACTATTTAAGAAGAACGCCCCCCCCCCGACAACCCTTTAACCTCAGAGTCAATACAAGTAGCAAAACATAGAAATATATAACATACTCCTTGGTCTTGGCAACGATTTTGCAGAATGGTTCTATAAATTTGAGATTCTGGTCTGCAGTGAGCTGCAAAAAAATAAAATACATGGTTAGTTCAACATCAACCTATTCCAATTCTACTCAAAGAGATGGGAAATTTCCCATTCTGAATATTCCCACGGTTCCCTGAAAAGAACTAGGACTCAGGGGGAAGGAAGCATTTTACAGTTGGGGTAAATATATCATAGAAGATAAGCTCTCTCTTGCCAAACAGATACTAACACAGGCTGGCTAAAACCAATACGATAGCCTACAGCAATAGAAATACAAGGAGGAAATATATTTTATTTCTAAATATATATTTATGAATTACTGTGTAACCAACTAAAATGCTGTCAGGATTTGACATGATGTATTATCCTATCATCTGTTAAGGTTGTCATTATTATGGATTATTTTGTTTCCTTTTGATATAGCCTGACCAATTTCAAAAAGATGGAAACACATATCACGATGATATTACTGACACCCCTTTGTAATGTCAGATGGGAAGCATTATATAAAGTCTAGTTATTTCCACTGTATTTAAGGAAGACATTTTACATTTTAGGTAACATAAAAAGTTGAGCAAATCTGCAATTCACAAGTTGCTCCATGGTGAGGATATGCTTTTTTTATTACATAGTGCTACAACAACAACAATCAATTAGATAGTGTGCCCAACCTAAGCAAATAGTAAATACACAGAGTAAACTTGACTTTAATATCCTTGCTAGGCGAAGACATTAACAGCACTCGTTTTAAGCATATATTTTAGGGAGACTTGCTAGATTGCACAGCAATACACAGAGAAGTTTGTTTCCTACCTCTTTAGAACCAACTTTAGCCAATTCTTCCAGATAGATGTCAATAAAATGCAATTTTATCCCAACAGGAGCCTTGCTGTCTGGGTGAATAACCTCCTTCATTAGCAGGTTCAGAAATGGCTCAGTAAAACTGGATGAAAAGCGGGGCGGGGAGAAAATAAAGCATGGTCCATTCATCTGTGTAACGTCATATGACATTGCATCAGTTCCAAAAGAGTGGCCACTGCTTTTGAAACAAAACAATCTGATCCACTGAAATAGAGCAACAGCGTGAATCAGATATTTTCTTCTCTAAGTGATTTACCAGGGTGAGAGTTCCAGCAAGTTTACCCTCTCCCAACAAATCCTTTGATGAAAGCTTGTTTTAATACCTTAACATATAAAAAACTGTGTGATGTCAGTAATACGCAATTTAAAATTGCAGAGATATTCTAGAATTTTGCACTAAGCCCCTAAACCAGTGTTTCCCAAATGTGGGTCTCCAGCTTTTGGGACTACAACTCCCATCATCCCTAGCTAGTGGGACCAGAAGTTAGGGTTGATGGGAACTGTAGTCCCCAAAACAGCTGGAACCCCAAGTTTGGGAAACACAGCTCTAAACTTTTGTTTGTATCCAATGCAGTATAAAGGTTTCCAGCTTGTGCAACAGGACTGCCCCACATCACCCACAATCTGCTCTGAAGGGTTCGGGGGAACCCCACAACAGATTTAGGGGGCATGGTGGGAGCAGAGGTGTCCCACTGAACCCTTATGCCAATGGGACACTTATGTTACGAATGCCAGCATGGTTGCTCAAGAGCGAACAGGCAAGACTCCCACTGGTCTTTTCAAGGCTTTATTATCTGTCCAAAACATTCACAATGCAGAACGTCTCAATTCCATGTCTGCTCAGTCGCTAGCAGAATCTGGGAGTGGGGGGTCCTTAAACTCTCCCCAGCAGAGCAGTCTTTTGACCCCCATCCTACGTCTCCCCTCTCTGCGCAGAGAGGGCGTGGGCAAAGGGGGACCTGTCTCCCCCCCGCTTTGCTCCGGCTCAGTGATCTTTGGCGGCGCCCTGAAACCCAACTGCCCTTCCACCTCCCGCCTCTGAGCTGATGGCAGTTCCCTGACAACTTACTTATAGCAATTCACTGGATATAAGATGGTAGGACTTCAAAATCCAAAATTTTCAGTGGCCATTAATTATTTTGGTCAAGCAAATATGTACATTGGCATAATTTGCACAGCTGACACAACTTGCACAGGATTCATGGGAATCTCAGCTAAGCAATGCAGATTTTCTATAGATTGGAAATAGATACAATACAGATTTTAACTATTAAACAATTCCTAACTTTTCTCATGGTGCAATTAATCTACTGAACCTCTACTCAAACCTTTATTTTCTTCTAGGAATACAATCTGGTATTTCTAGTGGATTGCATTGAGGCCTTTTTAACAAATAGGCCATGTGCCTCTTTTTTCTTCAGCAACAGAATTTATTGTGTGCATAGTAGGCAGGATGCAAGTGTGTGGGAGAAAATAATAGCAGAACCACTGAAATTTAATTATAAGAACATTTTTTTTATTATTGTATTGCTACTTTATACAGCACTTTATATAGGTCTAACTCTATGGATGTTTACTTAGGAATAATCCCCAGTGAAGTATTCTTACTATTGCTATTCAATTTATGGCCGTAGTACAAGTTTTTACACTGCTGTTAATATATGTCTACCCGGAAATATGTCACATATGTGTTCAATTTATCTTAGAATTGCTGCTTGGAATACAAAAACAGTTTTGCAGAAAAATATGTATAAAGGAAGTGAGCACAATATGAGCTTTTGGGATGAGGCCCATTACGTCAGCCTGGATAGCTCAGCTGGTTACAGCTTAGTGCCAAAAATGCCCAGGTTATAGGTTTGATCCCCATATGGGACAGCTACATATTCCTGCATTACAGGGGGCTGGACTAGATGATCCTCAGGGTCCCTTCCAACTCCACAATTCTATGCTTCTATAATGCTTATCAGGGATTGTGAAAGAAAAATTATTGGTAACTCATCAATAGATTTAGAGTGAGCAAGAGTAGTTTTAGTCTCTCTCTCTCTCTCTCTCTCTCACACACACACACACGTGTGCACACACACTCCCCAGAGGCGCCACCTACCTTTCATTCCATCCATTTCTTTTCAGTACTTCAAAGGACTGTCTCAGCACCATGCGGATCAACTAGGTTAGAAAAAGATACATCCCATCATGTTTCAATTGATAGGAAATCATCACTTTGTTGACAAACATCTTAACCATCCATGCAACCTTATACATGTCTATAAGATCTACTGTTTCGATTCGGCTTTACCCTCAAACCAGCACTTATAGGATTATAGCCAATTTTCCTGTTTTTGCAAGAACGTAACTTCACATATAGAAATGTAAAGTCTTCTCTTGATGCTAAATGGATTACGGAAGTATGGTGGGACTGCAGAACTCATGCAAGGTTTCTCCATAACACCAAAATCCCCCAGCACACAACAGTAAAGATTAAACATGACAAGTTCACGTCTCCCCACTCTGGTTTAAAAATGTGAATTCTAACTTTACGTTTGAAGAGTTCTCTATCTATTCCCATTGCTGAATCTTACTTGTGTTGTGTTGTGTTCATTCATTATGCTACTACCTAATTTTATGAAACAGTGCAATCCAAAAATTGGAAGATTTTTCACCCCACCCCACTGATTATGCCCCTTTAAAATACAGTTTAAGAAACAGCTTTTACCATGTAAAATTTATCTAAGCGCAGGTTGTCTATTCCATTCCACTCACGGTTCATGGTCTGCCAGAAAGTCTGAATGAACAAATGCCCTGCAGTGAAATAAATAGAAGCAGCTTTAAAGTTCCATACAAGCTGTGTTAGTTCAAAACATTTTCACTACACCTTTTATAAATGTAGAGGGGAAATATAAAGCTGAAGCTTGCAGTTTAAAAGAAATAGGAGTACTGTAAGGTGGGGAATGCATAAGAGGTGAAAAAAAATATGTGCAATGTGATAAAAGTGGATAATTTCTCTCTCTCATAATACAAAAAGTGAGACCACCCAATGAAGCGGAATGTTAGACGATTCAGCAGAGACAAAAGATAGTACTTCTTCACATAATGTGTACTAGACAGATGGCTTCATCATCTATCTACCCAAGTTGGTCATTGCAGTTTGCAGAAGAGATTTTCCTACAAGTTCCAAAGATTTCAGAAGCTTGCTCCACAGTAATGCAGGCTTTTAGTGTGTTTTGTGGAACAGCATTCCTGTAGCAATATGACAGGTGCCCACTATTTGCACTTTCCAGAAACAATTGAAGACAACTTTGTTATGACACTTTCCCAGCAGGGTGAATAGGCATCTGTCACTGGTGTCTGTTTTGCATTTATTTTTATCCACTATTTTCTGTATTGTTTTAAACTGTTTTTATTGCATTCTTTACAGCACCTTAAAATTTATACAGAAAATGATAAATAAACAAACAAATAGTAGCTACTGTAGAACTGTTTTCACAAGATGTAATGACAACCACCAACTCAGATGGCTTGAAAAGAGGATTTATTATCAATTCATGAAAGATAAGGCTACAAATGCCCCCTAGCCATAATGGCTGGTTATGCTGCCTCTAGTGTTAGAGGCAGTATGTTGCTGAATACAAGTTCCTGGGATTCATAAGTGGGGAGAGCACTTCTGCAGTCAGGCCCTAGTTATAGGCTTCTCAGAGGATCTGGCTGGCCACTGTGAGAGCAGGATGCTGGACTAGATGTGGCCAGCAGGATTCTATCTATTTTCACATGTGAAGGACAATTAAGACAACTCCAAATGTGAACAATGGTCTGTTCTCAATAAGTGAAGGAAGCACAAAGCCATCAGTGTGCTGCTGAAGCAAAAAACCTGAAGGGGTTGGCAAGGATCTGAAAGTCATCAAATCCAACCCACTCCCCAAGGCCTAATTTTCCAAGATTTATCCAGAGGGAGCTGACATTTTATTCTCCCAACAGAAACATACACAGGACCTATTCACATGTTATTCCAGTTACCTCAGAACTGCTCAGTACAGATGGAGAGAATGTCTGACCTAGCATTCCACAGGTTTCAGCTGAATTCTATGGTTAAGTATAGCTGCCCGCATTGATGAGTTCTACAGGAGTTTTGATGATGAGTAAGAATTTCACCTTGTGACCAATAGAGCCTCTTATATGTAATAAGGTATGCAATTCTGCAGCAAACAGTGGCTGCCCAAACACTGCCCTCAAAAAATAATAATCATGGGCTATTCATGTGGTTTTCATAGAAAATGAAGACACAATGCTTCAGGACATCAATTCTTTTTTAATATACTAATAAGCAGAACAAACAAACTTGGCTGGAAACCCCTGAACATATAATAAAAGTAAAAACTAAAAAAATAAAAATAACTTACAAGCATCTATATTCTCTATTACATGGGTAAGTTGTGCTATATTGTTCGATAACTCCTCCTAAAAATGAAAGGAATTTTTTTAGTATACAACGTTCCAAGAGTAGATTCCATTTTTCCTTTTCAGAAACTACCCCCTCACTCCCAAACACGGAAACTGTTCTCTAAACTCCCCCAAACAAAGAAAAGATTATTTGAGAATTTGACCAATAAGGTCAAACTATATTATCACAGTTGGTCTGAAATAGTAGACAAACGAAGAACCTTACCCAAAACAGGGTGGACATTTCAACGCAGAATTTGGTCAGAGACAGACCTACAACAGTCTTCTGTGCTACCTGTACAGTAGCAGACATGTCTCCAAATTTCAACCACTGACTATTTACTTACCACACTCCTCACCCTGTACAATTGTCTTTCATGTTATTACGGGGACAAAAAAATCACCTCCAAATTCCAACTGAACATTGGGTATTTTGTTACCCCCATATACTGTAACATGCCAGAGGGGGAAAATATATGAATAAAAGCATAAACAACGTCAGTGCATAATGAAGAAGGGGCACAGTGTCCCCTCCAGCCATTACACTGTGCTCCCGAGGGTGGAGCAGGCAAGGTCCACAGACAACTGCTCCATTCATAGGCAATATCACGGCAATACATCCTTACACAGATTGTACATACCTGAAGCAGGGGTTTATCCTGCATCCACATGCAGTAGAAGAGTCCTTTCCATATTTTCAGCCATTCTTCCTGGCTAAAGGTACCTGGAGCAACAGAAGTAAACTGCGTATTAGAGAAAAGGAGGCAAGTTTCCCCAGCCTGTCCTACAAAAGCCCCTACCCCTAGAGATAACGGGAGCCCATTTGCCCATGAAGAGCGGCGCCTCCCCTTCAACCGTACCATGACTCCACACTCGCTTATCCCACCGACCCTCAGTAGTTCACACGGTACCTGAGAAGCAGAGCCCGGTTGCAAGCACCTCACGTCCCGGCGGCCATGTGCCCGCTCAACCCCACGCCCGCCTTTCCCTCCTCAGTCCTGTCGCTGCTTCGGGCGGCTGCTCTTCTGCCCCACGCGCTGCCCTCTCCGCCGCTCCAGCAACCCGGGGCGCCCGGCTGCTCTGCCCCACCAGCGCCACGTGCTTCCCCCGCATCCCTTCCCCGCTCTTACTCGCCGGGCTCCGAGTCCGGAGAGCGAGGTAGCCGCGCAGCTTCTTCAGCGCCCGGTCCCGAATTCGCTTCTCGTTGGCGGCCAGCCTCTGTGCGAACTGAACCTCCGGAGGCTGCGCGGCGGCGGCGGCGGCGGCGGCGGGAGCCATGACACCCCCACCAGCCCAGCTCGCCGGAGAAAGAGAGAAAGGTAACGCGCCGCCCTACGTGGGCCGAGCCCGGGCAGCCTCCCCGACGCCTGCGGATGACGTCAACAGCCGCTGCTCCGTCGCAGACCCACAGGCGCAGAAAGCCGCGAGCCCGCCAATTCGGCCGCTGGAGAGAAAGGGGCGGGGCATAGCGGAGGGGGCAAGGCGGCGCGTGGCGCTCGACGCAGCGAGTGGCGCAGCGTGCTACTCTACCCAGTCAAATAGGGCGATTAATATGCCCTCCTCTTTATACTCAAGTTGTGAACGAGAATACGAGCAAATTAAAAATACACGGTCAACAAACAGGAAAAAATAATCCAATATCAAAACAGCATGCTATGGGACCTACTCCCAGGTAGCAGCACATCGATACACAGAAATCTCCTCCATTGAGTTCGATGAGGCTTTGCCCCAGCGGGTGTAGGATTGCAGTCTTATTCCCACCGAAGTCATGGTTTTACCTTTGCGAAAAGGTTGAGGGCGTTTTTGTTCAAGGCGAGCAAGTAGGGGTGACGTGACAGGTGCAATCAACGCCACACTCGAATCAGCCACTGCAATGCTGGCATCCGTCTGTTTCGAGGGACAATCTGGACTGGAGTATGCTTCCGGGCTTGAAGTCACACCGCTACTTTAGCAGCACCGAAGTGACCTCCCGGGGAGCAAGCCCGGGCAGTGTGCATGGAGGCCCTGGACTACCCAAGCGACAAGACCCCCCTCTCGGTCCTCACTGATGGTCCAAAGGAAAGCAGAGCAATACTTTATATGAGAGCTGGGGCTGGTCGTAAAGGCAGCTAGCTGTTCGATTTTTGTTGGCAAAGGATAATGTCACAGGTGCGGATCTTCACTCAAATACTACAAAAGAAACAAACATTTTATTGTATTGCTAACCTATACAGAACCGATGTCATGTAAACTGCATAATTCTACATTGCAGGGGGTTGGGCTAGATGACCCTTGGGTACCTTCCAACTCTACACTTGTTTGATTCCTCTAACAGGCTGTGCGCGCATCGCGAGGAATCTCAATTGTATCCCCTACTTCACATTCCCGTGCCATTCCCCCACGTCTTCTCTCAGGCTTGAGTTCACCCTTCCACCAAACGGAGCTCGCCGCTGATAAAGGAGGAGCGAAGGGTTTCTTCGAAATTAATATCTATGGTTTCTTGCGCGAGCTCCCAACGTTAAGTATGGGGTCTCCGCCACAGAGATGCGAAAGGTGTAGAGCGGACACCATCGAGAACTTGCGAGTCGGGGCGGCTTCCGAATTCGGGACGGAAGTTCCGAGGTGCGTGACCCCACCCACTCTCCCCACCCTCCTATCACGTGCTGGGAGGGTTATCTGGGCGGGACCAGAGGGACTCGTCTCTCTCTCGCTTCGCGGCCGGCTGGCGTTGCTATGAAGCGCGCGAGCCGAGGCAGCGCGTGCTGCCCGCGGGAGGGAGAGCAGGTAGCGCGAGGGCTTGGCCGAGGAGGACGAAGGAAGCGCCTCTGCCCGCTCTAGTCCCGTTAGGATCCGGCGCTGAGCGCAGGCATGAGGGACGAGCCCCTCCTCGCCTTCCTCACAGCAGCCTCTGAGGCACCTTCGTCCCCTGTCCTGTTCCCGCCTCTACCCCACAAAACACACCGGGAGACGTTGGACTAGCCGGGCGCTCTCAAGCTTAAATCATACGATGGTTGTGGGGATAAAAAAAGGGAGAGTGGCAGTTGTGGGTGCAGCCTCCAGCTCCTTATAAAGGGCGACCAGGCCCAATCATGGAGCCAGGTTGCTCTTCTGCCCTTTCCCCTTTCTTCACAGACAACAGAGGCCAGCAGGCCTAGCAGTTAACAGAACGGGCTGGTGGGAGTTGTGGTCCAACAACTTTTGGAGGGTCAAAAGTTATCCAAAACTTTATGACTAGAACATTTTCCTTGGTGCGTGGTGGCTTTGGAGTCATGGACTGAAGTTTGAGGCATCCGGGTTCTTTTGCTAGTGCTTAAGATGGTGCCTTCAATTTGTCATTCAGAACTGAGAAATATTTGTTTACAACACTCCTGTAATGTAGACTTCTGGACTTGGAAACTTAGGTTGAACTGTGGTTATTGTAGTTGCGGGGAGGATGAAGAAATTTCAGGGGTCTTAAATGCTGAAAACAGTTCTAGAATGTGGCTAACATGTCATATAAATACTAAGTGCAGAGAAAAAGATAATGGGTTTTTGTTTCTGTTACAGAACGTGGAGACGCAAGGGGAATTTGTTAAAGTCAGAAAGAGAGCTTTGGAGAGGCTGACTACTGAAGTGATGCAGCTACATGACATTTTGCCCAAAATACTGAATTATGATATCTTGGAGAACTTGCAGAAATTGGATGCTGTTGAAACAAGTGAGTTCTTAGGTTCTGTCATTAATGCTATAAAATCATTAATGCCATAAAAGCAGCTTAGAGCGAACAACTTAAGTTTGTGGTGGTGGTGAATATTCTTGAAGTAACTGAAAGTTGAATAATCAAGGTCCAAGTTAGATAGGACATAGAAACGTTTAACTCATTCTTGACCTCAAGAAAATACTTGTGGTTGGGTGAGAAGAGGATTTCAAAATGTCAGAGAGGTAAGGTAATTAATGCCCACTCCTTTCCTTGTCTGATGCTCCTCTGTTGCAAATCTTCCCTGGGGAAAAACAGCTTTGGGAGGGAATAGTGATTTGGAGTGGATAAATGGTTGGCAGGGAAAGGGTTAAGCACCTGCCTTCTCACTGCTTCTCTCCAGCACCCCCTTTACATATTTCTCATGGCATAATCCAAGCTTTTTCACTTAGCCACATTTTATATTGCTACTGATTATTGGCTACATGTACATTATAGTAAAGTGGTACCTTGGGTTACAGATGCTTCAGGTTACAGACTCTGCTAACCCAGAAATAGTACTTCGGGTTAAGAACTTTGCTTCAGGATGAGAACAGAAATTGCACGGTGGTGGCGCAGCAGCAGCGGGAGGCCCCATTAGCTAAAGGTTAAGAACAGTTTCAGGTTAAGAACGGACCTCCAGAATGGATTAAGTTCTTAACCCGAGGTACCACTGTATTTGAGAATGCTTGTTCTTCTTTTTATTGTTTTACTTGAGCCCTCCATTTTTTACAGTTGTGGAAAGGAAAGATATTGAAGTGGAGCAATTAAGAATGGATTGCGAACACTATAAAGCCCGTTTAGAAGCAGCCCAAGCAGATTGTATGAAAGAAAGAAAGGTAGGTAGATTATTAGCTGAAACCCAGTTTTTTTACATACATAATTGTGCTATTCAGTGGGACTTAACTCCAGCTATGAGTAGGAAGGAGTGCAACCTTACAGCTCAAATTCTATACGTGTTGAGACAGTCGGGGGGGGCGTGCTTTTCTGTACTGGCAACCCTCTCTTTTTTGTAGAAAGGTTCCTGCAAAAAGAGGTATGAAAGAAGGTTCATTCTGTCTTACGGTAGCCTGTTCCATCCTTGAAGTTGCTTGGGGAGTTTCTGAGCCCTACTGCAAAGACCTAGCCGAGGTATAAGAAAAAACAAAAGAGAAGCTTTGGATTGATCTTTCCAGAGTTCTGTGGATTTAGAATTTCCCAAAATCTTGTGTAATATTCTCAGGAAACAAGGGATAACATTAGCATCTATGCCATCCATCACATGGAAAAGATTCCAGGGAGAAATTCTGGAAAATTGCTTTTTAATGCCAATGAAGCTAAAGAATTGTACAGTGGTACCTCGGGTTACATACGCTTCAGGTTACAGACTCCGCCAACCCAGAAATAGTGCTTCAGGTTAAATACTTTGCTTCAGGATGAGAATACAAATCGTGTTCCGGCGGCGCGGCAGCAGCGGGAGGCGCCATTAGCTAAAGTGGTGCTTCAGGTTAAGAACAGTTTCAGGTTAAGTACGGACCTCCGGAACAAATTAAGTACTTAACCCGAGGTACCACTGTATTAGGAAAAAAAGGAAGGCAACAGTCTCGGATACAGATGTTCAAATAAAACCAGTAGAGACTATCTAACTTAGCCAGTTACCTGCTTGAGTATTTTCTTGGATTTCAGAGCACATGCAGAGTTCCTGGTAAAACAGAGGTTCTGAGAGAGAGAGAGAGCATCTTTGACTCTTGCTTAGGTGTTTCCCAGAATATAAAAAACTGAAACAAGAGTTTCACATATTTATGGGAATCGGAGACTAAGAATAGTTGGCCTCCTTTCCATGATGGGTTATTGCTTGGTTCTGTCATGAAACCTGTTCCATCCCTGATTTAATTGTTCTCTGGCCAGCTAGAAAATTACTTAGTGGTTAGTTCCACCTTTTAAACAATTTTACAGCTGTACAGTATATTGAAAAATGTAAAGCTGCATTTGGATGCAACATCATGAAAAATCTTCAATCCTGAGTGTTTGTTCAGAAACAATTAAGGATATATCGTTCATACTAAGGGTTCCAGATGCTCTAAGTAGCACTGTGGAGGTCCATCAGAACATAGCTGTTTGTAACATATGTCAACTCACATTGAGGTCAGTGAGAGTAACTATTGATCTCAACTTTTGTTGACATTTTAGACTACAGTCCTCCAGTCACTTTCCTGGTAGTAAACGCCATTGACTTTAGTGAGATTTGCTTCTGTACTTTTCATGTATTAACCTACAATACAGGACTTTCCTGCTGGTTTGCTGTCTTATGTTCATGCTAGCTTATCACAGGAATGATTCAATTAATTACTGTTACTGCATCTTTTCTAGCTAGGATTAATTCTATAGTGTAATTTCTTGAATTGTTTTCATTTTTCCTTTCTGGACAAAGTTTGTGGATTGTCTGCTATTTCTGCTTCACCCACCTCCCCATTCCTTTATGTGCAGCCCCATGCGCACTTACCTTTCAATTCTATATAGCTTATTTGCAGGTGTTGTAACTCCATCTTCACATGGAGAGTGCATTTTTAGCATGCTGATAGAGGAACAATTGTACCAAAAGTGTACTAGTTTACATAAGATGTATCAGGCAAGAGTTTTCAGGAGAGATCTAACAAATCTTTTGAGTTCTGTTTCCCTCCAAACCTCCTTGTGGTATCAAAGACAAAAGCTTGCCCCTTTGCCAAAGAGGGAGCTGCACTAATGGAAAGCATATCTTTTGCCTGGCTCAGGTTGTAATCCTCACCCAAGTTACATTAGGAATAGAATTGTAGAGTTGGAAGGGACCATGAGGATGATCTAGTCCAACCTTCTGCAGTGCAGGAATATGCATTACAGGAGATAAAACCTGCAACATTGACATTACTAGCACCATGCTCCAACCAACTACAGTGGTGCCCCGCAAGACGAATGCCTCGCAAGACGGAAAACCTGCTAGACGAAAGGGTTTTCTGTTTTTCAATGCGCTTCGCAGGACAAATTTCTCTATGGGCTTGCTTCGCAAGACGAAAATGTATTGCGATTCTTGCGAGTTTTTTTCGCTCCCCACCCCCTTTTTCTAAGGCACTAAGCTGCTAATAGCCTTTTAGCAGCTAATCCGCTAATCCCTTAAGCCTTTAATAGCCGCTAAACTGCTAATAGCGCTAATCCGCTAATAGGGTTGCTTCGCAAGACGAAAAAAGCGCTAGACGAAGAGACTCACAGAACGGATTCTTTTCGTCTTGCAAGGCACCACTGCATTACAATATAATTCCCATTGAATGAAGTAGGATTTACTTCTGAGTAGACATTGTTAGAATTGTGGCTTATATTACCAAGAATACTTGTTTGAGAACATTGCTACTATCTATTTTTATATAATTATCCAGACTGTTCTTTTCTTCTGCTTATGACTGTGTAATGTTGCCATAGAATCTGCGAGATGAAATTCTGATGAATATACTTAAGTTTGCCATGTGTTCTATATCAAGCTCCTTGAAGGAAAATGGAATGTAAATGTAAATATAAATAAGCAAAAAGTATTCTATGTATGCAGATATGAGAGAATTCCAGAGTTTAGGAAGAATTTAAATCTTAGCAGATCTTCTTCACCAGAGCCAAGGTTTTTTTTGTGTTTTTTTTTTTGTTTAATGCTCAGAGGACTTTGGAACTTATTGAGAAATCTAATCAGAACGGTCTGATATAATCCAATATGAATCACATATTAGCTTTATTACTTTCAGGAAAAATTAACTGTTCGGCAGCAGTTGAATGAGGCAAAGCAACAATTATTGCAGCAAGCTGAATACTGTACAGAAATGGGTGCTGCAGTTTGCACGTTGTTGTGGAGTATCTCTAGCAATGAAGAAGCAGTTAAAAGTATTCTAGGAAGTGTAAGTTCAGTGACTGCAGAGATCTTTATTTGTTACGTATTATATACAAATGACAGCTTTGACTCAAACATTTTTTTTTTTTAAATTACTTTTGTGTCATTCTGATTAGAATGACAATCTGCATTTGTTTACTGTGATTGAGACACTAAAATTGCTACATTCTTCTTCTTCTTAGTAGTAGTAGTAGTATTTCTACACCGCCCATCAGGCTAGGTATCCCCAGCCACTCTGGGCGGCTTACAGCATATGTATAACATAGTAAAACATAAAACATTAAGAACTTCCCAATACATCAGAAAAAGTGGTTAAAAGTTCCTATTCCAAAGGCCTTTGTGAACAGTACAGTTTTCAAAGATGTATTTTGAAAGGCAGTGATAACTCCTGCCAGACTTCTGGCCAAGGATTTCCTTAGAGCAGGACCTGGCACACTAAAGACTCAGTCTCTGGTAAAGACCAACCAGATGTAAAGGACACCACCAAAAATGCCCCATCACATGATCTCTGTGATCAAGGTGCATAAGGAATTAGGTGGCCTTTAAGGGACTTTGGGCTCATGTTTTTAGGGCTTTGTGAATTTACACAGTAAACTTGAACCTGGCCTGGTACCAAAATCAGCAACCAGGTAAGTAGATGTGTACAGGATTCCACTGTAAGTCACTTTAATTTGTGAATAAATATCCAGACTTCAAAATAAAATTCACTAGGGAAAATACAAAATGTATGAACCCACAGTAATTGTAATCTGTGAATGAACTATATATGACAAATTCAGTCTATGTGCTAGGTTTTCCCAGATCAAACCATAATTTCCCAACAGCTATGTGTAAGACAATAACTTCTGCACCATATTAATATGGTGTAGTAGTTAGCATAATCAAATTAGGATTAGGGAGACCCAGGTTCAAATTTCCACCCTGCCATTAAGCTTACTGGGTGTCACTTGGTGACATTACCTGTTGGCCTGGCTTGTTGTGAAGCTTAAATTAGGAGGACAGGTGGATGGATGACCCTATATGGCACCATGAATTCCTTTGAAGTTAAGTGGTATAATAAATTTCCCTTGTTGCTTTTTCTGTCACAACCTGAGCAGCTTGTCTCTGTTGGCACATGCACTTTGGGGTTTTTTCTTTCTTTCTCTGAGGTGCTGTCCCCTGCACAGAAACAAGGAGATTTGTGGCATATATTATGGCACACATTTATTTATGCCATGATATTATTTATTAGTTTTTCATAAATCTAACTTTTGGAACTAGCTTCTTGTCCTCTGGGCCTTTGGATAGGCCACCTGAATACATTAGCACAGCCTTTCTCAGCCTTGGGTTCCTAGATGTTATTGGATTACAACTCCCATCATTCCTACACAAGATGGACAGTGATGATTGGAGTTGTAGTTCAAGAACATCTGGGAACCCAAGGTTGAGAAAGGCTGCATTGCAGGTTGATTTATGTTTCTGTTTTCTAAGATTATATTTTATAGAGTTGTGACCTACTAAGGACCTCTTGTGTGGGATATAAATCTCAAGAATGAATAAACTAATGAAAGGAAATAAAGTGCCACATGATCCTTTGTTGCTTTTGCTACTAACACAGCTACACATCTGGAAATGGTTGTGCTCTGTACATAGGTGAAACCACCTGTTCTGCTGCTCCTCTTGAACATGGGTTACATTCTTGATGTATGCATTGAAAGGCATCTCAAGAATATGTTGGAATCCTACTAATCTGGTGCCTAGTTTCATAATGTTTATAGACATTATTTCCCTAGTTAAACTCTTCTTGCTACAGTTGCTTAGGAGAGCTAAAGTCACTGAAAAACATTTGCCTTAATAGAGGAGTCTTGGTAATGTTCTGTGCAGATCAGTATCATAGTGCCATTGAGTTTTACCTACTGAAAAATCTAACCATTATTTAAAAACTCGTAAGTTCATAACCTTAAAGTAGTAATTTTTCCTTATGAATTTTCAGAGTAAAGCTATAAAGTTTTTTAGCATTGCTGGACAGACTATGGAGAGTTTTGTGCGATCATTAAGTGAAGATATCAAACAGCAAGACATGGATTCTGATGAAAGTCAGTTTGTGTTAGGTTTGGCAGGGATTGTTACAAGTAAGTTTGTCCTGGAATGTCATAGGAATAATGAAACACATCATATATAAGTTAGCATATCTTTTTTAAAAATTCTACCTTCCAAAATACTTTTTCTGAGCTGATAGACTTCAGAGTAACTTTTAGTAGCTTAGCTGTATTATTTAGCGAAACTGACCTCCCCATATTAATGACTTCCTGCTTGAGAACAAATATTGAGTACAGTGGTACCTCTGGTTACATAAGCTTCAGGTTACAGACTCCACTAACCCAGAAATAGTGTTTCAGGTGAAGAACTTTGCTTCAGGATGAGAACAGAAATCATGCTCCGGTGGTGCGGCAGCAGCAGGAGGCCCCATTAGCTAAAGTGGTGCTTCAAGTTAAGAACAGTTTCAGGTTAAGTACAGACCTCTGGAACGAATTAAGTACTTAACCTGAGGTACCACTGTAAATTGCTTCTTATGTGTAGGTTAATAAAACCGATGCATGATTTTAAATAGAACTAGGGAAACGTTGCCCCCGTGCCAGATTCACTCTACTTCACACTCATTTGCACTACCCAGTGCATGCAAACACCACATACATACAGGCTAGAAACATATGTCTCAGTCACTCACACTACATACAAACAGCTACACATACATACTTCCCCTTCCCCCCCACCCCAGTGTACATCCTTTTTTTCTCCATTAGCATCTTTTGCTCCCCACCTTGCTGATCCTGCTTTTCCTTTCTCTCTCAATACAGGAACATCTCCCTGCCCCACCTCGCAGATCCTTCTGTCTCTGTCCAAAAGTGTATCTTTCACCCCCACCCCACAGGTCCTTCTCTCTCTACCCAAGAAGTAGGCAGAGTGCTTGAATGCTTTCCACAAGCATCTTGTCAGTCACTGTGGGAACGGGATGATGAATTGGATGGGTCATTGACCTGACCCAGCAGGATCGTCTTATGTTCTTAAGAGCGTATCCTGTAACCATGAAGTGATGGGGAAGCTATCCTGTTGCTTCTCCCCCAGCACTCGAAGCAAATCCCTCAGGGCTTGCAAAAGGCCTGTGAAGCAGCTGGGACACCCACACCGCTCAAATTAAAGCTGTCCATGGCATGCAAATCCTACATAGGCTTTTTATAACCTCAGAAACAGCCTTAACCATGTAAGATAAGTTAACAAACTTCATAAGAGTAAAGGAAGGCAGACAAAAAGATAATAAATGTATTGAAAAGTGGAATCTGTTTATCCTCTATTAGTCTACTGGAATAATAAAGTGCAAGACCTAGCCCAATACTACTCTTTAGTGGAGGACATATAGGAATATTTTTATATAAATTAGCAATGTAAACATTATTGTAATGTTTTTGTTATTTATTTTTATATCTCAAGTAGGCTTTTGCATTTGTGAGGATTGTAATAACTTTCACAAACAGTGAAATAATACTTAAATACACTTTAATCAGGTGTGATTGATATATTTATATATGTATCTGAATTATGTATGTACTTTATTGTTCATAATATTTGCAAAAACAATGTTATTTTACATAATAACATTTGTAAAAACTCATTACAACTAGGCTTGATAAGGAAGTGGGTTGTTCTTATATTTCAGGTTTCTGCAGAATTTGTCCCTCTCAGCCCATGGTTTTCCTCCATAGCTACAAAATTTCTGGATTTTTTTAATCTCTAGGAGATGCTGTAGTGAAACATAGCACCAAAAACCAGCACATCGTTATTGTTGTCTTGTGGGGGATTATTTTCTAGAACTCTAATCGATAGCCTTCCCAACAATTACTGTACAGAATTTTCAGTAGTGCTGTTAGCTTACAAAATTGTGCTGAATAAGAACTCTCTTTAAATTATGTTTTTATTTTTGTGTTCTCTTTTGTAGATGTTGCTGCTTTAGCATGTGGTCGTGAATTCCTAGTTAATTCAAATCAAGTATTGTTGGACACAATGATGCAACTTCTGGGAGACATGAAGCTTGGATGCTGCACAAAACTTAAAGTGTATGATGATTGGATGTTTTTAGAATGAAATTTGTTTTCTTAACAATCTAATATAGTCAAGAATGATATATAGTGTGGTGGAATGTTTAAATTGCTGTGAACTAAAATGAGTTGTTAAGTGGGGAGTCTATAGTTTAGGTAAGCTGCTGTTAGTCAGACTTAACCCCTACCCCCTCCCTCCCTCTGTATCTTTAGTATGGAGGATAATAATACAGTACTTGCCTCTGCTTTCTTGTGTGCACTAACATTGGTCATGAATAACATAAGAGAGGCTCCCACGTAAGGTTTATGAAGATACTACGAGAGTGGGCAAGTCATCTTTATTGGCAGAAGACAATGGGTTTCCAGGGTGTGGTCGTTAGTGGATTGTGTGGTGTGGCAGCAGCACTTACCTGACCTCCCAAAAGCTGTGTTGCTGCTGCTTATGGGGAAGGAGAGTGGGATGAGTGAAGTGGCAGGGTGAATGTACTGGCAGGAGCACTGGATTGGTGTTGCTGTTGTGTGTATACTGTCCTATCCACTTCTTCCCCGTGACCCTTCCCACTGGGGGACAGGGTTGTAGCAGTAGAGCATCTGCCTTACTTGCAGAAGGTTGCAGGTTCAATCCCCAGTATGCGCAGGTAGGGCTGGCAAAGGCTCACTGTCTGAAACCCTGGAAGAGCCACTGGGTTAGTGATTTGACTCAGTTTAAGGCAACTCCCTGCCGGTATGCAGCAGCAACTCAATGTCAGTAGGTCAGGTAATTGCCACCATGCCATTCACTGCTGGATAAAGTGAAACAGGGCTTGCATCCAACCACAGTCTTTGGTCTGGGATGGAACTGGGCAGTTTAGTAAATCTGAGCAGCAGATCCAAGCATTGTAGATGTCATAGCATATTGAACATGGGGATAAAATTGTAGCAAGTACTTTGATCATCCTTACATTTGAGCCTGGCAGCCAGCCCAAAAGATCAAATCCAAATCTCTGGAAAGTTTCAGAACTGATGTCCTTAGAGATGTGCCTCTGTCAGTTTGCTGGGTGAAGGAGCAGCAAACCAAACACATTTGTGCAAGAGTTTATGAATGGGTAAAGAGGCTTTCTGTACCATTGTCTTAATAAGCTATTTAGATATGTAACTCCTAGGCAGGGAAGATTGAGGATTTGTACCTTAGTCTGTAGGTCCAAATACATTAAAATCTAGCTTTGTTTTGTTTGCTACTGAAAATACCCTATATAAATTTCAGTTGTCTCTATATGTTGTCACAAAGGAAGGCCACCAGATGGTGCTGCAGGCTTTGTAAAACACTTACTGTAAGTTAGCATTTCTAGACAGAACTAGTGCTGGTCATAAATCTGTATTTTCTAGCCCCAGAAAAGTTATATTTGAAGAGATAAGTAAAATGAGATACCTTATTAAAACGTTTGAACATTTTTTAAAGTGCGGATATAGTTTTGTAGTATAGCAAATATAAGAGCAGTTGATGATAGGAGGTGGTGCTGAAGAAATAGGGATCAACTCCCAGGCTGTTTGCTTTGGCAGACAGTTTTGCCCTTTGAACAGCTTAGCAGAAGATGTTTAAACTCTGCTTCCCTCTGTTAGTATTTTTTAGTGCTTTACTTTTTCAGTTCACCATAACCAATCCCTCAGTTCCCTACAAAACAAACAGCTGAAGGAAAACACAAAGCACAGCCATGTTTCTCTACGTCACTTTTAATCCATTTCGTTATCTACTGATACTACTGATAAACAGACTGAAAGACCATATCAAGAAGTATTAATCCCTTGCACTGTAAGAAATGTTACATAATTTTACTTGGGTTAATGATACTGAACAGCAGACACTGCAAGAGATCCTTTTGTATCACGATATGGCCCTCCTCTGGAATATGATAAGCAGGAATGAATGTGAAGGTCTGAAGAAGGATGTGATTTCCTCTCTTTTCCCAGTTTCTCTCCTAGCTTGGAGAAAGATTTGAGTGGATCGTTATCAAAGCTATTTTCATTTTCACATTTCTGCTCCGGATAATAGATTTAGAAAACAGAGACAGAGAGAGATGCAAAAGTTGAGGTCTCCTTGCCTAATCCCCATCTTACATAGGGGGCCCAGCACCTGCTGAATAGACAATCTTCGAGGCCCTGATAGAGCCCACTCCCGCCACAGCCCCGCAACCAAAGGGGGTTGTGGAATGATGCAACATGATGTGGGAAAGAAAAATTGTATCTGTTGTGACTGAAGCATCTTGAAGCCTATCAAGGTGGAATGCAGGGTATTATTATTTTTTGCTTCCTTTTCCCTTTGCTTCAGATAGCATCTCCAGCCTGAACATGGCAGATCCTTGTCCTCCTTCCCTCTCCTCTCCCCCCACCCCCATCGGAATAGTAGCAGGGACCACAGGTCATATTACAAGTGTGCCAGTGGCAGAATCCACACTACAAAGCCTACCAGAGAAGTATTTCATATGAATTCAAATACTATCCACCTTTATGTCAACTTGTCCAGAAATGTTATGAAAAAGAGAAAATGCGGATGCCATACCAGTTTGTACAGGGCAAGTGAATTATCCAAGGCTCAACCTCTCCACCTCACCCTAGGATTGCACTCAATCCAGAGGCTTAAGACCAGATGCCACCATGACTCAGAAGTATCAGAGACCAAAGAAGAACATAGACCAAAGGCGCAGATATTTTTTGACCCACCACTCTTATGGTGAAGGTGGCTTACCAGAGCATTTTGAGAGCAAAATCTACAAAAGCCAACGAGACTCAATACTGTAATATAAAGCAGAGCAGTATAATGTAATGACAGCTGTATTTTGTTTTTCATGTTGATTCGCAACCATTTATTTTTTAAGGGAAAATTTTAAGTTGGAAGGAATAAATTTCTGTCATAACAGAAGAAGAAGCATAATTTAAAATTTTATTATCTCATTGTGTGAGGGTTTAGGAAGCGTACAATTTAGCAAAGTGGTGTTATGAAACATTTCTGGAGGCTTTTGAAAATAGCTGACTGAGCATAGCACTTATCCACTGTGTATATTTTCAGAGTGCTGTGTAAACAGTAACAAGTGGTTTGACAAGAGTAGTGTCACTTCAGAAATAATGGCATAGTTGGTGACTTTATGTAATTCAACAAAATATGCTTTGGCCTTTCTGAAATGTAAATAAAAGGCTAACTTGTTCATCTGAGGTGATGGTGGGAAAGTCCTGTTAAGAGTATTTTCTTCTCAACCTCACAACAGATAAGCCCTGGTTTGCTATCCTGATTGAAAGCTGATAACTGGGGGAGAAAAAGCTTTTCTTTCTCCCCCACAAAAATTTAGCACAGATTTTGAATAGTAGTTGTTTTATTGTCTTTGTGTAATCTTGGAATTTTACTTTTTATTGATATTGCGCAAACATTCAGATCAGTTTATATTCTTATTATGTGAACTTCAAAGTGGTGGACATAAGTTTTTAGAAGAATGCATGTCATGTGAGTCTGTTCTCCTTCAGAAGCAGAATAACAGACTAGAATACTTGGCAGTTGCTCCATGTGGGATGACAACAGGCAGGATTAAGATTGATGACTTCCTCCCAAAGGAGGAGCTTCCTTGCAGGACCAGTCTGTTTCCTGTCTCTTAGGAGACAGCAGGGTTTTAGCTAGAGCTCTTTATCAAACAAAAAAGGTATATTGAATGAATCTGCCTTTCACCTTTCTTGACCCCTCTGTACTGAAATTAGGTAGGACAGGTGATGGAGTAAGCCGGGCAGCAAATCCAAGAGAAACAAGCTGCTTAGGCAGAAAAAATCTTTAATGATGGCTCTGACCCCTTGCTACTTAGTCCAGGAATGTAGAGCTGGATAACAGTAGTGTTGTTAGTCTTTCCAGTAGGCCTTTTGCAGAGCTGTGGTGTTTCAGGCCTCCAGAACCTCCTCTGACTTTACTAGGCTGGTGTACCTGTGAGCCTGTCAGATATATCTGATGGTTCAGGGCAGGGGTCAGCAACCTTTTTCAGCCATGGGCCGGTCCACCGTCCCTCAGACCATGTGGTGGGCCAGATTATATTTTGAAAAAAATAACGAATGAATTCCTATGCCCCATAAATAACCCAGAGGTGCATTGTAAATAAAAGCACACATTCTGCTCAGGTAAAAACACCAGGCAGGCCCCACAAGTAACCCAGAGATGCATTTTAAATAAAAGTACATGTTCTAATGTAAAAACACGTTGATTCCCAGACCATCCACGGGCCGGATTGAGAAGGCGATTGGGCCGCATCCGGCCCATGGGCCTTAGGTTGCCTACCCCTGCTTCAGGGCCATAGCTTATAGAAAGAGCTTCAGGGATCCATCTCTACTCACTGCAGACTTTTCAGCAAGAGTATCTAATGTAGCACCTAGAAGAAGTTTTTGACTTAGGCCTGGGCCATAGCTGAAAAATCCAAAAGTGATATCAGGGATACTCAGTTCAGCATAAATTTAATTTATGTGGGGCTCCAGAGGTTGTCTTTGTAGTACCCAAGGATAAAAAAGCTTTATTCACAAATGTGAAGAAGGAAGACAACAACAGATTTTCAAAAAAGTCCTGACATTTAGAAACCCTATTCTCTTTGCAAGACATGTCAGTTGAAAAAAAATGCCAGATACCAAAAAAATCAAGCTTTTTTAAACAAAACAAAACAAAAAGAACTCCATAAGTGGTGGTGGGGTCAAGCCATCATGGATCTCGAGTATCTCGGCAAATTAGTAATATGAAGTCATGTTCACCTCTACATAATTCCATCCTTATTTGGGGCATCATGATATATCAGTATATCACAATGTTTAGCTGGTGATATATTGTGATGTTGAAAACCAGATATCGCCCAGCCCTAAACGTTGTAAGTAGTTTAGTTTACTTAGGTTCTGATGTAACAGGGGACTTCAGGAACATTGTTGGCAGTGAATTTTGGGAATGGGGCACATCTTTTATTGTGAAGTTTAAATTAATCTAATACAGGCTGTCTAGCTGTTACTGTGAGAGAGGCACAGCTTTGTTCGTGAAGAAGGGTCAGCGGGAGTTAGGCATTGATGTGTTGCCATATAAGTTTGTTAGAGACATGACAAGCTGATCATAAAGTTAAAGTTGAAGCTAAAAAGAAGAGAATGAATGAAGGATAAAATTGTATTGGAATTTGTTACATTTGTGACAGGATTTTCAATTAAGCCTTGTCAGGCTAATTTTTTTAAGTGCCCTTTTCTGTTTGTCAGGAGGACAAGCACTTAATCAGGATGATAGGCTATCTGCTGAGGAGTCTCAATTAAGAGGATTTCACTGAATGTGTTGTGTGATCATATAAGGCTGTGTTCATATGAACACCCCACTAGTTCAATAGGATTTGACTGCTGCCAGGTTTCTTTACACTACATTATTACAAAATGAATGAAAAGAACACACAGGATTATATTAATATTGATATATCCATTCAGTCTTTGCTTTTTAAATGTGAGGAATGTGCTAAGCTTCCTGAGGCTTGTGTTCTTAGCATGGTTTGCAGCTTTTCTAGTGGGATGCAAATCCATATACTCAGTCCCCTTTTAAACTTTTCTTACAGACTGATGCTGATGTCCTTATACAATGTCAGTATCAATGTGAAAGGCTTGAAGTACATCAGTGAAAGCCCAGGGTTCTTTCCATTACTCTGGTGGCTCCTGAATGGTAAGACCTTTATGAATGCAATACGGTACTAGATTGTGCTACACATGTTTTTACTACGTAACAAATGTCAGTATATTAGCTAAATGGAAATAAACCAGCTCCTTGTTGTTTATCAAAACACCTTGTATAGCATGTAAGAAAAGACATATTTTGGAACTGAAGATGTGATAGGCATGAGAATGGAGAATGGAAGGATGAGTTGTATAAGCAGGATTACTCCTGCTAAAACGGTTTGTATGTTGATTATCCTATGCATATAGAAAACTATCACACATTTTTCATTTATGCACTGCTGCAATCCTGTCCACTCTTACTGGGCAGGGCCACTCATTGGACTTGATGAGACGTTATGGTGAGAAAAGTACATAGGATTCAGATATTAGTTAATTAATTTCAGGCTTGGGGTTTTTAAAAGTCAGTTATTAAAATTAAGGATCTAGACCATGCCCTTGAAATGCAATGTTAGAACAAAGAAGCTGTTCTTGCTTGAAACTATTCGATGTAATCTATTGTTTAATTAAATGGCTTGACATCTTCTTAAAAACAAAAACACTGCAACTGTTGATGGAAAGATAAGTCTGAACATTTGTCCTGAAGGGCAAAAGGAAAAGTTATGATTCTGCCCTTGTTAACTTCCTGCTTCAGCTATATTTTATTTATTAGATTCTCACTTTGATTTAATTTATAACTTACTCCGTTATTCAGTCTTAGGATATGTATCAGTTCTAAAATCAACACTTGGTAAAATCTATAAATATTTATAAAAGTGTTATATATTATTATAAAAGTATTAAATACATTATTTCCATAAATTACACAGTATCTGCTTGCCACCCAGCTTTTAAAAGCAATCCCAAGTTAAAATGTATTATGGCTTATTGCAGAATGATAGGGCTTGGACTTTTCAGGTCTCCATGGGAGGGGACTAACAGAATTGAACTGAAATGTGACAAGGGGCACTGGTGCAAAATATATCTTAGACATACCTCATCTTGACTGTTCGTTACGATTTGAGACTTTCCTTTCAAAGAACAGAAAATCTCTCAATTTTGATTCTTGACTACTGAGAGAGGCCTGCTTACCTCCAAAACAGCTGTGTTGTTCCCCCAGCCAACGCCAAAGCAGGACTTAAATCACATAGGTAATACAATAGACCAGGCATTTCCAAATATTTTTATCAAGACTTGCCCTCTGAGGTTTGACACACAACAAATCATTTTTTGTTAGTGCTCCTCAGCACCGCATTCTGTCTAATTTCCACTGCATACAGTCATAAAACGTGTCTAACACAGCTACCGTATATACTCAAGTATAAGCCGACTTTTTCAGCACATTTTTTATGCTGAAAAAGCCCCCCTCGGCTTATACTCGAGTGAGGCGGGCGGCAGAGGGACGAGCGGCCCAAAAGGAGCCCTTCCTCTGCCGCTGCCCGCCTCTCGTAAGGGCAGGCACAGGAGCCACGGTTGGGAGAGGGGCTGCACTGCGCTGTGCCTCTCCCAACCGCGGCTCCTATGCCTGCTCTTGCGAGCGGCAGAGGCAGCAGCAGAGGAACAAGCAGCCTGAAAGGAGCCCTTTCAGGCTGCTTGTTCTTCCTCTGCCGCTGCCACCACCACCAGGTTTGTGAACCGGCTTATACTCGAGTCAATAAGTTTTCCCAGTTTTTTGTGCTAAAATTATATTTGGGTCAGCTTATACTCGAGTATATACGGTACCTACCCTTATAAGATTTGGGACATTGCTTGAGGAAATGCTTGAAACTTCCAAATTGTGCAGTTTGGTGGGGTCTTCTTCACATCAGCTCTTACATTTCCCAGTGATGAAATAATCTGTCATTAGCAAATAGAAGGGAAGTACCCCACCAGCTTGGGCTGGCTTGGTGTGTGGTATTTCTCAGTAGCATAGCAACAACTTACCCATTGTGCAGCAATGAGACCTGACTCACTACAAATATATTTCAGGAAGCTTCTTTTCTGTACTAAGTATTGGTGTCAGCCCTTAATTTATTGTAAAAGGAGGTTTAGTTTACTGCTAGTTAGATCTGTGTGTGTGGAATTCTCTCCAGGACTCAAGTTTCATAAGTGTTTTTGACATAGGTGTCCCTCCCTGAAAACTCACATTCTAAAGGCACAATAATGCAGGGAAGCACAAGACAGAGCACAGAAAAATAATGAAATTACCTCAGAGCAGGACTTCCCAGTCTATTTTTAAGGGAGATTTACTGCCAATATTCCCTCTTTCCACCCATTTCCCTGATTGTTCTCTGCCAAATCTTCACCACAGCCACAATTGTTCCTAACCTGTGCAATTCTTGTTAATTACTTAGCCTGTTGCTAGTGCAGCCTCCCACCTCATTTAAATTAAGCAATAAAGAGATATCTGTTGTAACTTTATACTCCCTACGACAGCAATCTGCATTTCAGCTTCATGATATGCTTGTTTGCATTGACAAAAGGGCCACTGAATTTCATGAGACTTCGTTCCAGGTTTGTACATAAATATTGTAGGTTTAAGCATGCAGTCAGTGGCCAGCTCACATATTCTTGTATGAAATTATACTAAAATGTTATAATGACTGTGGGTAGAATGATGAAAAAGCTTGTAAATTAGTAATACTTGAACTTGGTACCCGTTACTTGTCAGCTTGATAAATTATGTCTTTGATGACTAAAGAATGTTGCAAGCACCTGTCAGTTGAATTCACACCACACTTCCATAGCCGATTGCAGATTAACAGTTTAGCATTGAGGTAATTCAATTACTTAAACCCCATTATAGAGAATAGTTCATCTGTGAGTATACTTCTAATGACACATGTGACTAGAATAACTCTCTGGCTTATCAGTTGCTTCTGTTAGTGACTGAATGCAAATGACATCAAATACTACGGTACAGTTCATGTCAGTGATGTTAAGGTAGATTTTCAGTACGTTGTTAAAATTGTGCCAGCTTTTATAGGCAGCTCCTACTCATGAGCTCATGCAAGCATCCACACTATTGTCTTTAAATTATTAATATATATTTTTCATCACTAGTTCTCTGCGGGGAGGATATTGTATTGTTTCATGCGGACCTTAGCTAACACAGTTCAGAAACACTTTTTTCCTGAGAGGTTTATTGAAGAGGTATTTGGTGTTGTAGTGGAAACTGCACTACCGTAATGTACTCTTTGTTGCCTTTCAAGTTGACCTGGACATTTCAGCTAGTACAGAATGCTGCAGCTTGGGTGCTTTTTTTTTTGCTAGGCATCCATAGTATACATTTTGTGTCAGTTGCATTGGTTACTGGTACATTTCTGGGCTGAAAGCCAAGTGTGGGTTTTGACCGTCAAAAGTTCTAAATGGTTTGGGGCCAGGTTATGCCCATTTGAACCTGCATCAGCTTTTGTCATTGACATGTTGGACCACCTTTAAGATTGGTCAGATTGACAGGTTTTTAGGAACAAGCATTCTCAGTAGCAGCTGCTGCTATGTGGAACCAGAGGGTGTAAAGTTGTACGCTTCAGTTGTATTATTAAAAAAGAACAACAACTTTGAAACCTGCTTGTTTCAAGTGTCTTTCTGCAGATGTGTGTTTATTTGACATTATTTGTTGCTGCCGCTTTTACACTTGTTTTGTACTGCCTAAATTTATATTTTAATGTATCTTTCTATTCTCTTAATTTTCTAGTTTTTAATGTAATTGTAGTTTCACGTTTACATTGTTCACTGCCTTGGGTGGACTTTGTCCAGAAACGCAGCTTCAGTCGTACCTTGGATCTCAAACACCTTGGCTCCTGAACAAATGAGCTCCCGAACGATCGAAACTCGGAAGTGAGTGTTCCGGTTTTCGAACGATTTTCGGAAGCTGAACGTCCGGTGCGCCTTGGGTTTTTAACGGTTCCGGGAGTCGAACGGAATGCATTCTGTTCGAAAACCAAGGTACGACTGTATTAATATTTTGAGACTCTGAAGGTGAGTGAAAGGCGGGATATCAAATCCAAACTCTTCTTCTTCTTAAATGAACAAATGTTTGTTACAAAGTGGCATTACCCAGTAGCTTGTGATCCAGTTTTGTGTTGTAACATACCAGTTGAAAAACAGTGTCCTGGTAAACAATAAACAAAAGGTACAAGTTGGTAGTTCTGCAAGTATTTATGCTACCTTGGAAATAATACAGCAACATCGTAGCCCCTTTCACAACTGCCCCTCCAGACAACTTAGAGCATGGGGAGGAAAAAGCAGAGCTGTACCTGCTGGCCTCCTCCATGTCATGGTATCCACAAGTTCCATCTTCCTGATTTCTGTGCATTTGTTGAAAAGTCTGAATGGGGAGCCAGTCCAGCTCCTCCATGTGATCCTGAACACTGCATGAACAGGATTCCCAATTGTGTGGAACAGCTTACATAGTGACAATTGTGCATTGGATCCTTGTTCACACATTCCAAAAAATGCACAGAATCAAACAGGAACATTAGCAAGGAGCCAGGGACAATGGATGTGACTCCATTTAATAGTGAGAAAATGAAAGTTGCATGTAGAAAAACGTCATTTGTTGTGCTCAATGAGAAGTCTGTTCTTTTATAAATTATGATAATTGGTTTAGTTAGTTTTCTCTTTCACATTTAGATCCAGATCCAGAAATATGTCTTCATGTTCTACGGCTTCTCCAGTCTGTGATTTTAGAGCCAGATGTTTTAACCAAGTCAGCTCCTGAAATACGTGACTCTTTGCCACTTCCACGTATCCATATGCTGTCAAAGAGCCGCAATGCAGATCTACAAATCCTGGCCCGAGAACTGCTTGAGGACCTTAAAATATTAGAGAGTGAAATATAAGGTTCTGTTCTATAACATTGTTATTTTCTCCAGCATTTTCCCCCAGTGTTGTAGTAATTTGTAAAATTATGCATGCATTCCAAAAAACGGTTCTTCTTGTAAGTAGATTTGTGTGTTTGTATGTGACCAGTGTTTCTTCACAGGAGAAAGTAATTTCATCCATAAATAGGATACATCAGAATTCCCAGGCTAGCCACATTACATCAAACCATCTCACCCAAGCTCACTAGACATTATTATTTCTGCTTTAAGCTGTTTGAAGTCGAAGATTAAATGGTTTGAATAAACTGCAGCTGGTTACATGCAAGTTACATTTGTCACTTTCAGATGATTGAAACGTGATGTTGAATAAGTCTTTTGCTGCTGGAAATGTTGTCATTGACTATGGTCTTTGCACATAATGGGATGCCAGACTATGTCTTACTGTGAACAAGCATGTGGACTGGTGCCTGGAGATAAAAATCACAACCACTTCAGTTCTCCCCTGATCCTGCTGCTGTCACACTTCCTGAGAGCTACACCATGGCTTGTCTTGGTGTTACGTGTAAACCTGACTTTATGGTTTGCCTTGCTCCAAACAAACTGAACTGTAACCAAAGTTTGTACTTGATTTTTTTTTTGCAAGACCCTCTATTCTTGTTATTTATTCTTCCTGTGGTATGATGAGTAGGGAATCAGACATGTGTTGATGTCAAAAAGTGCCCTAGAGGAATCTGTAGTAATGATGCAGTGTGCTGAATTCCTGTTTTAAATCTAACAATGCTGACAGTATGTAATGCTAGCCCAGGCCTTTTAAGAGACTGCAAGTTTGAAACAGCTAGAGTCTCAGTTTCCTAGGCCACTCATTAACACCAGTCTGATCTCAGTTAAGAGAAGCAGGAAAGGAGGTGTTCTCTTAGTAGTCTCTTGATGGCAGATCAAAAAGAACAGACATTTAAAAGGCAACAAGCATCCCATTTATATCTGTTTAGGCAATCTCCTTTGTAAAGTTCTGTTTGTGTTCTTTCACCTTATTTGTGTGTTTGTGGGAAGATGTATATCTAGTTAGAGCATTATTAAAGTAATTGACAGATCATTCAGATGTGGATGGCTAAAGGGAGTGTTATCTATGTTTACTGTAGAAAGAGTTTGCATGAGTGCCGATTCCCTTTTTATTCTGACATGAGGTTTACCAGTTTATGCAAGATTGATGATTACGAGTGGCAATATTGGGGTGGGGCTGGTTGGCATGGTCCTCCTGGCTCTCTTCCACACATTCACTGAAAATGGCAGTGGCAGCTTAAATCTACAAATGACCAACCACTACATTATAGTGGTACATTTGAGAGATTATGGTGGAATGAAGCCGTTAGGTTTTACTAATGTCTGTCTCAACTGAATTTGCCTCCAGGGTTACAATACATGGACATCAACTATTCCACTTTATAGAAAAAGTCATATCCCTGCACCTTTGTCACAGTACACTATGGCAAGCTTAGTTCTGGTCTGTTGCCTTCAGAAAATCCCAAAGCAAAACCAAAGCCCTTAAATGCCTGAGTATCTAAAGTCAGTCTTGGGGAGTCATTGCTGTCTTGGTTTGCTGAAGGGGCCAGTTCATTTAGGTATAGCTATTTGGTCCACAGACCCCAACATGGCACATCAACTATGCAGTAACTATTGCACAGGCTGCACGTTGCTTAAATTCTAATGTGCGGACAAGTTTGTGTTCTCGAAATTTCATGCTCCAGCAAGTTATTATATTTGCCTTATATAGCTTGACTTGAGTGACTTTTGGTACAAAAAAATCCTTGCTTGTGCAGGAGATCCATTTAGTGTCAGTCAGATGCAAATAAAAGGCTGGTGAGTTTGAAGTAGACATCCCATTATAGGAGGGATTTCTGTAGCCATGGTGATTCATCCCTTGTATGCTTTGAAGTGCTTGGGAGCTGTCTGCTTCATTGGGCAAAATCTATGTGTCAGCAAATACTAAGAAACAGAGCAAACCAATCAGATCTGGGGATTACTGCTGTGACTCGGCAGGTAATCCAAGAATGAGTGGCCTGACATCCCAACTGTCCCGAAGTTGTTCAGACAGGTCTTTGGTAGAGAGTCACAACATTTGTACTTGACAGCTTTGTGAAGTTAATTCTGCATCAGCCAGAAAGCAGTGCCTTCTTCGTTCTTGTCAGTGACAAAAGAGACCCAGCATTGGTCCATGTCAGGGGTTGGCAAGGTTTACCTCGCCTGGACCGGTTCACTCCAGCGGAGATCTGTCCGTGGGCTGGATTGTGGGTGTGTGTGAGCACCCACGCCCATGATTTCCGGCGTCTGCATTTGTGCAGATGCGATTTCCATCGCTGCAGAAGTGAGTCCCTGCGCCGCGCTGCACCAGTTTAGTGCAGGTTAAACAACCCCTGTGGGCCACGTGTGGCCCATGGGCTGCAGGTTGCCTACCCTTGGTCCGTGTAGAGTTAGCCTACCTGCCTGATAAAGAGATCTAGTGCAGATTGCCAGGAAAAGTTGAAGAAAAACCTCTCCTCACACCAGAATAACCTGCGCATCAGTTTAATACAGATTAATCAATCCATTCAACATGTTACTAGAGTGATAAGGTGCACTAGACAAGGTCTGTGCAGACAAATAGCTCCAGATGATGACTCAAAATACGAAAAGTGGAGAGACCTCAATACAGGTTCATGACACCTGCTGGGGAAAATCCTTTCTGATTCCAGTTATGTCAACTCTGACTGTAAGCAATGTCTGTTTATCATGTCTTTCATTATGGTCCAGATTCTGTTTCTGTTCAGTGAAGGAAGGGGGAAGCAGATCTCACTCTAGCAGAAAAGCCCACACCCACTCCTTCTTCTAGATACACACCTTTAATTGAGTTCAGCAGGTAGAAAACAACTGTCAGTTCCTTGAAGCTTGAAAAGCTGAATGTAGCTCAGTTCCGACATGTTTTAAGGCTGAGCTGGGGATCCTGTGGCCCTCTTAACATGTCAGTCCTATAATCCTTGCCCATTGGGTGTGCAAGTTGGGTTTGGTGGGAGATCATCTGGAGGGTTGCAGTTTCCCCATCTCTGTTTTAAGGTCACTTCTGTATTTCAGCTCTACAGAAGCTTCACTCTCGGTGCCAGGCTCAGCCAAATTAATTTGAGTATAATGCTCACTTTTTGCTCTGCCATGTGCATTCTCTTAACCCACCATGATATCTCCTTGTCACAATAAGGCTTTTTTTTTAAAGGTTTGTATTAATGTATTTTGTTCACAATAGAATGCAGGAGATATCTATCCCATTAGCGCTGCCCCTCCCAGTTATGCTTCTTTCTAATTCCCATCCTATGCACACCACAAAATTTAACATCAGTGGAGCTGAAGGTGACAGAAAGCAATGCAAAACATGGGCTACTAATAATGAAAGACTAGACAAGGCATCAGGCTAAAACGGGTGGGGAACCTCAGACCTGGGGGCTGAATGTTGACCCTACAGGCTTCTCCCTGGGTCCCTCCCCTCACTTGAGTGTTTCTGACAGCAGGATGTGTCATTGAACCCTGATCACGCTTCTTGCTGACATGGATGGATGATAGGCTACTGTACAAAGACAAAATCTGCATTCCTTGCTCTACCCATTGTTGTCTCTGACCCTGCCCACTACTATCCTGTGGCCCTCAGAAGGTTTCCCAGGTGGGTGAGTGGCCTTTGGGTTGAAAATGGTCCACGCCTGAGTGAAGAGGACCTTTTCCAGAGATGGTAACACTTTTATTTCAGTGTTTAAATTGACACAGAATGGTGTTTTTAAACAACAACAAAAAACCCCACCAAACAAACACAACCCTATAATTTTGCTTTATAAGAGTGTGCATGAAAACATAAAATTCCAGTCTGTGGGAAATGAAAGGAGTAAAATGTTACCATTTCCATTCACTGGTTTCATGTGTTTCTGCCAGGCTATGCATTCACTGGATCGATATATTCCCAAATTCTCTATACTGTACTTAGCAGTGCATGCAGACACCACAGATGGTAAACTGAATAGCATCAAGTTCTCCTGCAAATGAGTCCTATTAGCAAGGGTTGTCCCCCTTTACTGCAAACAAGAAATCAATGCTAAGTCCTTAGGGAGAAGCTAAGAGAAGTGTGAGTTTATTCAACATCCTGACCAAAATGCAATTCACTAGTGTAACCAGAAGTCTAAAGCTAGGTATACATTATGGGCTTAAGACACAGCAAGGCCGTTATTGTTTTTGTTATTTGCTGCATTTTAAATCACATTTGCACACTTCTGAATGTCTGTCCACAACAGTGGGCATGGAAGGGTATGTGGTTATTTTCAGACGGCTTACATTTTCAAAAACTCCCATTCTGTCAGTTTCTGTCATACTCTTTCCAAATCCACACTTGCTCCAAACTATCTGCCCTACTCACCAGTTGGAAACGGTTGCTTTTTAAGGCTGGAGAGAGATTTTTTGGGTATTAAGGCAAACATCTACCCTCCACCAACCCCAGCTATTAAGGAATATTGATATGAAGTCCCTGACCTCCCCTTGGTTGCTCACAGTAATTGAGGCTGCCAACTCATAAGAGCTCCAGTCCCTTAGTGAAAATTGATCAGTGGAGGAAAAGAAACCTTATCAACTTCAAGTAGACTTGTCAAGTTTGCAGAACTACAATCGATGAGTCAATTTCAGACTCATTATAACGGCAATAGGCCAATGAGAAGGTAATTTCCTGGCATTAATGACTGGCTGACTTATAGGTATAAAGGTAAAGGCTGCAATTGCTCCAGACAGTTGCTAGGAAATACCCTCCCCAACTGCTATTATTGGTTAGCTTAATAGTCAAGGGGGAGGGTGGAAAAGGGGAACTCTTGAGTAATATGAGATACGCACATGGTGGAGCTCAGCCTGCTTCTTTTACAGGGCCAGGCTGCCTCAAGATGTCTGTCTGGTGTCAATTGGTGGATTGGAGTGTAAGGACATGGAGAATTGTAGCTGCTCCTGTAAAAAAAAGATGCAGACAGAAAAGACCCTGTTACACAATTTAGACCATATCAGCACAATATTGGTAACATGGGGTTTGCTTCGGATACGCTGTTTGTCTCCGTCAAATGATGCAAAGGCCTTGGTGCTTTTCAGATAAGGGCTTAACCTAAAAAACAAAACAAAACCCTGCCCAAGTCAGCAGAAATCATTCCCTTAGGGGAAAACTGCTGAATTTGATTTATGTGTAGTCCTCCTTGTTAGTTCTGAGATGCGATGGCTAGAATTCTAGTGAGGATTCTAGCTGATGGTGGCAAGCACAGGAACGTCTCTCTTCCTCTAATAGAAGGCAAATATCTTTCAAACACTAAAGCGTTTCTTGTGGCTCTTCTCCCAAGAGTATCCCAAGGTTTCAGGGCTTGTTATGTTGATAATTCAAAACCAGCATTAAGGGCTAACATTACAGTAACTGTGATGATGTGGAGGGGAAAAGGGCAAACTAAGGTGGAGAAATAAAAAGGGAAAGGTGTGTGTGTGTGTGTGTGTGTGTAATTAAAAACTCACTCTCTCTTATAGCTGTGCAATCTCCAGGTTCGCATGTAGGCAACATCCCTTTCCTTGTTTACAAAGGAGCAACATTGCGGATTTTTTTCAGCGGCATGATTCATCCGTATCCTTGAGTCCCATATGAGAGAAGGACCTCCATGGCTCAGGGGTCAGCAAACTTTTTCAGCAGGGGGCTGGTCCACTGTCCTTCAGACCTTGTGGGGGGCCGGATTATATTTGGGGGGGGGGGGATGAACAAATTCCTAAGCCTGATGTCTGGAAGGGTGTTCTTCAACCCACTCTGAAAGTCTGAAAAGCATTTCTGGGCCAATTATTACCTAGCTAGCACTGTCAATTGAGGGTCCAGTCACTTGGAACGGAAGAGCCTAGTCAAGAGGGAAAGGTTACTGGGTTTGAACTTGTTCCGGGATAGCATCTTTCAGAGATGGACAAGGTAAGTAGGAGCCTTGGAAAGGCAAGAAAGGCAGGCTGGTGCCACAGATGAAGATTCTCAATGAATGGGAGTGGGGAGGCCTTGCCAAGAGCACAATAAGCCAGCCTGCTATTTTCAGGCAAACTCCCAGGTCAAATGTGTGATCACATAGCTCCTCAAGTACTTTCCCCCTGTGTTCCCTTTACACTGTGACACAGTATTTTAATACAGATGTCTCATTCCTAAGGTTTTCTGACCCCCTATATGGCTTAGGCTAAGGCATAATAGCCAACACAGGCAGATCCAATGCTATGCGTGCTGTGTTTTGGATTTGTACCACTTCTGATTTCATTGCAATGTTGCTATGTTAGTTTTGATCCAAACTGGAATTCAGCTTTTTGATACCACCAGATTTGTGAGGTGCTGCTGTTTCCAGAGCCGTATTCTGATGAAATTACAGAGTCTGTGGTCCAAAATAGACAAATAAACAAATGGGAGCATTTAGAGCACACTGTCTGCTGTTTAAATAACCGATTCTGTGCATCATCAGCAGGGCTGAGAAGATGTTTGTGAAGCGCTCCGAGGTCCTTCTTTTAAAAAGTCAATATGTTACTTTCATTAAATGGGAGGCTGCCTGATGTTGGGAAAGTGTATTTGCGTATTTTAACCACTTGACCTTTTGAGTTAATTTATCTTCATCATGCCTCTGCTCGTCTCCTTGCTGTTTTCGCTATGTGTACTTGTTGACCTGGCGTCTCGTTTTCTGCACCGCTGTATACCGTGGAATGTTTAACTGGAATTCTGAGGTAAACTGCACATTCTTTGCATTGTGTACCCTTTCATTCATTCCTTTACCACTGTCCTGAATGGGGAAGAATCATAACGACAGCAAATATCCTTTGTGTGTAATTTGAGCAAGAGTGAGCAGGTGTTCCACTCTTACTTTGAGTCAAAGCCTTAAAGCCCTAAGGTAGATGAGTCACTCCACAACTTCTTAATAGCAGACTTTTCTGTTTCCTGAAAATCAGGCACAGGTGTTGTAAGTCATGTCCTACCTAGGGCCACTGTAATGTCATGGCATATCTCCAGGTTATTTCCCTAGGGGGGCTCCCATACCCTTAACATGTAGACCATCCCAACGCTCTGCATTTCTAGGCCACAAAAACTACACCTGTTGAATTTCTGCCCACCATGCAGCTGTTACAGGAACAGGAACATTGCCAAGAAGAAGGCAGTGACCTTTGCATACCCAGAGTGAAGGAATCCTTAGCAGATGGAGTGTCTGCAGCTGTTCAGCCAGAAAACACCCATTTCTATTCTTACCTTGACAGTAATGCAGTATCAGCTAACTATTCAACATGACCAGAATAAAAATATCGGCGTCAAGAAATATATGCATTCACTCAACAGCTGCAGAGACTGAATCGTCGTCTCTTAATCTAGAAGAGGACGATTCAGAGCGGCCTGGTAATTTGTAGCAGTCACAACTGTACTAAGGGTTTTGGAATTTGATTTTCTTTTAAATGTAGTAGGAATACACCCCCTGCAGACTGAGTAAGAATTCCCCAAGTGTTTGGTTTAGTTGCAGACTATATTTATATAGCTCCCTGTGGGGCTGGGCGTTATTGACTTCAGCACAGCCATTCCGGGGATTGCCCTAGCACCAGGCATACCTGAGCAAATGCCAAGGACGGTGTTCTTTTCAAGGGGCAGAACTGTCAAGGTTGGGGTGAGTCAGAAGCTGAAGTGGCTGGAACGCTCTGAATCACAGAATCGTAGGATTGGAAGGGACCCCAAGAGTCATCTAGTCCAACCCCCTGCAATGCAGGAATCTCACTGCCATCCAACCTTTGCTTAAAAACCTCCAATGAAGGCGAGTCCATAACCTTAGGAAGAGCCATGGACCCTAGCAGGCAAATAGCTGAGGAAGTGAAGAAAGCCTTCTTAGGGTTCAACACCAAACCGTGGGGGCCAGGTGTGCATGCATGCGTGCGTGAAGAGGGGTCCCTCAATACTGCCGTGGTTCCCAGCCTGAAGTGTTTTACAACTTAATCAAGGGCAGCCAATTGCTACCCCCAAACTTTATATAGGGACCCTATAGAACACATGAAATAGTTGTACCCTCTCACTTGCAGATGCTCCAAGCATGACATTAGCTGTGTTTGTTTCGCTGGATGTCGCTACAGCTCTTAATAGATTCTTGGACATCCCTTTGTTCCAAGGAAAACACAAATATAAATTCAGCATAAATTGAAACAACCATGTTTAATTTCTCTCCAGTACTGTATTCCAATATGTGGAAGCAGGACTGTTTATTTCTAATTTATTGGTGCTTGCCCTTTTCTACCAATTTCAGAAGCAAAAGAGATGTGGTGTGTGGGAGGCACACAAAAAGGACTGCTTGTTTTTGTTTCAGACCAAAGCACGTAACATGAGGAGGTGTGTTGGTCATCTGTTGGACTTTTGTGAGTGTTACATTGCCCACTGCCATAATTCCTGCTAAGGATGTAAAAAGATGTCAATGTTTGTTCTGACCTGTGTTCATCGCATGTAGTGCTGTTTCCGTTTCGCAGCAGTTCGGCTCTGACAAAAAATGGTTTCCATGGTGGAATTTTGCACACTTAATTATGTAATTACACAATTATTATTTTATTCCACACCATTTATTTCAATGCAAAAAGGCCATTTCTTTCAATGTGTGTGTGTGTGGGGGGGGGGATGTCACCAGTTACATACTGTTTGCAGACTGAAAACAATAATTGGCTTGATTTCCATTCCAGACATAGGATGAATAAGCAGTCATTGACAATCTCCATTATCTTTTCCATCAGAATTCTCTAACATCCCTGCCTCCTACACTGGGTAAGTAAAGGATATATTACTGGTGTATCAGCAGCATTTTTCTCTCACCTACCAACCCGGTTGTTGTTGTTTAATCATCTTAGTCGTGTTCGACTCTCCATGACCCAATGAACCAGAGCATGCCTTGGAAACTTTCACTTTCTTCTCAAAGCTTCTCCTTTTTTATGTCCATGGAGTTTTCTGGGCAAAATACTGGAGTGGTTTGCCAGTTCCTTCTCCAGGTGGATCACATTGAGTCTAAACTCTCGGCTATGACCTGTCCGTCTTGGGTGGCCCTGCACGGCATAGCTCATAGCGTCTCGGAGTTATTCAAGGCCCCTTTGCCACAACAAGGCAGTGATCCATGAAGGGAACCAACCCGGTAGAACTGCTATATACTATGTCATTGGTATATATAATTACTCTATGAATTTCTCATACATTTGACAAGTTCATATAAATATTTGGTGAATGATATTTAATAAACCATCTGTTTTGGTACCAAGGACTCAATTAGATGTTTGTTTAGCTTGTTAAAAAAGACGGGGTGGGGGGAGGATTAAGATATGGAGCACCTGAAATTCCCTTTATAATTCTGGCCTCGGTTGTGACATGATTAATGAGCTTTTCCTCCAGAGAAGGAGTTGCACTTTCTCTTGGTGTAGCTGTCCAGCTTGACCCAGATGAGAACATCCTCCATTGTTCATTCTGTGAAAAGCTTTTGGTTTCGTTTATCTCAGCTTCAGCATTGTAGTTCCCTTGAGCGGCAGTCCTTTCCTAGTGGAACCGTGTCCATTATTCTAAAGTTGAGCAATTTGTATGAATCAAAGAAATGTTCCATTTGCTCTGCAAATCTTACCTCTTACACAAATGGGCTGCGTCAAAGAAGGATTAATTCTTGCACACAATAAATGGCAGGGGTGACCCGATGGGGGGAAAAGAGGCTGAGTTTCCTTAACCTTTAATAGCTTACACAAGACCACAGATTGGGTGGGAGACCTTGCCTGTGGCTCTTAGAAGCTGTCAGCATGATGAGACAGCAGCCACACCCCAGGAACAGCTTTGACTGGCAGGCTAAGCCAGCTGAGGGTAGCCAATGGGTCTCAATCCTTCAGTGAGTTAGGGACTTCCCCTGCATCTGCTCTGGCAGGTTACGAAGACAAGAACAATAGTGGGTCCCACAGTCAATAAGGTGGTTTGTGCAACATGCCGTAGAGGGAAGTGAGGGGCAGGTGGGGCTCATCAACCTGGGAAGGTAGCCCATCTAGGAGAAGGAAAACTCTGATCCTAAACCTTTGCTGCCTTGTGGGACATCCTTAGGAGAAGAAAAGGCTAAGGAGTAAACCCTACACAAATCTGGAGCAGAGTAAGGAAGTAGTTTGACACATCCACAGTTGAAAATGAGAAAGCGTGCTTGGCAAAAGTTTACCAGGCTCCCCTGACATCTCTCCCGCCCCACAGATATAAATAAAATATAGACTGTTGCTTTGGCCACGACCCACTTTCCAAGCAGTGTGGTTCTCTCTGAAAAATATAGGTATTCGCATGTCCCATTCTGTCACCTGTCAAAGCAATTGAAGATTTACAAGTGACAACTGAGTGTTAATGTCTGCCATACTTGGTCTCCAAATAGCTGGTGCATTCCAAGTCCCTCGGCCTTTACGTCAGTTTTCATCCCCTTATTTCCAGCCCAGCTAGTAACCCGGTGGCCATTTGGAATGAATCATTCTGCTAAATACATGTCTTCCACGCCAATTACAACTTGGGGCAGGGCAGTGGGGGTGGGGGAGTGAGGATGAGTCATTGCACAATGTGGAAAGCCAGATTTTGCCCCTTGGTATTTCTGTGCATGCAAGAATGATGAGCACTTATTTTTAGATGTTTTTCTCTTTTCTGCAAATGTTGCTTTCCATTTGGAAAGTTCGCCTTGAAAGTCACATATACTAACGCTCCAGCCTTTCATGAATTATTACAGGAAAGACTGACCTTGCTAATATTCCTTTATTCTCTTTCCGACAATCTAGTAGATATTGTTGAAAAACCTGGCTTTTGTCAGCTTTTTCTAAGTTCTGATTGAGGTTTTTGCTAAGCTCTTATTGAGCACACACAGTGAGATGATCTCCTTTTCAATAATAATAATAATAATAATAATAATAATAATAATAATAATAATAATTTATTTATACCTCGCCCACCTTGCTGGGCTTCCCCAGCCACTCTGGGCAGCTTCCAACAAAATATTAAAATACAGTAATGCATCAAACATTAAAAGCTTCCCTAAACAGGGCTGCCTTCAGATGTCTTCTAAAAGTCTGGTAGTTGTTGTTCTCTTTGACATCTGGTGGGAGAGCGTTCCACAGGGCGGGTACCACTACCGAGAAGGCCCTGTGCCTGGTTTTCTGTAACTTGGCTTTTTGCAGTGAAAACCCCCAGACAGCCCTCTGTGCTGGACCTCAGTGTCTGGGTAGAATGATGGGGGCAAGACGCTCCTTCAGATATACTGGACCGAGGCCATTCACATTAGGATTCCTTTGGGTTGGTCCAATATATATGACCCAGTGTACTGGGCATGAGTAGTGCTGGAGGGGTGTGTGTGAAGTGCCCTCTCATACAAGGACCTTGCCCCCGCCCTTGCCCTCACCTTTGCTGGACTTGTGCCATTGACATATACTACCATTTTTCTGTCAGCTAGCTTACCATGTGTGATACAACTCGGCCACCTCAAAATATCCTAGGTCTTTACCGTTCCCCCCACCATTTTTTTCCTTATGCCACCACTGGTATTTCGGCAGACTAACAGAGCTGTCAACCCAAAACCTGTATTGCTACAGCTTACCTGTAAATGGCTGTGACAGGTCAGGGCAGCAGCGAGGTTAGGGCAATGTGGACTGGCGTCTGTGCAGCCTTGTCCTTGTCACTATATAGCCCCATCCAGGGAAACTGTACCGACATCCATCTCAGCAGGACAAATTCACAACCCTGCCCTATCCCACCAGTTGCTGCTGGGTTGGGCTCTTTCAATCACCAGCGAAAGCCACGAGGAGGCGAAAATAAATGTCAGCTCTTCCAGAGTTCAGAATTACAAGGGCTACTACAGAAAACAGACTGCTTGTCTTGTTTATGGTATAGAGCAAGGTTATTTTAGTCACTGGTGTACAGATCAAATGCCAACAAGCACAGCAGAAGTCTGAGCCCTAACAGAGCCCAAGAGTGCATTTTAAATGCAAATAGTTAATTGTTTCCTTAAGTTGGGTTGAGTTTTCATTTCATTCATGTTTTCTGTGTGCACACAGTGGAGATGCTCTGTGTTGTCTCAGACCATGCCTATAATTAGGTTTCTTTGGTCTAGCCAATGTAATAAACATGCTATCCTTCTATTGTCTCCAGGCAGATATGCCCATAGTAGCTTCCGCTTTCATGTTACAACTTTAAGAAGCTGTGTTTGGGTTTATGCACTCACAGATATGGGTGGGAGAATCTGTCATTTTCAGGTCTCTTGGTTTCTCATTTTCCAGTCTTAAATTTAGCTGTCCAAATTCTGCAGCAATTTTCATATTAAAAAAAAATACCTTCATGCATTTTTTGGTTGGTGAACTGCATTGTAAACTTTGGATAAGTGTGAATACTGAAGGATGGCTATGTTTCAATTTGCATATTGTTTTGGAAAGTGTAATTGAATTTCTCCTGCAACCCTATAGATACAGTATACCATGGGTAGGCAAACTAAGGCCAGGGGCTGGATGCGGCCCAATTTCCTTCTAAATCCGGCCCGCAGACAGTCCAGGAATCAGCGTGTTTTTACATGAGTAGAATGTGTGCTTTTATTTAAAATGCAACTCTGGGTTATTTGTGGGGCCTGCCTGGTGTCTTTACATGAGTAGAATCTGTGCTTTTATTTAAAATGCAACTCTGGGTTATTTGTGGGGCATAGGAATTTGTTCATTTCCCCCAAAAAAATATACAGCGGTACCTCGGGTTACATACGCTTCAGGTTACATACGCTTCAGGTTACACACTGCACTAACCCAGAAATAGCGCTTCAGGTTAAGAACTTTGCTTCAGGATAAGAACAGAAATCGTGCTCTGGTGGTGCGGCAGCAGCAGGAGGCCCCATTAGCTAAAGTGGTGCTTCAGGTTAAGAACAGTTTCAAGTTAAGAATGGACCTTCGGAACGAATTAAGTACTTAACCCGAGGTACCACTGTAGTCTGGCCCCCCATAAGGTCTGAGGGACAGTGGACCGGCCCCCTGCTGAAAAAGTTTGCTGACCCTTGCAGTATACCATTGCATCCAGTCAGTGCATGAGTCTCAGTAACCTTAATTGCAGATAACCCACCTATCAAAATCCTAGTCCAGTGTTTTAGAAATATGGAAATTTCACATTTGAAGGGGCCCTGCGGGGACAAATGTGGTGGTTCCACCTAAGGATGGGAGTGAAATTCTTTTGGTTCTCATTCTAATGTCAGCCTACCAAGTTTGCATTTCATGACCCAAAAAAGAAACCAAGCACAAAGCTCCTCCAAAATGTGCCATGCTCTGAATTTTGCAGTACAGCTCTCTTAACCAAAGAATGCACACAAACACGTTTTTGCTAGTGAAAATGCACCTCCCAAAATATGTATATTAGTGAAAACAATGTACAAAAATGGATTCTAGGCCATCAAAACCACATGTGCCAGGCAAGATCCCATACCAAAATGTATACGTCAGGAGAAATGCACACAAATATGCATATGGATTTTCGTGTGGCATTTAAAAAATCATGTGGAAATGGAGTGAATGGAACTTAAAGATTGGAAAATGAGAAATAGTGAAACTAACATGGACAGATGCACCCATCTCTAGCTCCACCCACTTCTCCATTGTCCCTCTTCTGTTCATGGGGGTGAACCCACATGATGTAGAACTCTGATTTCCTATGTTTCTGCGCTGCATAGGGACCGCCATGAGTCCAGGAGACTCCCCACTGCAGAAGGTTACAATCCAAGTTATTGAGCTAGATGGAGATGCGGGTTGGGGTTGGGGGACAGCTACTGTTCTTGTCCCAATCCTGCATCATATGTGGAATTTCCATATTTCCATGAGCAGGAATCAGGCAACATGTGCACTTAGCCCCTCCTCACAACTGTCACATGTTGCTTACAGAGAAAAAGAGTGTACCCACTGAGTTTTGTGGACTGTGGTGTGCTTTTGATTGTGCTTTATTTTGTTTCAGCCTCTGCTCCCTTGAGGTGGTGGAGGGAAGTTGGGAAATTACTGGGTTTCATACCATATAAATATTGAGACAGAACTTTCTGATCTTTCTGATCAAATGATTGCATAAACCATTTTTGGTGTAGCGGTTCATTTATTGGAGTCAAACTCGTATAATTTTATTTTATTGAAAGCAGACAAAGAGTCTTGAGACATCTTGAAGACGAACAAATTTATTATGGCAAAGCTGGACTCACGGACTGGACTCCAGTTCAAAGGCATACTGTCTCCAACATTTGAGGGAGCACATAGCCATCAGGGCTAGTGGCCATTGGTAGCCATATTCTCCACCATTTTGCCCAAGACCCTTTCAAATCCATTGCTATATCTTATGGGAGCAAATTCCACAGTTTAACTATGCCCTGTCCTCCACCTTCAGCTTCATTGGATGGGCCCAGGTTCTAATACTATGAGGGAGGGAGAAAAATATATCAATACCCACTTTCTCCACATCATGCTAAAGCATTGCAATTGAAGAATTTAATGTGGATCAGTTACATTTTCCTTCAAAGTTATAGGAAGGACTTTGTATGCCAGCTTCACCATTTCCTTCATTTAGTGCAGGTATTTTATTTTCAGCATAAACAGGACTCCATTTTTGTATCTACACACACACAGAGCAAAGCCTCCTGTTTCCAAAAAGGACAGGAAGGGTGTGTGTGTCTGATCTCTCCAGCACTTTTAATTGTTCTCCGAGATGTGGAGGAGAGGAAAAAGGAGAACCAGGACATTCTGGGATCAAATCAGAAACTGAGATGGCTTCTGTAATTCCAGGAAATTGGGCCACTTGCTGACTAAGCCCTGTTATCTCTTCAATTTCTGACACCTCCCCCCCCCCAAGTCTTCTGCCTCTTTCTCTCTGGCCACTCACTGTCATCCCACCACCAACCCTGGGCTCTGAGCTTTCTTGCCTTGGGAGTTCCCCAGCTAGTTCCTTCCACCATTCCTCAGTCCATAACAGATACCTTCTGAATATATGTCTAAAGAGAACAGAGGCAGATATGAATTCAGACACTTAGAATGAAGGAGCATCTGCCAAAATTTGGCTACATCACGGGCCTGCTTTAGAAATCTGCAACTAATTAGTTCATTGGTTAATAAAAGTATTTTGTTCTTTAGATTTTCGCCATGATATTGTTCACTTGACTAGACTGGTTCAGGCCTGTGCTGCATGGCCCTGCTCAGTGGCGTAGCGTGGGGGGTGCAGGGGGGGGCGGCCGCACCGGGTGCAACATCTGGGGGTTAGGGTTAGGGGGCGCAAATCCACGGGTTAGGGGGTGCAAATTACTTGCCTTGCCCTGGGTGCTGACAACCCACGCTACGCCACTAGCCCTGCTGAAGGAACTACTTCATTTGCCTGAACCATATGGCTTCTCTTTACAAAAGCTAGTGTTTCACAAAAGTGGCCCCAGTGCTGCAGTATTCCAGATTTGCTCCAGGCATTAGTTCTTTGCAGTCCAAGAGGGAAACATCCAAATGGAATAAAAGTTAAACCCTCTCTTGACTGAGTGAGCACCGGTCAGCGGTCTCAGTCCTGAGATTATATTTAAAAAGATTTCATTTTCTTAGTTGTGCATCACTTCAATTTTTCATACTTGTCAAAGAGGGCAGTGGCAGAATAGGGAAAGAGTGAATTCTTTCCATCCTTTAACCTTTGTCACAGACAGCAACAACCCCAAGCTCTTGGCTGTAAGTTCTTGGACTACAACTCCATGGCAAGGGCCCAAAGTACTAATGTACAGGAAAGGCCTAATTTATGAACGCTCCAGTACAACTCTGAAGTCATAGGAGGTGACCCTTCTGAACCCAGGGAGCTTTCAGAGTGCAATGGAAGTATGCAGTAAAAATGCGGTGTTGGGTCATGCTCAGTGCTTGGCAGGAGGAGGATAACTTGAAAGGCTTTCCTCCCCACTCACACACTTTTCTTTTCTTTTTTGCAGTAAAGTAAATCTATCATTATGGGAAACGGGCAATCTATATTTTTGGGTATTGATGAGAACAGTGACATGACCAAAAGAAAGTTTTTAAAGAAAGATGCCCCCCCCCCCCCGAGGAAACATCTCCATAAACTTCACATTACAATGCTGAAGGATTTTGCATGTCTCCAATCCAAAGGCTGTGAATGTCAAGACAGAAATGAACAGCCCTTGACATTATTCCACAAAGAAAGAAAATGCAGGAAACGTGGTTCCAGTGCTCTTTTGGTGTGAAGGAGCACAAAAAGCCAGACTTAAAAGGCCTCATTGAACCTAGAGAGCCCATGAGCCCAACACTCATTCCTCAGCTGCCTCTGGCAGACAGTAGCCAGATGTCAGAAATACAGCTCCTAAACTCTGAAAACCATATTTATTAAGTAGGTCAGTTTGGTCATAATGATCCAAGCTTTATAAACCATAGCTGATTAAGAGATTATCAAGTCCATGTGCTCTCCGTGTCCTTCCCTCCTCATGCACTGGACTTTGATGTCTTGTTCATGGTCTCCAAAATGGAGAGCTGTGGTTTTCCATTAGTTCACTAACCAACGTCTGAAATCGGTATACAACTGTGGTTTAAAGAAACCATGACCAAAGATCCAAAGTCAACCTATAAGGGAAGGAGAAAGGGGTGGGGGAGAATGTGGGCCCAACGCTTGTTCATGTTTTAATAAAGTTGAACTACAGTGGTACCTTGGTTCTCGAATGGCTTGACTCCTGAACAAATCGGCTCCTGAACGCCGCAAACCTGGAAGTAAGTGTTCTGGTTTGCGAATGTTTCTCGGAAGCTGAACGTCCGGTGCAGCTTCCGCTTGAGTGCAGGAAGCTCCTGCAGCCATTTGGAAGCCGCGCCTTAATGGTTTTCGAATGGATTAAGTCTGAGAACCAAGGTATCACTGTATGGTTTATCAAGTCAGGATCGTTACATCCGAACCCACCCATAGCTCACTATAATCACTCTTACGATTTCCATTCAGATTACATTCTTGGGATCAGGATCAGTTTGCACAGGTTTGTTAACATATTTGGAGCATACTGCTTTTAAAACTTTCAGGAGGAATAAAGATGTCAAGGTATATTTTCTTTCCCTTTGTTTGTGTTTTACAAAATTAAATGGAATTATTCTCAGAAAGATAAACATATATTAATCATAGCCCAAATGTTTCGTCTACCTACAGATCTGAAGTAAAAATGTCCTTTAGAGCCAGCTCTGTGCATGTTCAGGGGTACTACTTGACTGGGTGCATGTGGGGGACAGGATTTCCTACTCTACTTCAGGCCTCAAAATGTTTCAGGCCCAGGGTCTCATACAGGAAGTGAGGGCTTTAAGAGATGGCACCAGGCAGGACTGGTCCTCCCATGAGGCAAGGTGAGGACACTGCCTTAAGTGGTGGAAGCCTGCTAGGTGGCACCCTCTTGGGTGCCCCACTCCCTCTGCTGCTAGCAGAGGAGTGGTGCCAGCAGTGGCACCAGTTTCCACTGAGATCTCAAAAGATCTTGCTGAAATCTCATGAGACAGGTGTGTCAACTCCATGGGGCTGAGGCCTCTACAGCCCCCCAATGTCTGCTGGGATGGGGCTCAGCCCCCCATTGTGAGGGGTCAGAGGATGCCTGGCCGAATGTTGCCCTGAGCCGTACAGCATTGGGAGGTGCTACACAGACCAATGCGACCTGGCGGGCGAATGTCACACTGGGAGTCTCCCGATGCAACAGTTTTGTACATGACACACAATGCAAGTGACATCATGCGCCATGACATTGCACATGTGATGTTAGCCCCTCCCCCAATGTCAGGCGCAACTCAGCACCTGTGTCATGAGATCTCACAGAGCGCACAAGATTTCACAATATTTTGGGGAGATCTCACTGGAGGCCACTGCCACCATTGCCACTGGTGGTCTGCGGGAGGCACAAATGCACCACACCCAAGGGAGACTTCAGGGGTGGAATGGGGCTGCGGGTGCCAGTGGCAGGATGGCAGCAGGGCTGGGCCGGCACGTTCCCGTGCCACCTCAAGTGGCAAAACAGGACATGCCACCCCTAGCACCAGGGAACTGCAAGTTAGGAGAGATGACACTGCACTTCTGTTCAAGGAAGTTGCATTAATGTTTGAAGTAATTAGCAGTAGCCAACCCTGAGCAACAATATAACTTCCTAGCTATTAATCCTGCACTGAAAATGAAATTAAGTTTCCATGTGCTTGGCAGAAGGGTTCTCACACTTCCTATTTGGGGAATACAAAGAATAAGGCATCTGCTGCTTACAGGAAGTCAAAAGCCCACGTTTCCTGCCAAGCCAAGAGAAGAAAAACCAAGGGAACACATCTTTCGCAATGGCAAGCCTCCTCTGCACGTACTTTCCCTCGCAGCCCCCATGAGCCAAACAATTAAAAGCAGGGGTGGGTGTGGGTGGGGAGAGAAGCCAGTCCCAAAATCATTTGCTTATGTTTTGTTACAATATGCCATTAGGAAATCAATGCAAGTCAAGGGTAAGTATTTCTCCTCAGCCCAAGAGATCATGCAAAGTACTCCTGTTGCATGGTTTCTGTCTTGCTCTGGTCCGAACTCGGATCATCAAGAAAATAAATTGAATTCAATCAGAGATTTTCTCATTACAATCTTAGGGCTTATCCACACACACCTTGCTCTTGCCAGGCACAGGTCCGTGCTTTAAACCTCTGTCTTTTTGCCCCAGAGCTTTCCCTCAAAAGCCCATTCTTTAAAGCTGAAGCACAACAAATGGCAATTCAGGCTTTCCCCAGATTGCTCTTTGCTCCGATTCATCTTGAAAGAGAGGTTTTCACAAGGAAAGCTCCAGAAGTGGAAAAGGGGGAGGGTTCTTGGTCATGGAGCTTTAAAGTGTAGACCATGCCTGGAAAGAGCGGAGGATTGTTAAGTGTGACATGTAAATGTTCATACACATGGTTACACAACACTGGTACACTGGCATTTCTTCCATCATGTTCCATTCTGTACACCCTCATGCAGATAGTAAAGATTGCTGAATGTTTCTGAGTTGCAGCTATTTTGAATAATAATAATAATAATAATAATAATAATAATAATAATAATTTTATTATTTATATACTGCCTATCTGACTGGGTTGCCCCAGCTATTCTGGGAGGCTCCAAACAAAATATTAAAAACACAATAAAACACCAACAATTAAAAACTTCCCTGTACAGGGCTGCCTTCAGTTGTCTTCTAAAAGTCATACAGTGGTACCTCGAGTTACAAATACCTTTGGGTTACAAACACTTCGGGTTACAAACTCTGCTAACCTGGAAGTAGTACCTCGGGTTAAGAACTTTCCCCCCAAATGAGAACAGAAATCGTGTGGTGGTGGTGGGAGGCCCTATTAGCTAAAGTAGTACCTCAGGTTAAGAGCGGTTTCAGGTTAAGAACGGACCTCTGGAACGAATTAAGTTCGTAACCAGAGGTACCACTGTATTCATCTCCTTGTCATCTGATGGGAGGGCGGGCCATAGTGTGGCTGTGACCATCCAGAAGGCCCTCTGCCTGGTTCCCTGTAACTTCACTTCTTGCAGTGAAGGAACCACCAGAAGGTGCTCGGAGCTGTACCTCTGGGCTGAACAATGGGGGTGGAGATGCTCCTTCAGGTATACAGGGCCGAGGCCGTTTAGGGCTTTAAAGGTCAGCACCAACACTTTGAATTGTGTGCTCAAAGTAGAGCAGCCTTTTCCAATCTGGTGCCTTCCAGTTACTTGGGCTATGTAACTCCTGTTGGTCCAAGCCAAGATTGCCAAAGTCGGAAAGGTTGGGAGCTACAGTTTAGCAAACATCTGAGGGATATCAGATTGGGAAAGGATGGTGTATAGATTTGACAAGTACTCAAGGCTGTTCCTATATCCACCTGTGAAGTGTTAGAGGGTACATAATAAATCTTCAATAACCTGGACCAAGATGCATATGAATTTCATCCAGATACACACAATGTATGTCTATCCATGTACATTTAACACGTGCATATATAGCAAATGTGTTGCTGATCATGTGTTCCATGCAGGTACACTCTGAAGCAGGAAAGTGGAACTGGCCACATCTCCTGTGCCGCTGTGCAGCGTGGAAGCAGTCCCAGGACTGTCTGATCCAATGCTTCATATCTGCTTACAAAGCAGGTTGCAGGACATGTCTCTTTGTTACCTCTGCATCTGACTCACTCAAGAGCATGCATAGAACCTCTTCCTTGGATAAGTCCTTCACCTGCAGCTTCTACCAGCCAATCCCCCTTCATTCCGAGAGTTTACTGTTCCCAGCTTTCTCCTAGCTTTGTCTGAATTATTACTCCCTTCATTCTTTTGGTTTTGCCTGAATTGGATTTTTCCTGGTTGTTAATTCCCAACTTCCCTCAGCTGAGAGGTAATCATTACACGACACTTTATTGATCCCTGTCTAGATCCTGTTAAAATGCTAATGTTGACTGAGCTTCATGATAATAAGAGCTAAATAAAAATACTTTCTGCTGGCAAAACCCAGTGACCTTGGCTATTCTACTATTTCACTATTCATTTCATCTCATTTCATTTCAAGGGCTGGCCCTACTTTGGGGGCAGAGTGAGTCAGCCACCTGAGGTGGCAAGTGCTGAGGAGGTGGGGAATAGTCAGAGCTGGGAGTAAGACATGGCCTGCCCTCCACCCCCTAAGCCAGGGGTCAGCCACCTTTTTCAGCCGTGGGCCAGTCCACCATCCCTCAGACCATGTGGTGGGCTGGACTATATTTTGAAAAACAACAACCAAAGAATGAATTCCTATGCCCCACAAATAATCCAGAGATGCATTTTAAATAAAAGCACACATTCTACTCATGTAAAAACACGCTGATTCCCAGACTGTCCGCGGGCCGGATTGAGAAGGCAATTGGGCCGGATCTGGCCCCTGGGCCTTAGTTTGCCTACCCCCTGCCCTAAGCTACTTAGATGCAGTGGAGGAGGATGACAGTGTTGGAGATATAGGCACCAACTATGTAGGGCCCTGGGTGCCCAGGCACCCACAAATTTTAAAAGGAGTGGCTGCCCCCCCCCCCGTTTTACTTGGCAGCACAGTGTGTGTGTCACATCAACACCCATTTTTCATTGGATCTACCTTGGTTCTTAAAAACGCAGTGCTGGAGCTCTGCTGACATGTAGTTATCCCCTCGTGCCAGGGAATATCACACCAATTGTTAACAAAGGCAATCTAGTTATTCCTACATCTATAGGCTTGCCAGCATTTTTGAAAGCCTATGGTACTGTAACAGTGTGATCCTAACCATGTCTACACAGAAGTCAGTTGAATTCAATGAGGCTCAGTCTGAGATAAGTAGTGTTATGGTTGTGGCTAAAATTCATTTGTAGCATTTAAGAACATGTATGTGTTTACACATTTTATATATTTTATACATTCATGCTCTTCACAATGAGGGACAGTTGAGAAGTAAAGGTAAAAAGGTAAAGGTTACGTCCAGTTAAAGGTGACTATGGGGTTGTGGTGCTCATCTTGCTTTCAGGCCGAGGGAGATGGTGTTTGTTTACAGACAGCTTTCTGGGTTATGTGGCCAGCATGACTAAACCGCTTCTGGCACAACGAAACTCCATGATGGAAACCAGAGCACATGGAAACACTGTTTACCTTCCCACCGCAGCAGTACCTATTTATCTACTTGTACTGGTGTGCTTTCGAACTGCTAGATTGGTAGGAACTGGGACCGAGCAATGGGAGCTCACCCTGTCATGGAGTTTCAAACCGCCAACCTTCTGATCGGCAGGCCCAAGAGGTTCAGTGGTTTAGACCATAGCACCACCCGCTCTTACCATTGGTAAGAGATCCCATATTCAAATTTTTGGGTCACAGTGCCTTATTATTATCTGACTTGTCATAAACCTCAATAACTGACAGCCATTCTGGATCATGAAAAATGTTTATGACTTCTTCTTTGGCGATCACTCATAGCCGAGTAAGATTGTCTTCCATAAACACGGTTTTAACAATGAGTCTTGTGACTATGGAGGCCAATTCTGGATCCCCATGTCCTTCCAGAGTGGGGACATTGGTTTCCGGGTGGGAGTTGATCACGGTGTGGATTTGCCAAGTGTGCCTTCATCCTAGCACTTTTCTCCCTTGTGTCCTGAGTTCGATCTGACAAAGTCCGTATATTCCATGTTTCAAAGTTCAATTGTTTTTTACGACCGCTAGGAGGTGACCCCACTGGGCGTGGTAATCCAGTCAGGGAAAAAGGGAGGCAGACTATGTTTAGGGCACCTTTTCTAGCCCCTTCCCCTTTTCGGGGTGAGCAGAGTGGATCCTAAAAAGGGCTGCTCAGTCATGGATACAGCTGCCGAGCTGCTCAACTGCCTCATTCCTTGAGTCAGAACGACTGAATCTGTATCCATCGCCTATGTGCCGGTTCATGACTTGGGGTCTTCCAGATTGCAAGGTGCTGCCCCCGTTACCATTTGCCGATCGCCATGGGACTTTGGGGGTTTGGGTTGGGTTTTTGGAAGATGCCTGTGCTTGAATTTGTTTTAGGTGTGTAGATCAGTGCACGCTGACCAACGCACAGTCTTTGCAGTAGGGCTCTGTTCCGATGGCATGAAGTAGTCATGACAAACCGGTAGATTCCTATCTGCTGCAGCCTTCATCCGCCTTCACAGCTGTTGTAACATACCGCTTGTTATCATCTGCCTGTTCTGCCGTTGAGGACTTCTTGGATCATTCTTTGTCTAGCTCCTTCCCTTTGACCTTACCGCCTTGGGTGACCCTGCTGGGAGTACAAGATTCCCAACGGCTTCGCTCACAAGGGTCATAGGAACATGCAAGCCCACTCACCACGACAAGGTGATGACCCAGCGAGTGGGGTTTATGACTATGCTGCTTTGTGATCCACCAGATTTTATATGTTGGTTCTTTAAACATTCTGGAATTTGCAACATAGGAGCATCAGATAGCACTTCCTTGAGCAAATTCCTGCAGTGAAAGTACATACAGAACTACTTAGTACAGATTCCAAAATTCTGTGTTAAATTGTTCTAGGCAAGTGTGTGCCTTTGTCTTGGATTTATGTGAGCATATCTTCACTTCTTTATGAGTTCAAGCAGTCCTAGAAGAAATGGCTGATTTCACAATTGAAGCTGTGGGAGGACAACACAAACTGGGCACTGCTGGGTAAGTTATGTCCAAAGGTAGAAAATTAATCACACTCCTTTTTTAATAGCATATTTCTATCTGACTGGCTTTACCTACTGCTCCCATAGTTTTATTTATTTTTATTTATTTAGCAACATAATCATAGAATTGTAGGACTGTAGAGTTGGAAGGGACCCTGAGGATTATCTGGTTCAACTGCCTGCAATGCAGGAATATGCAGTTGTCCAATAGGGGGACTGAACGTGCAACCTTGGCATTATGAGTGCCATGTTCTAACCAACTGGGCTATTCCAAATTTGCCTTGCATTTATATCTCACCCTTTCTCTCGATGGAATCCAGGATGGCAAACAGACCCACAATTTAAAAACAAAGTGACACCGAGGTTCTAGTTAGGACAAGGGGTGCCTCTGATAATCTTCGGAAGTGGGGCTGAATTGGGGAGGCCGGGGGATGGGGCAGAGAGATAAGCAAAAGAGTGGGCAACAGTCACATAATCCAATGCCCCATTTTTCATTTTCACTTGCTTTTTTTTTTTTTTGGTACAGTAAATTGAAGCGGAGAAACTGTTCCCTTTCTCACTTTTCAGCCCAGGAAGTCACAGCTCCCCACTGCCCACACACTGATTCCCAGACACTGACCGTGAGGCAGATCAGATGTCATCAGCTGGGTTCCTGTTTGTGTGGATTTTCATGGCAGAGTCAACAAGCATAAAGTTAAATCTGCTCCACCATTAATCCTGTGATGTTCTTAGCCAGAATTATCACACCTATGGCAACTTTAATGTTTGTGTGAGAGAGTTTGAGTTTCTTTGCCTTTATCTTGTTTATGTTAAGATTGCCATTTGCAATATTCACTGATAGTTCAAAGATCTCTCCTTATTAAACGGAAAATGTATAAGAAGGGAGAAAAGCAGAGGAGAGGGCTGTTCCCCCCCTTGGGATTGTATATGATGGCAATATATATGTCCCCCCCCCTTGGGATTGTATATGATGGTATATGATGGCATGCATCTGTATAGAGAGCTGAAGACCAGACAGAAACTTTATTTTCTGCCATTTTTGGAAACATGGATTACCTTCACGCATACCTAACCTATATGCTAAAAGGAAATATTAAACAAAAGAAACAAAAATATATAAAACAAAGTGAAAGAACCTTTAAAGTTTGCTCATTGCGCCCTCTCATCATTTATAGGAACTCTAAAACAAAGCTGACAATCCATATTCTTTTCCTACCATCCATCATCCTGTGATTCCTACCGTGTTCACCCAACGACTGAAATTATCATTCCAAAATTTGGCAGGATTCATTAGAAGGTGTGACCACAACTGAAAATTGCATCCAGTTCTGTCAAAAAATGGAAAAGCTAGACTCTTTAGTTGTTGTTCTTTTAAATAAAACCCCAAGGTGCTCTGCGTGGGACGTGGATGGCGCTGTGGGTTAAACCACAGAGCCTAGGACTTGCCGATCAGAAGGTCGGCAGTTTAAATCCCCACGACAGGGTGAGCTCCCGTTGCTCGGTCCCTGCTCCTGCCAACCTAGCAGTTTGAAAGCACGTCAAAGTGCAAGTAGATAAATAGGTACCACTCCGGCAGGAAGGTAAACGGCGTTTCCGTGCGCTGCTCTGGTTCACCAGAAGCGGCTTAGTCATGCTGGCCACATGACCCGGAAGCTGTACACCGGCTCCCTCGGCCAGTAAAGTGAGATGAGCGCCGCAACCCCAGAGTTGGTCACGACTGGACCTAATGGTCAGGGGTCCCTTTACCTTTACCTTAAGGTGCTCTGCATGAAGCCCCCTGCATACAGCTCAATTGTTCAAGAGAATCCAGAGATTCTGTGACCTGTGCTGGTTTAAGATAACTAGACTGCTAACATCTCCACACTGGAATCCTTCTGTTTGGGAAAAGAGCACCTGCACGGTTCTTATCTGGATTAGGGACTCCTGGCAGCTATTTTAAAGGAGGGGGGGAAAACAAGAACAATGACAACATGCTTAAAGTCATAAAATAACTTTGATTATTCCAATCCTGTAGTTTGGGCCCTGTCACAATGGCATCATGAGTCCTCCTGTGAACCCTTGTATTGTGTTCAGCCAATTTCTCATTTACCTGGCTTACTGACAAGCAGGCACAATGGCTTAGATTATGAACTGTTCTGGAGAAGAACTTTAGATTAAACTAATGCTTACTTCATAAGACAGGTGAGTATTGCAAAATGGACACATCTACATTCCAAAGCAGGTATATATGAACATCAGCAATAGTGCTATTTAAAATTCAGTTGGCAGTGTCTAGGTTCCTTTGGATTATTCCTGTGGCAATGCTTTGAAAAGACTAATGAAAATACAGTAATTTAGTTAAATTTGCAGTGGAAAAAGGTGTTTTTTACCATGTTTTTGAAAAATGTTCAGCAGGATTTCCTAGTTTCCAGTTTGCCCAGTGTCCTTTCCCCTTAAAATTAGAATTACGTAATAGAGTGTGCGCTTTAAAAAACCAAAACAAAATACTTTTGTGAAGAAATTCTGCAAGGCAGAAGTGCCTGGCCACAATGCAGTTATTCAAACCAGATGGTAACCTTGGCATCTTTTGCAAATTTATGTAATTTCTCCCTTTGCTCTGCATTGGAATGACTCCAGATTAACTCACCTTTAAACTGCCTGGGACTGATTAAAAAGCCAGTGCCATAATATTTTAATGGATTTCATAACAATACATTTCATTTCATTCTTCTAAGGGTATGCAACAGCCATAATATTTTATTTTTATTTGAATTTTTAGTATTTGGAAGCAGCCTGATTTGTTTCAGAGCTGCTCTATGCCTTCCTAATTTGATTTACTTCACATTTAAAGGCAAACCTAACTAATTCACACTTTCCAAACGAGTACATGAACTGGGACAAGGATATCATGTGAAATTTGCACTTCTCTGAATTTCTGCAATTTCTCCAGCCAAGTAATGGGTACAAAAATGTGTAAAGTACACATAGAAATGCATGTCTTAGTGAAAACAGAGACAAATGCTTTACATTAGGGGAAATTTTATTTACAAAATTGTGTATATTTAGCAAAGGTAAAGGTAAAGGGACCCCTGACCATTAGGTCCAGTCGTGAATGACTCTGGGGTTGCGGTGCTCATCTCGCTTTATTGGCCGAGGGAGCTGGCGTACAGCTTCCGGGTCATGTGGCCAGCATGACTAAGCTGCTTCTGGCAAACCAGAGCAATGCACGGAAACGCCATTTACCTTCCCGCCGAAGTGGTACCTATTTATCTACTTGCACTTTGACGTGCTTTCGAACTGCTAGGTTGGCAGGAGCAGGGACCAAGCAACGGGAGCTCACCCCGTCGCGGGGATTCGAACCGCCGACCTTCTGATCAGCAAGCCCTAGACTCTGTGGTTTAACCCACAGCGCCACCCATGTAGAAGTCCAGATTAAAGTGCTGGTGAATTTTTATGAGGTGTTTTTTTTTAAAAAAGAAAAAGTTGCAAACTGCTGTGGGAAAATGGGGAACTGAATTTGAGATTGGAGAAACTGGTTTGGAGAAACTGGTCTGAGAAAGAGCCAACAGGGCTCCTTCATTAGAGAAAGGCATTTTGGAAGTAAATTCGACATTTTATTTACACTTAAACTTAAACTTTACTTAAGCTTAAGGTTCTTGCTGCATTTGCAAGCCCAGGACAGAAGTGAGGAAAGCAAGAGGAGAACCAAGGGGACATCGATTGGCCACCCCCTGCACCTTTGTCTCAGTTCTCCTGATGACTGGGGTGGCTCTGGGTGAAGGTACACTGAGACGATCTGAGGTGAGTTAGGAAAGTGAATGTTGAGGCAGGGGCTTAAAGGTTAGAGAGGATAAAGTGGAGGATGAGACCTTTCTAGGCACAGGAAGAAATACAACAGAAACCACAGAGATGGGAGTGAGGGAAGGACAGAGAAGAAAATTTAAACAGCAGACAAGCTATTGCGGAAGACAGGAAGGAAGTTGGGGTGTAAAGGGAAATGAGGAAAAAAGCAGGCGAAAAGCTTTAAAACGAGGTTGGCAGGAAGCCAGCAGTTAAGGAACACAGTAGTGAGGAAGAATGATGATGGGCTTAGCAGACCCATTGACGAGTGGCTGGAAAGAAATGGGAACTGGCGGGTGGAGAAACACCAGCAAGGAGCCTTCCAGAGAAAAACGTCACAACAAACTGCAGCACAGACGGCATATGACACACGAAAAGGCTTTTAAGCCTCTCTCCTGGAAGCTCTTCTAGCCAGGTGGCACACAGCCCAGCCTTGACTGTGTTTACTCAGAAGTAAGTCTCATGGATCTGACGTTTCAAAGACTGCATTCTGTCATTGAAAAGATGGCAGGGACGAGCCCAGCTGAGTCCTGGCACAAATTAAGCCTCAACTGTGTCTGCTCCACTAGTTGTTCACTGCAAGAGACCTGGATCCATGTTTTTTTGGGACGTTCCGAACAATAAAGCAACGTCAGGGCAAAGAAAGTGGCTGGAACTCATAGCCATTAAGCTCCTGCAATGGCCAGAGGGAATGCATTGCACAATTTCCCGTGCACCAGGTAATACTGAAGAATATATATATGCAAGAAAGAGGGTGTGTGGAGGCACAACACTTCAGAAGCTTCGCTGTAACATTTTTTTAAAGAAAGCAAATATTTACCATCCATTAGAACTTCTGAAACTTTGCAGTGGATAATTAAAGAGACCAACCAGCCAGATATTGTATCGTGTTTGATAACATTATTCAAATATTATAAACCTTGTATGTATTTGCTCTGCATACCTATAATGGAGATGCATCATTGTGTGGGAGCTGACTTCCAAAGATCAACATGCCTGTTTTTTAAGGTAGTCAACTCATAAGCTAGAAGAAAGTCAATTATACAGCTTTTATGAGGTCATTGTACTCCACAGTGGGGAGTTGTGATTTTTCAAACACGTGCAGATGTATAATTGCTTGGCATACATCTTCTTTGCCCCACTTTAGCCTCTGGTAAAACTTATTTTGTATAAACTCCTATAACACCTTGGGTGATACCTGGAAAATGCTGACACTAACTCCCGAAATTTGAGATGCATTTATGGCCATTGTGGTACCTACCAAATAGGGCCTGCAACATCATTCACTGGTGGTGAACATATTTCCTCTTCCTTGCGCATATGCAGCAGACTTTGGTGCTCTCTGTAGTTCACATCTACAAGTGAAAACCTCTTTATACATAATTCTATTACCCTGATCTAAGGGTCAACTAGAAATACTCCAGTTGCTACACTTTATACCTAATCCAGCAGAGAATGCCCAGCAACCCGACCTCTACTTCCATGGAAGCTGGGGTATTCCCCCCCCCAATAATTATATGAAATTGCTAGTGTCTCATTTTTACTCATTGTTACTAGTTTTGCCGTTCCCCTCCTTTTCTGATTTACGCTTGGCGTGGGAAGCAGAGTTGGGTGAGATCCTGGATGGAATTGTTCAGGATAAAATCTGGTACATTTTCCTCTGCACCAGCCTATATTCAAAGGAATTCCCTCAAAACAGTCGATAAAGGGTACTATACAGCTGCACCACTAGCACATATTCAGAATACAAATATTTGGACTTTTGGAGGGGATGTGGTGCTATTGGCACCCGAATTGTGTCTTCTCTCTATTTTCTCAGGAATTAATGTTGACCTCCCTTTAAAACATCTGGTAATTTTCCTTTTAGTTGCAACCAACTGCTCATAACACAGGGACGGAAGGGTGTTTCTGTTATTAATGTGAACTGCTGGTGTAAGGAAGCTTAGTTACTAGCTGTCTCCAAAAAATTAACCCATCATCTTAAGGTTTTGAAGGGAATTGCTAAACCGGTGGGCTTCGCTGCCAGTTGGAGGGCTTTTGTGGCACACATGAACAAACAACATATGAAACCACTTATCTCAGTGAAATATGATTTTATCTGGCAATACCTATGACATTGACTGGTCCACATCATGCCTTCTTCACCTGACCCTGTTTAGGAAGACCATGTTCCTCCTTTTTATTTATTGCCTTATGCTTCCTTCCCTGCTTTGTACTTACCTTGGTTTTCCACAGAGTCATTCCGGTGACTGTTTTCATTCCCACCCCCTTTAGTATGTTTAGTGTTTTTGTGCTCTGATTTAATAGTGCTGTTGTCCTTTTTAAGTGTTAATAATAAAATATATTAAAAATAGAAATGCTTCAGATTATATTTTTTCAGATTTGATTTGAACTTTATAATATAATATTTTTTTTTGGGGGGGGGGGGAGATAAGGATTAGGTATAGCACTGGACTCTCTTCCAGGGACAAGAATACCCCCAAGGTGGGAGTGAAGTAATGACAGATGGAACTGAAAAGAAAATTCAGATCATATGCAGGGATTGGAAAGGACATCCTTGCTTCTGTTATTAATTTTTTGATTCTGTAACTCACCAGTGATGGAAACATTTATCACCAGCTGCATTTTTCTGGAATGACAGGTTTTTTTGTGGAGGATCGCAATTTCTTTAATTCTGAAGGAAGCTTAGAGATATAAACAGAAATGTGTCCAACTCAAACTGAAACAATCTTCCTCTTTTTTAAAAAAAATAATAATTCTGAGTCATATGCCTTTAAATGCACATTTAGAATTTACTGTTTTATAACAGGATTTTGTTAACCCCTTCCAATCTCAAGGAGATGTTTTGCTGGCAATGGTTTCATGGTTTTGCCTACAGGTGCAAGATTTGCAATTTTAACTGCTTAATGCAGCTAGAGGAATCTCTGTATGACCAGGAATAATGTGACAGCTTTGAATTCTAATGAGGTAATCAGGCACAATAAGAAGACTTGGGAGATAGCTAAATCAGTGCATCTTATCAGTGCATCTTTTAAGCAAGCCAATGAACAGCTTTCCGAAAGCCCATGATGAAAATTATGCCTTCAGCCAAACTGTGTATCTCTAAGTCTAACCTGGACATGAAATTTATGAAACTATTAATTACAATGATAACACTGAGAAACTACAGGATACATATGGACTATGGCCTCCCTCGTATGTAATTGGCTTCAAACACTAGCAGTGGGAGTGTGCTGGAGCCAGACTTATGTGTACATAGCCCAACTCTTTCTCACTCTCTTTATCTGCACGCCCATATATAAAAACTCTCTTGGCAGCTGATGGCAGTTCAGACTTTTTCTGACTTCTGATTGTTTCTCTCTAATCACCTTCTGTATTATTACCCCTCCATCAAAACAAAACAAAAAACAGCCCTCTATTTATGTTTTATACCAAGATCCTAGTTCTTTCTTTAATTGTAGTCTGGACTTCAACTTTCTTATCAAAACAGAGAGGCATAACTATTGCCCAGATCAAGAGGAGATATCTCTCTCATGCCAAATGGTTCAAGGCGGACAGGCCTCATAAAAATCATGATAAATCTGGTCTCTCCTTTTCCAAGTTAATTGCCAGAGTGGAGCCTTTTACCTCCATAGACGGAAAGGTATTTAAAAGAGACATCACCATCTAATGCAACAAAAATGTGAGCTTTAAACCAGGTTTTAAGGAGGTTTAAACCAGGCAGCACAAAAATGTATCCAATATGGCAGGATACTGCTCTCACATTTCTATCACTTTGTCCTTTCACAGAGCATTGTGGAGAGCTGCCTTTGACCAGATCTGGACAGATGGGATTACTGGTTAAATATATTGTTGCCACTAGCCCAACTGGGAACTGAAAACCTCCTGAATATTTGGGGTGCAGATGGATTTTGTTCTTCACCTGCTCCCAGGTAGGCCTGCTTGCTTTCATATCCTCAGGGTGCTTTTCTGTAGCTAGTCCCATTCAGACTGTGGTGTGGGTTTCTTTTTTTGCCAGCTAGCACCAGGCCTCCAAGTGTTTGCGGATGATAAATTTGATTCCAGATGGGTGCTTCCTCTCTGTGGTCTCTGCCAGTAGAAGCTGGCAGAATAGCAAGAAGCGACACTACCTTTAGTATCATATTGCTTCTCCTTTTCGTGGGCACACAGGCCCCCATTTGCTATTGGGCAACCCTCATCTTGCAAAAAATATGTATGGGTGACATGAGGGTATGAGCTTGCAAGCAGTTGCAGCTGCCATCTGACTTACTCCTTTGCTCAACAGCATGTTTATATCTATTGCTTTTACACTTACCCCTAGTTGCCGTTTAGGCAACATAGCACTCGGGTGTCCAGCTGGTAGGGTTGCACAAACAGAACAGTTCAGAGTCAACATCAACCCTTGTACTGTGAAAGGCATGTGAAAGGATAGGAGTGCAGGTGGCAAGAGCAGATTATCCTCCCCTGGACACTGTGCACTCAGTCACCTTTAGCACAGAGAGAGGCAGAGTCAGCCATGCATTGTTTCCTCTTTCCCGGAATTTAAGATTCTCGGAGAAGAGTTATGTAATCCTGCTATGCCCCTGGCTGGCCTTGAATGTGTGATGAGAAAGCTCAGCTCGGAAATGACTATTGCCAGTTATCAGAGGGCCAAACAGAAGATGAGGAAGCCCTGCTTCCTGTCACAATACAAGAGCTTCCACCTGCCAACCATCAGACACCAAGAAGGAGCAGATGAGGACACTGGGATGGTGCCCTCTAAAGCAAAGCAGACTTTATACTATTATCTCTTGACAGTCCCCCCTGAAGTAGCTGCCATAACTGGCCCATGGGGTGTGTCTAGCAAAGGACACTGGCAAACAAGCTGCATCTTCAGTTAGTTACAGAGCAGGTCACTTCACCTGAGTTTGTTTGGGAACTTGGGTATAATTTTGCTTTTGCTACACAGCCATGCTGGCTGTGGCTGATGGAAGCTTTAGTTTGAAACATGTGGAGGGTACCAAGTTGGGGAAAGCTGCTCTGTTGCTTGAAGTAGCTTGCTTGCACCCGAGGCTCTTTCAAATCATACAGGAATGCCGAAGGGCTGTTCATTGTCTCACACTGAATTGTTATCAAGGACAGCTGTATGACTTTTAAGGAAAGAGATGGTTGAGCCTTCAACTTAGCATTCTGTCATGCTCAGGAAATACCGTATTTTTCGCCCTATAGCCCGAGCTTCCCCCGACCCCAGCCCCCAGAGCAGCCTGCTGTCCGCAAGCCTAGGGAGCCTCGCCGGTCTCCCCAGGCTTGCGGACAGCTGTGCGAAGCCCGGGCGCGGTCCTCAACGCGCCCGAGGCTTCAGAATGCAGAGCTGCGCAGACCCTGGGAGGGCAGGCAGCTCTGCGCGACTCTCCGGAGCCCGGCGTGGCTTGGCGCCAGCCTCTGGAGGGTCGGGCAGAGCTGCGCGGAGCCCAGGAGCACAGGCAGCTCTGTGCGACCTTCCGGAGGCTGGCGCGGCTTGGCGCCAGGCTCCGGAGGGTTGGGCAGAGCTGCGCAGAGCCCGGGAGCGCAGGCAGCTCTGCGCGACCTTCCGGAGGCCAGCGCGGCTTGGCGCCGGGCTCCAGAGGGTCGCGCAGAGCTGCGTGGAGCCCGGGAGGGTGGCTTCGCACCGGGCTCCAGAGGGTTGCGCAGAGCTTCCTGAACCCTGGAGAGTGAGAGCCTCTCGTTCTCCAAGCTTCAGTGAAAGCCTGTATTCGCCCCATAGGATGCACCCACATTTCCCCTTCATTTTTGGAGGGGAAAAAGTGCGTCCTATAGGGCGAAAAATACGGTACCTTTCTTTATGTCCACCGGAGTACTGTAGTCTCTTTTGTTTATGACCACTGGGATGGGATAAGGAACATGGCTGTCTGCCTGCAGGAAAAGCATGTGAATGGCTTTATGTAAGAGCCACTATTTAAACCCAGATATCTGTGTATGTTAACGGGCCTTTGGGCACCTGTGTTGAATGGATGGCTGACTACTCCATCTTCAGCCCTGGGTGCCATTTTCAGGGAAGGGAAGGGACATTTGTCCAGGTGACATGATCCTGAGCAGCAGCTGGGACTCTTCACACAGGAGGAAGAACCAGCTGGATAATGAAGGCCAGTGGTGCAAGTTGTGGAGTTCCTGGAGTCCATCAGTCAAGAGCTCCCTGAACTGTGCTCCTCAGAGAACAGCAAGTTTTCCCTGGGGGGGGGGGGCGAGTGGCAGGCCAAGCAGAAGTGTGGATGAGCCCTGAGCTTCGTACCTAGTCAGAGCAAGTGGGCTATCCAAGATCCTGTTGCACCTAGCTGCTACTGAGTGTCCGTGCATCTCTCACGCATCCATCACAACCTGTGATCAGGACAGGACAACACGTAGGATTATTTCTCAGGGTCACCTACAACAACTTCAGTTATTATGAAAGTTACCTCTGCTTTAACAGCTGCACTGGCTCCCAATCACTCTGGACTCAGTTTATAATGCAGATATTAAGCTCTAAAACTCTACATGACTTGGGAACAGGTTAACTGAGAGATTACCTCCTCCTGCATAAGCATACCAAAACCTCAATATCTTCTTTGGAGGATCTGTACCAGGTGCTCATGCTAAGTGAAATGAGATTTGTTGCTACCAAAGATAGGACCTTTTTTGGTGGTAGCCCTTGGTTGTGGAATACCATCCTCAGGGAGGCTCACGGGGGACCTTCGCAGCAGCTTTTTTGACACTAGAGAGGGAACTATTTGTTCACTCAGCCTTTTAAATTCCGTTGTCAGCCAGTTTCAGGCTGGTTTTATTCTGAGCTGTAAATAGTTGGTGTTATCTCTGCTGCAAGCAAAGTTTTCTTTGGACTTTTGTTGGTTTTAATTACTCTATATTGTATTTTCAATAATATTCTGTTGTTGTTACCTTCTATTATAATACAAATGCCTTTGTTGTTATTTTGCCAATCCAAGAGCAAGCACTTCAGCTTTGCTGTCAATATTTTGCCCTCAAACCTCTTAGCCCTCCTCAATGAAACCTGGATTGGTGCCGCTGCCTCCATCCCATTCTGCGGTGCCCTCCAGATACTGCTCAACACCAACTCCCATCATTCCCAACCATTGGCCATGCCCTCTGGGGCTGAAGGGACTTGGGAGTCCAACAGCTAGAGGGCATAGTGTTGGCTACTTCTTGTGTGATTAAAAATTCAAATGGTGCCTTAAGAGCTATATAGATGAGGAACTGTTCTTGTGAGGAGTGTGATGGTGGAACAGTGACACCAAAGCCAGCAGCAGTGAGTTGCCACCTTGCACAGATGTCTTCTGCTTCCCACCTGTGAACTGGTTTCCCTTGAAACTTCACCGTGGAAAACGATGGATACATCTGACAACTGCGTATTGAATTCTCTTCAGACATTGCCCCTTGTTTTGAGGAAAGTCTCTATGCCCCTTGTTTCTTATGTAAGCTAGGAGGGAACGGACCCAAAATATATTTCTATAAGCAGCATCTGACTGTTACTTACGACATTGCCTTGCGTAAGGAGCTCCACTAGTCAGCCTGTTCAGCGTGGTGCCATACTGAAGAGCCATATGCCATGTTTTGGGCTGCCAACAAATCAACATTACAATAATTTGCAGACTGTTTTATATTTCCTCAAATTGGGAGTCTATGTAATTAGTTCCTCAGAACAGCCTGGAGGAAATACAGTCTGCTATTTAGGCAGAATTAATGCCCTTGATCTCTCAGTTATGATTAAAAGCAATCCTAGCTACCAGTACCAAGAACTGAAGGAGAGATCTATGCTGGGGTATTCTTTCTCCAGTCCTGCCTTAATTGCAAAACTGTTTGTGGCCAGTTCTTATGAGAACCTGCTGACTGGCACAAGATGTGCTTGCCATAATTGTTAATGAAAGATGAGTAGTCTCAACTACAGATCTCAGCAGACACGACCAAACTAGCTGTATTAATCGCAAACAGCAGTACCTTGGTTACGAACCCAACCCCTACCCCCTAAGTATCCTAGAAGTGGCTCTGGCCTCTATGCATGCTCAGCTAAGGATTATGAGAGTCTTGTCCCTTGCCCCTGAAGGGATTGGGCTTTTGAAAACATTCAGAGCAAATGCTCACAAAGACTTGAGCTTCCTGCAAAGAGTCAGTTTGAATATTTGCAAAAAAGCTTGGAGGGCAATAGAAGGCCATGCACACCCTCCAGGCATTGGTAGAATGCCTTTTCCAATCAGAGATGCGACTGGGACATCCAGTCCCAGGATCCCCAGTTGGAAACTGACACCGTTCATATCATTTCTGATGGAGAGAATGCCCCCGAGGCTCTTTTTTGAGTCCTCTGATCAAAGGCCTCTGTAATTTCAGCTTCATATCCTCATACCCGCTACCTGTGTTTGACAGTGGTTGTAATAATGGCATTTTACTATAGGCTGTGAATGTTTACTCATCCAAACACTTTGATCATTACCAGCTGCAATAATCTGTATGAGAGCACTTAGGCACTACTGCTGGTAATATGTCCTTAATGACCACTGAATTTTCTACTGTGCAAATATTTACTTGAGCAATAAGAAAAAAAACCAAAAACCTGCCTCTTGCTCTGATCCCTTACTGCCCATGACATTAGTTATCCTTTACTGAGTGTACACAAATGAACATATACATACAGGGCTTTCAAACAAGCAGGTCCCATGTGGATTCTGAGGTGGTACCTGTGCAAGAGGACTGTGCTGTATCAGAAATGGCACATCTGAGTTGGCTTTAGCCCAGAGCTCGCCAGGACTCTGGGACAAAACCTGTTTTGTGCAAAATAGTTTAGCCCTTGAACATGTGAAGCAGACTGCAACTACATAATGCATTTCTAACTGAAAGTGAACTATCAGGATTTACTGTAATACCCTCTGCATGGGGCTGCCCTTGAAGATGATTAATGCATTTCAGCTGTTGCAAAATTATTCTGTTCATCTCCTGATCAATATTGGGAGGAATCAACATTATTGTTGTTTAGTCGTGTCCGACTCTTCGTGACCCCATGGACCAGAGCACGCCAGGCACTTCTGTCTTCCACTGCCTCCCGCAGCTTGGTCAAACTCATGTTGGTAGCTTCGACAACACTGTCCAACCATCTCGTCCTCTCTGTTGTCCCCTTCTCCTTGTGCCCTCAATCTTTCCCAACATCAGGGTCTTTTCCAGGGAGTCTTCTCTTCTCATGAGGTGGCCAAAGTATTGGAGCCTCAGCTTCATGATCTGTCCTTCCAGTGAGCACTCAGGGCTGATTTCCTTAAGAATGTAAAGGTTTGATCTTCATATTCAGTTGCAATTGTATTGGATTCCAGTGTAGCTCCAGGCCACATTTAATGTAAGAAACATAAGTAAGATCTAAGAAGAGCTCAGCTGGAAGGAGCCAAAGGCCTATTTAGCCAAGCATTCTGCTCTCACAGTGGCCAACTAGATGCCAATGGAAGCCCTCAAACAGGGCCTGAACCCAGCACTGCTCTTCCCACTTGTGATTCCCAGCAAGAGGTATTCAGAGGCCAGTTTTAGGGATTTATACCCTTAACAGGTTTCCAGGCCATCTGAAACATGAAAAGAGCAGAAATACAGCAAACACAAAACAACCAGCAGAGAGAAAAGCCCTTTCTCCAGTAGCCAGCCACTGTGCCTCTGTTGGCAAGCACACATGAAGAAGGGCCTCTGTTGAGTGTCTTCGTACATAGGCAGACACTTGTGGAAATAAACTTACCTTTAAAGCAGAGATAGGCAGCCTGTGGCTGTTCAGTTGCTGCAGGAGTCCATTAGCTCCAGGTAGCATGGCCAATAGCTAGGGGTGAAGTCCAGCAACATCTGGAGAGTCATAGGTTCCCCACTTCTGCCTTCAAGTCATTCTTGGCCTAGGACTCACATGCCATAGAGGCCACCTCTTTGGCCTTAGTTCATCTGCATGCAGAAGCTTAGGTCCTGCTCCGTAAGCCCTTGCTTCGCGAGGATGTGGGTGGGCCCTCTACTACAGTAGTCCCAAAGTGATGGAACAAGGTGATGATGGGCCTTCCTCTCTACCTTTTGTAAAAGCTGCAAGACAACTCCCTTCCCCCCATTAGCACCCAGTGAAGTGGGCTCTTTGTATGCTTTGCAGGTTTGATACTAACCTGGAGGTTGTTAATGCAATGAAGTGATGGACAACCTGCTGCCCTCCAGATGTGGTGGGACTACAACTCCCATCATCCACGATCCTTGGCTACGCTGCCTGGGGCTGACAGGAGCTGGGCAACATCTAGAGTGCTATAGGTTTACTATCCCTGATGCAATTGCTAAATTTGTCTTTTTTTAAAATATGGCATCAAATTGTGCTTTATTGTTATTTTAAATATACAGTATTTAATTGCATGCTTCTTTGACACCCCCTCAAAAAGCAGCAACAGCAGCAATAATAATAATAATAATAATAATAATAATAATAATAATAATAATAATTGCATAGCTCCTGTGGATCAGTCCTTACTTACATAAAAATGCTTACTTGCAAGCTTACTTGCCAGCCATCAGCTCAGGGACTAATTGCACATTATGCAGAAATGCATATAGGACAGAATTGAAGTTGTTTGCTTTGTTTGTTTGTGTTGCTGCTTATTACATTTGTGTACCACCTACGCCAGTGACCGGGCTCTATGCTAAAGGCTGTAGGCAATTTACAACGTACAAATTAGGAGATACAATTAAAAATCCATAAATACAATTACATAAGAACATCAATAACCTACCCCTCCATTAAACAAAGCTATATGGGGGGGGAATTCATCGTCCAAAACAACAACAGCAATGAACATTAAATCTGTCATCAGGAAGAACATGTTAACTGTAAAACTCTAAAAATTGGGCTAATTTTATTAATATTAAATTATTAATTAATGAAATTAAAACTAATAAAACAGCTAAAATTGACTAAAAAGCCTGAAAAATATGTCTTTGACTGGTGCTGAAACAAAAAGCAGTTTTGGGATGTTGGGATTTGGAGGAGAAAAGTAGCAGAGGGGAAGGAAAATGTGTTTTAAACTCTGCTGGAGGAAAAACACCTGTCGTAGTTTGAAACGAGTAAGATGCAAGTGAATATAGAGCACTATTTCTGGGTTAGCAGAGTATGTAACTTGAAGCATATGTAACCCGAGGTACCACTGTATTTAGAAATAAGCAATGAACAATATTGTTGTATAAAGTCATCACGGCATTTCCTCACAGGACAGCAAGTGGCTGATGGCTCCAAGGACAGGAGGGAGCAGTCTAGCTGGAACAGGAGCAGGTCCTTGACATCTTATTCACCAGCCTCCCTCCCTCTCCTGGGATCCTCCCCATGAGGTAGTAGGTGGTAGGCTACCCTGGAGGCAGAAGAGAGAGGACAGTTCAATAGGCCAGGCTCTGACATCTTTGGCTTTGGCCTATCCCATGTTTACTTCTGCTCTTCTTCCTAGGCATGGGTCTGAGAAGTTTGTTGTTTGGCCTGCTGTTTCCCCAGGAAAACCCCACCGAATTGGAGGAAGTTCCAATCCACAGAAAACCCTATTCAGCGGTAAACTATGGGGTTTCCCAGTGAAAGTGGCAGGGCAAATGAGAAACGTACTGGACCCGTGCCTAGAAAGTGTGGGCAAGCTCTTCTTCACCTGACTCCCTCACTGTCTCGTTTTTGTTCACAGCGGCCATGGTCAAGTCCCAGGAACCTTAGGATAGGTAGCAAGGCTGTGGTGCCAATGGGTGCTTTCCTCCTGAGGTTGTTAGTGGTGTGTCCATGTGTGGTGGGAATATTTCCATTGGGACTGCAGCTAAGGGGGGAAGGGTTAAGCCTACCCTCCACACATGGTGCCATCCCGATGGAATGTTTGCTCTGCACTTTTTAAAAAACATGATTTGTTCCCAAGTGATGTCATTTGGCCTCCGTATGACAATAATTATTTATTGTCACTGATTTATTAATCACATTCAAAACCTTTCAAAGATACGTTTATCCAGCTGGGAAAGCCAATTTATTTATGCTGGGAATGGGCAGAGCTATAGGAAGCCAGCATAATTGATGGCATATTTTAATATGCATGTTTTGTATTCACATTGGTGAGTTGTAAAGTTTTGTCAAGGTCCGTATAGTAAAAGCTATGGTTTTCCCAGTAGTGAGGTATGGAAGTGAGAGCTGGACCATAAAGAAGGCTGATTGCTGAAGAATTGACGATTTTGAATTATGGTGCTGGAGGAGACCCATGAACTGCAAGAAGATCAAACGCATCCATTCTTAAGGAGATCAGCCCTGAGTGCTCACTGGAAGGACAGATCATGAAGCTGAGGCTCCAATACTTTGGCCACCTCATGAGAAGAGAAGACTCACTGGAAAAGACCCTGATGTTGGGAAAGATGGAGGGCACAAGGAGAAGGGGACGACAGAGGACGAGATGGTTAGACAGTGTTCTCGAAGCTACAAACATGAATCTGACCAAACTGCGGGTGGCAGTGGAAGACAGGAGTGCCTGGCATGCTCTGGTCCATGGGGTCACGAAGAGTCGGGCATGACTGAACGACTAAACAACAACAAAGTTTTGTCCTTAATGCCAAAATAATAAAAAACCAGGTGGGATGGGGCCCAGTCTGCTGTCTTCCTTTGCCCTAGCAGTTTATTGCTGAGGAAAGCTGCCAATTCTCCATCTGAACTATCTTGATTTTCTGCCTGTCTGCCAGCTGCCCGACCTCACCCTGTCTGACTACGGCCTGTTTGCCCCAAGGTGCTTGCTTGCCCCTGTGCCTGAGTGCAGGATGCAAAGCATATCCTCCTCTCCCACTGAGTTTTCCTTTCTCTCACCAGCACTTGCCTGCTATATATTAAAGACTGTGAAGCCTGGGAAATAATATGCGGTGGATCTGGTAGGGAGAAAGAATCACCTTTCCGCTGAAAATTATATGACGCCAACAAATGGAAACAGCCGCCTTAAATGACAGGGGGACCATCTGGACCATACGTCATCTGCCGAATCAACAGCATCCCATAAACCATTCCAAGTGTCTCAGCAGGGTCCAAAACTTGGCATGTGGTAGTTACGACTGACAGAAGGATTGAATGGGAAGAGCCAAGAGCTGTAAGACACATCCGGCTTGAAACTCATTGTGAAATTATCTGATGACATTATTACTGCAGCAAGGACCAATTTCACACCCCCCCACACATCCCAGTATCGTCAGCCACAATTGGCACATTTCTATAGTTAGTATTAGATAAAAGAAACCTCTTGCATATTCTGTATTGCTTTAGCCTCCACACACAGAGAGATTCCTCACACTTTAAAAACGTTTCTTTGGAAGTGACAGTCGAATCCATTGCAGGTATTATCATCAGACTTCAATCCCCACTCAGTCATGATCCTCACAAGGTGACCTTGGACCAGTCATTGTCTATTAGCCCATCCTAACTCACAGAGTTGTTGTGAGAATGCACAGCATACACTAACTTGAACTATTAGGAGGAGCAGTAGGTATATATCTGGAGAACAGAAAACACTTGTTTTATTACTGATTATTTATTTTAATTATTTCCAAAATGTATACCCCACCATTTTACAGAATAACCAAGGTGGCTTAAAATTAATAAAATAGTACAGTGGTACCTTGGGTTACAGATGCTTCAGGTTACAGACTCTGCTAACCCAGAAATAGTACCTCACGTTAAGAACTTTGGTTCAGGATGAGAACAGAAATTGCAACGGTGGCGGCAGCAGGAGGCCCCATTAGCTAAAGTGGTACCTCAGGTTAAGAACAGTTTCAGGTTAAGTACGGACCTCCAGAACAAATTAAGTACTTAACCTGAGGTACCACTGTATTTAGGTACTGCTTTTTGACAAATCTAAATGATGCACAGACAATTTTTCTGCAATCTTTACAGCAACCCTACAAGGTAGGTCATAGAATCAAAGAAGGTTAGTGTTATTATTTCCATTCTGCAAATAGCTGTGGCTAAGAGAGAGTGTCTTGCCTATCTGAGCCACCTACAGAGGTGAGATCTGAACCCAGGACCTTCAAGCTCAACATCTTAGCAATGACACTCCACCAGCAGTCAGCAGTGCTTGCTGCATCATTCAGACATCCCACAGTAAATAAACAACAGCAGCAGCAAGTAATTTCCTTGCCCATCTCTACTTTCCTCCCTGAGAGATTATCTGGTAAGTTTCTTTTCATCTGTACCTTGTTAGTTTGCTCGGTTATTATTGAAGATCATGTGGACTCTACTCCCAGAATAATCTGCATGCAGTCAAGTCATGGGTGAGTGACACTTCTGCTGTGTGGCCCAGGGGGAAGGCCCCATCTTGTTGTTTTGCTGTTCCCTCTGCCATTCTAAGAAACTGAATCGGCCTTGCCTGTTTCCCCAGACCTCTTTTATGTTGCTTATACATTCTCTTTGCCCTAGAGCATCATTGACCAATTACTGCCTTGGTTTTACACCATCTCCATTTACAATCAAAAGATGTTCCTTGCAGGAAGCCAGTGAAACTGAAACAAATCTCTCAGGGGATGCCCAGGTCGCTGTCGTTTGGCTTTCCCCATTCTGATTGGTCACAGATAATTGCTTAAGGAGCTGCTTGTGTCTGCATCTCATCCTGTCACCCATTGCCTCTGATTAGCAACAGAGGAATTTCCTGTTGTATGTGTGTGTGTTAAGTTAGTACCTCATTAAAGTGCTAAAAGAACATCCCAAAGACCCAAGACTAGCTCAAGGGCATAAACCTCCTTTCCTAACTATTGGCCAATTTCTGCTTTGTTGTTTCTTTTGTCCTCCTTTCTTTTTTTTAAGCTATGCTGACATTGTGCAAAAGGACCCCTTGACCACAGAGACTTGGCAAATTTCTTCTGTTGATTTCTTTTGTCTGTGTGCGGTGGGGGAGAGGTGATGGCACTCTTTTTGCGTTTGCACAACCCCCAGCTACTTCACAAGCCCATTGCAAGATTCCTTCCTCTGCCGGCTCTTTTTTTTAGTGTGACACATACACATTTCTAATGTGTGTGCATTCTACCACTGCTTTAACAATCCCTCTTCCCAAAGAACTCTAGGAACTGCAACTCTGTGAGGCAGAGGTGCCAACATGTGAGGGGGATGGGGTGGGGTTTGATGTCACGCGTGTGATGTCACACACACAATGTGCAATGTGGCATCACGCTGTCAAGATGTTGGGAGGAGCAAGGGGCGGCAGCGCAGCTTCAATGGCTGGCGGTTCCTCCTCTCCGGCACTCGGTCTCCTCTTCCTCCTCCTACCGCTGCCATCAGCCGGGGGCTGCTTCCCCCTTCCTTCCCCTCCATGGCAGGAGGAGGAGAAGAAGGAGCCGGCCACTGAAACTGCACTGTGCTTGGCTCCGTACTTGGCCCCCTCCACCCCTGCTTCTTTTTAACATGGGGGGGGAGCCCCCACAAATTATTAGGCGGACTCAAAAGAGCTGGGCCCCTAGGAGTTGGTGCCCCTGCTATGAGGGGAATAGAGGTCTCCTAACAACTCTCAGCACCCTTCATAAGTTACAAGTCCCAGGAGTCTTTGAGGGAAGCCATGTGCTTTAAATGTATGGCCCCCAAATCTAAAAGATCTTCTCCATACAGAGCTGCTTGGGTGTTAATATCAACAGTAGGAGCCCTCTTTGTAGTTCCACCACCTTCAGAAGCTTGGGGTTCTGGTCCAGCAGAGGGCATTCTTTGTGCCATCCCCTACATTGTCAGATTTTGTTGTAGGCTGAAGGCACACCTATTTATCCTGTCCTTTAGCACATAAGTCGTACATTTTTAGGACCCACAAAATTCTTGTGATCACAGTGTTGCATTTTAAATTGTTGTGACCCGCCCTGGGACCTTGGGGTGAAGGGCGGATAATAAAGCAAATGAAAAGTAATTAAAAGTAATCATATCACATTAACTGTTGTGTCTTCATTACATCACACAAAACGAAAGGCTGGCCTGAAGGGTAACAGGATGTGAACTGTGCTACCAACATTTAGAACCAAGGGAGTGGACTGGTGACAAGCAGGTCCTACTTGACAACTTGTGGCTACGTAGCAGTTTTTTAGCGTTTGGGGTCAGCACGCAAGCCCGTTGAATTCCACACTGATTTCTGTGAGCTCAGGCAGCCTGTATTCCTAGTTCACTGTACACCGTTTTCAAATACCTTGTTTATGCTGAGAATGATTGAATTCTATGAAGTAATAGAGAAAGAATCTGCCTACGTTTTGACCCTCTGCACATCAGTAGAGGGAAATTTATATTAGGCTGCAATTCATGTTGGGAATCGGCGCTATCGTGATGTGCATATATGGCAGGCTTCAGGCTGGGATCCAGGTAAGGGAGACTGCTAATTGTAGGCAGATGTGGGTTCAGGCTGAACAAAAATTAGCGCAAGCAAGGTGAACAGCTGTGGTCTCTACAGCTTCAGCTCAAATGGAGCGTATGAGGAACAATGCACAGTGAAATGTTCGTGGAAGCCTGAAGTCTCTTCTGGCCACAATCCAGAGATATAAACATGCAGTAGTGGGCCGCAATTAGGGATGCGAGAGAAATCCCATTCAGATCACATTTAAAAGCAAACCTAACTAGTTCACACAATGCATGATCTGTAACTCAACCATCCTTTGAAATCACCCTTCTCTGAATTTTGCATTGTGGTTCTCTAGCCATATAATGTGTCCAAAAATGCATATACTGGGGCAAATTCTGAATAAAAATGCATGAATTAGTGAATATATATATATATATATATATATATGCATATAATAGTGAAAATGGCAAACGAAATTGGCAGTTCCCTCAGGTAGTGCAATGGGTCAGTGTGTCTGGCTGTTAAGCAAAAGGTTGGTGAGCCCACCCAGGGACGGCTGTGGGCAGAATTCCTGCATTGCAGAGGGTTGGGCCAGATGACCTTTGGGGTCCCTTCTATCTCTACAATTCTATGAAAATATATGGGGAAATTGCTTTGCAAAAAAATGTGTATATTAGGCAAAATTGCATACCAAATTGTGTATATCAGGAGACATTTGCATAAAATGCTGATGAGGCCTTGAACAAAATTCACAAATTGCTGTGGAAATGTGGAGAACTGAATTTAAGCCTGGAAAATTTGTGAAACAGAGAGAAAGCAACAATGACAGATTTGAGCATAACTAACTGCAGTGTATGCAGATCTTTCTGAACCTACCCATTGGTCGATACCCTGAGCTCTGTCACCCGTGGTTGCTGGCTGTTTCACAAAGCAGATGCAGGGGAGATGCTCAGAGGTAGTTGTGAACATCTTCCACCTCCTCCTTGCCCACCTGACAGAATAGCACAGGTGCCTTCCACACTAAGGAGAGGCCAAGGAGGCCTCTTCTGACAGTGCAGCAAAAGCAGCACCAGGGTCAGGTTTAGCTTCTCAGATTACAACTTTTTGTGACTAAGTACCTTGGCCCTTAATCCATCATAATGTAATGGGGAGAGTGTCAGATTAGTTAGGATTGGGGGAACCTAGGTTCAGATCCCCACTCAGCCATTGGGTGACCTTGGGCCAATAGCTCTCTCTCAACCTGAGCTACCTCACAAGGAGGTTGAGAGGAACAAATGGAGAGCGAAACCATGAACGTAGTACATTAAAAACAACAACAACAGACTTCAGAAAAGAAAATACAGGAGAGGAAAGACGGGCAAATGGAAATATTGGAAAGCCTAGCTTAATTTGTGTTGACTTTCACCTGTTTTCAGTGCCAGGGCTCAACTATCGAAAATGAAGTAGAAATTGATGGTGTTGCCTCTGAGCAGGTGCAGAGTGCCCTTTATTTCACAATGGAAGGCAGGACTACATGTTATGATGCATTGGATTCTCAGTCCTGTGTCGATTTGTAGGGCTGAAATTGGCAAGTGAGAGATATTGCTTAACCCTTCTCCTGCCCACCAGTTCTTTCCTTCAGCATATCGCCTCAACTGTTTTCCCCATGGCTCCCTCTCACAGCCAGCTTCAAGCCTGGAAATAAACTGACGGGAAAATGCCCTAAAAGGAGAAGCTGTGGGGGATAAATGGTGAGTGGGGGGGGGTGTTATATACTCTCCCCCATTACCTTTACTTGGCAAACAAATGTTTGGGAAGCGCAGACTTCCTCCTGGCAAGGTTTCATTCCATTCTGAGCAACGGCAAGAAACGCTTCACACACACATCAAGGAACAGGCGGGAAAGCTTCCAGATCAGAGGGTGTTGTTTCCAGACAGACTTCAGCTCTGGCATCTTTTTTTCCTAGAAATCAGGAACCCATGCGACCAAAGTAAATAGAAGGCTGTAATTGTGCCGCTTGACATTTTCAGGCCCGGCAATTGACATTGCTGAAGCAGTCTGACACAAATTCCACAGCCGAGAAAGACGTGTGGGGAAATGCATCACACATAGAAGCGGCTGTGGGCTCCTGATGCAATCTGACCCTCCCCTTGTCAATTGCTGTGGGCATGACGCTTGCCTGCTTCTGGTTTAAAAAGATTCAAGCTCTCCCGGGCGCTCCTCCCTTCTGAGCCGGCCTGCGTAAACCCAGCACAGCAGCAGGGGCGGGAAAGACATCACTTTGGTTTGTCCATCAGAATTTGCTAGACGAGGGATATGATCAATGGCAGCTCTTTCGGGACAAGCCGTATGGAGCCCTGTCCCACCCTGATTCGGGGCATGTGGCACGTAGACACAAGCACCCTTGTGCGCACGCACATGTACACACACTGCTACAAAGCTATCCTTGTATAAACTTTATCAGGAAGTCATCTGGACAGAGTTTTCCAGACTGCTGTGTTTAACTCTTCCCTGATGCTGGCCTGAATTTATACTGTCTGATTATTCCCACAGATTAGACAGTCTGTTTCCAGTTGTTCCAGTTGTCTATGAATCGCTTCCATACTCTGGCTGATGATCTATAGTCCAGTAAAGAACTCCGGCTTTTCTACATGGATTTGGGCAATAATTTGGAATGCACACCTTTGGACGAGGTGTCAGATTATAGCACAGATTTGGCTGAGTTCAGTGGCGTAGCGTGGGGGGTGCAGGGGGGGCCGGCCGCACCGGGCGCAACATCTGGGGGGGGGGGCGCTCGCACTCGCAGCTCTCTGCCCCTGCCTGGCTCACTCACTCTCTCTCACTGCAGTGCTGGCTGTGCAAATCCGATCTGAGCCGCCGGGTCGCCCCCACTGTGGAGGGGGGGGGTGTGTGCCAGGCATGCAGTGTGGAGAGAGAGTGAGGGACTATCTGGGGGAGGGACAGTGCAGCGGGGGGCGCAAATTACTTGCCTTGCCCCGGGTTAGGGGGCGCAAATTACTTGCCTTGCCCCGGGTGCTGACAACCCACGCAACGCCACTGGCTGAGTTGCACAAAATTAATGTTTGCTGATTACATTTGCACTTCGTCTTTCCTCTAAGGAACATTTGAACCAGGGCAGTGCACCAACTCCAGCCGGATCCTGAATTGAATAGGGCCGATTTGGGTCAATCTGGGATTTGGCCAGAGCTGGTTGAAGCAGCCCTAGACAAGTCAGATCGGGTCCACATGGAGTAATCTGAGGATTCCAAAAAGTAGGTGGGTGGGAAGCAGAGAGAGTTGGAAAGTAGCAGACGGAGGGAGAGGGGAGAAGAAGCAATTGAGATCACATGGAATCTGCCCCCATCCTTTGTGGACTAAATGAAAATGAAACACGAAACAATGATTTGCAGAGCAGGAGCAAGTGGTGAGGCTGGGTGTGGTGAGCAGGTATATGAGGATAGCAGATCGAAGGAGCGTAAGGGCATCTTTTAAGGGCACACCTTTTATTTTATTTATTTACTGCATTTATAGACCACCTTTTCAAACTTGAAGTGATATATGCAGTTCTCCTCCTCCACAACAATCCTTTGAGGTAGGTTAGTTTGAGAGACAGTGACTGACCCCAAATCACACCGTGAGCTTCATGGCGATTCCAACCCTGGTCTCCCATGTACTAGTCCAACACTCTTAACTGCTACACCACACTGGCAGGAGAGATACTATGATCATAAAGGTGGTTTTCTCAGGGTGAGGCTCATTTATTATACTGCAGGTGTGCTGACTCATGCAATTTAACTAAATGCAAGAAACTCAACATATAACATGTGTATTACTTGGTGGAAAGGCCTTTACTTTTTATTTTATTTTAAAAACTCTATTTTCAAAACCCTAACTTAAAAGGCCTCAAATTGCTTCAGGGCCCAGATCCAAGTCAGATTGGGACCTTTCTGAAGCACTGGATAGGGCCTTAAATCTGATGAGGGCAGGGCATGTGTACAGCCCCAGTTTTAACCTTACAACCCTCAACTGCTTAAAAGTAAAAGCAAGTGCATGAGGGAGCGCCAGTAGAACATCTCCTGCATAATGTGCAGTTTGGTCCTCCAACCTCACTAGAATTGCCTTGGCTTCTGGCATTACAGTTTTCACACGTGGGAATGCTGGAGCACAAGAACTCACGAGATGTTCCTGAGTACCTGAGTTTAGTACCTGAGTACCTGAGTTTCTGTGTTTAGTAATAGTAAGTGGTATCCATTACAGCTAGATTACATTTGTTGATCTTTAACATCTGAATCCTTAGAAGGCAAATAAACAGGGAAGGAAGTTCTTAGGAGTCTTTCGTTGTTTATCTTTGTCACTTCCGAAAATAACATCTTGAGCAAAGACGTGCCTTGCTGGTCATCTCACTCATTCATCAGCAGAGCAACAGACACAAATGGGCCCATGAAAAAACTGATCATGTCTTGCTACTCCAAACAATTCCATCAAAAAACGGCATGAAATTATATGATGATGACACCACGATCTTACATGTTCTTTAAAGCCGTGATATCACCACAGGCAGCAGAGAACCCGACATCTTGCACTGCACCTCACAAGGAATCTGAGGCACTCAGCTAGGGATTGAGTGGGTTGTGGAATTCAGAGTTTATCCTTTGCAAACAGGTGCAGAAAGGGTGTGTCGCAGCGGGGGCTGACATCCAGCTACAGTTACAGGCCAAACATTGACATATTACACCAGTTTAAATTTGGAGGGATTCTTTCCTGCCAATTGGGTCCTTCTGGATTTACAGCACTAATTACAGCAAAGGTCCAGTAATAGAATGTTCACCTGGTTACAGTAGAAAATCTAGGCTCAATTTTTTTTACTGAGTCTTGGACTTAAAAGCTGTGTTTTACAAAGTCAGGTCATTGATTCAGCTAGTTCAATATTGTCCACACTGACTGGCAGCAGTTCTCCATGGTGTAGTGGTCAGAATGCCAGACTAGGACCTGGGAGACCTGGGTTCAAATCCCCACTCAGCCACAAAACTCACTTGCTGACCTTGGGTCAGACTCTACGTTTCAGCTTGGCTTACCGCATAGGGTTGTTTGCAAAATGAAATGAAAGAGGGTTGTTTGGATAAAAAGGATAAAAGGCAAATATACTCTGAAGAAATAAGCTTTTGCCCATAGACTCCCATAATTCATAGACACATGCATATGTACCAGGCATACAAGCCATGGATGCAAAACACTGACTTCATATTCATAGTGCCCAGGTAATCAGCTGTCCCTTTCTGAGATGGAAAAATCTAATTTCTAGGGTCTCTTTGGCTCACCTTACCTGCAGATAATTTGGTCAATTTTTTCTATAGCCAGCTCAACATTTGCATATCTTTTCTGAGATATCATGCCAGAATTTTACATAGCATTCAAAGTATGGGCTGCACATACAATTTGTTTATGAAGAAGAGTAGAAGAAGAGTTTGGATTTGATATCCCGCCTTTCACTCCCTTTAAGGAGTCTCAAAGCGGCTAACATTCTCCTTTCCCTTCCTCCCCCACAACAAACACTCTGTGAGGTGAGTGGGGCTGAGAGACTTCAAAGAAGTGTGACTGGCCCAAGGTCACCCAGCAGCTGCATGTGGAGGAGCGGAGACGCGAACCCGGCTCCCCAGATTACGAGACTACCGCTCTTAACCACTACACCACACTGGCTCCCAGGATCAACATCTTCTTTAACATATTATTTTTACTAGAAATCTTAGTCCCTCTTCCAGATCATCAGTCTTGTCTCTTTTCCTCTTTTCCTGCTTGTGGGCCCTGGGTGTGGTTTCACTGAGCTCTCCCTTTCCCCAGGATATATTTATTCAGTTCCAGTGTTTCCTGGGCTCAACCTATTTCTTATCTATCCCCTTTCTTCAGCCATCCCAGCTCTGGACTTGGTGCCTCTAACTCACCTGCCTCTCTTTGGAGCATCCTTCCCATTTAGCTTCCCCATCCTCATTGTGCTGTGAGCCCCTGGGGCTTCTCCAAACCATAGATCCTCTCACTTTCCTTACATAGGCACATGTAAAGGGCACCAGCATTGGAGAAACACAACCACGGCAAGCAGGGTGCTTGTGCTCTCCAGCCCTCTCAGTCCTCTTGCAGATTCAAATGGCTTCAATCCAACAACTCAACTAGTTAAAACATTAATATAAACAATGATAAAAGCTAGAGTTTACTAAAACAAAGCCATCAGAGAACCAGATCTTTTATGGAAAGTAGCATGAGAAGAGCATCTGCTCTTGTTCCTGGGTAGACACAGTGAAGGCATCAGAAGCAGGTTCCATCATCATCATCTAATTTATATCCCACCTTTTTCAATGACAGCAACTCAACAGGCAGTTCCCAAAAGCCTACTGAAACAAGAAAGTCTTCATTGCTGGCATGGTGGCTCATGGTGGGGGTGGGGGAGGCAAACAGTCTCTGAGGAAGGAGACATGAATCGTTTTCATTCCCATCTGGGCAACCTGACAGGGGCCACATACAAGTGGTGAGTAGAGTCAGAAGCAAAAGTGGGCTGGGCAACTAAGGTAAAAATTGCCTTTGTACATTAGCCTGGTTTCTACATACAATCACCTACCCCTCTCTTTTCTCCAGCCAGCATGATCACAGATTAAGGACACATTCCAGCCAGGCAAAAAGCACTCACGTACTCTCCAAGAGTGCTTTTTTTCCTGGGGGGATGCATACCCCTAAACATTTTGTGAATCTAAGCTTGGCCTCATTGAGGGGCATTATTTCAATACGAGTAGGAAAATGAGAGTACCCCTAAACTTTTATTTAAAAAATAGGGGGGCAAATCACCGCTCTCCAACATTCCTCAGCTAAAAATCAGGGCGCTTATTGCGCCATCTCACAAGTCACCTGGCTTGTGTGGGAGAGCAGTACCAGAAGATGGATGTTGCTGTGACAGTTAGCTGCCCGTCTCCCCTGCCACAGCCCATACCTGGCAACTGCTCACTCCCTTCCTCTGCCCTTCCTCTGCCCACATTGCACCTCAGGCCGCTATGACAGTGGAGGTGGTGGCTTGGGCAGCAGCAGAGAGGGGTTGGCAAGAGTGTTGCGCCTGTTCACCACCTCTGCTCCACCTCTGCCTCCCCTACACACTAGGGTTCTGCTTTATGAGGGTTCCGCTTCAAGTGCAAGCACTGGCTCATTGTCCTCCCCAAGCTCGGAAGCGGCGGTGCTGGAGGGGGGAAATGGGATATTTTGGGAGCAAATCATAAGCCAGGATGGCTTCTGTAATTCCGGGAATGTCCTGGAAAAACAGGGACGCTTGAAGGGTATGCACACAAGGATGATGTGAAGCAGGAGCAGTAAGGGTCATGGCCTTGGGCGGGTGTGGCCAGGACCAGATAGGGAGACCCGGAAGGCTGCATTTGGCCCCTGAGCCTGAGGTTCCCCACCTCTGCTCTGTCAGCCTTCCCAAAACATGGAGGCCTTTAAAGGTAAACACCAATACCGTGAGTCATGTTTTGACTAGGCCCCCTCTGTTTTGTTTAATTTAATAGCTAAATGTGCTCCCTCTGTGACATTTATGACTTGAAGATGCTTGCTCAGTGGCTTTTGAATGATGGCAGCAATTGACTAGCCATACCTGTTTGGGTGGGGGCTGTAATAAACAGTTTTGCAACTGGAATGTAGCCAGCAACGAACATGCAAAGTTTTGCGGTTTGGTTGTGGGTGTGGGAGGAGAGAGGGATATGTTGTTTGCTTGGGGGTTAATTGGTGCTACTTTCGCTTCATTGCATTTGCTTCCCTGGTTCCCCAGGCTCAGCTTGTATATTTGCAAATAAGAAAAAAACACCAACAACACATATGGTAAATGGCTAGCACTCTGCCCTTCAAAGGAAACAGATATAAGAACATAAGAAGAGCCAACTGGGACAAGCCAATGCCCCATCTAGTCCAGCATCCTGTTCTCACAGTGGCCAACCAGATGCTTGTGGGAAATCCAGAAACAGGACCTGAACACAAGAGAACTCTCCCCTCCTGCAGTTTCCAGCAACTGGTTTTTAGAAGTGTACTGCCTCTCATCAAGGAGGAAGAAGAAGAGTTTGGATTTCATATCCCGCCTTTCACTCCCTTTAAGGAGTCTCAAAGTGGCTAACATTCTCCTTTCCCTTCCTCCCCCCACAACAAACACTCTGTGGGGTGAGTGGGGCTGAGAGACTTCAAAGAAGCGTGACTGGCCCAAGGTCACCCAGCAGCTGCATGTGGAGGAGCGGGGACGCGAACCCGGTTCCCCAGATTGCGAGTCTATCGCTCTTAACCACTACACCACACTGGCTCTCACCACAGAGCGTGGCTTCTATCATGGCTAGTAGCCATTGATATACTTGCTGAACTCTAAATCCCATTGTACCTGGGAATAATTGGAGTTGGAGTTTCATGACATCTAGAGGACCACATGTAAGAATGAGGTAGAAACTGGATGCCCTTTAAAGGTGAACCTACCTACCGTAATTCACACCATCTGAAACAATACATAAGCTGAAACACATCTGCACCTCAACATTCACACTTCTCTGAATTTTGCAATGCAAAATAACATTTAAAAATGTGTCCTGTTAGGGACAATTGTGTTGCGAAACTGTCTTAGGCAAAATGACATACTAAAAGGGGTATAGCAGGAGAAACTCACACACTGAAAACCCGTTCAATTAAAAAGACAGAATCACAAAGTAATGTGGAAAACTGAATTTAAGATTGGAAAAATGAGAAGCTGAAACTTCTGGGGCGACTGTAGAGTGAGATACAATATGAATCAAGAGGAAGATCTTAGTGCTATGATTTTCCACTAACATCCGTGTGGTACAATATCATCAACTCCCCCACACCCTACAGGAAAAGCCTCAAACAGTCCCAAGGAAAGGAAAACTGAATTAAAAGGGAGGCCTTGTAAAAGTCCAATAGTTCAGCTAGTCGTGTGCGTATTCACACACTGCACACCAAATAATGTGTGCTGACTCAAAAACACATCTTTGGTGGTGTATATCTTCCAGAGATTTGGTGTACAATATTTAGGAGGATAAAGTGTGTGCTGAGCGAAAGTTCTGACCTTTCAGCAACCTGTTTGGGACCAACAAAGATTCAATTTAGCCATGTATGGTATAAACACCAAGGGGAAAGCAAGCAGCAAAATTAGAAAGGAATCTAATCAATAGCCCCAAAGATAAATGCCACTTTAGGCAGCCTTAATCTAAACTGTTGACAGAAGCCTATTCACAGCCAAACGATGAGTTCTAAGTGCAGCCCCCCTTCTGGGTGGGATAAGGTGGCACAGCCAAGCCAAAGTAATCAGTGTTTTATCTGTCTCCCTCACATTTAACTTCCACTCTCCTAGTCCTCTGGGAGGGCTCACGCTGGAAGCATTAAGAGAAGACTACGCCAAGTACTCCACTAACACATTTTGGAATCAAAGGTTTTACTGGAATCTATTGATTCCAGCAGACTTGTATAAGCCTGTGATATTTTTAGTGAGAAGTCATGCACTTTGCAAATCACTAAAAAAAGTAAAAAAGTTCGGCTATGTGCAAATTGTCACAAGTAGCAAACAAGCTACAGCAGCAGTTCTGGCCACTCTTGCCTGGAAGTAAGATCCACTGAACTGGGTAGATTTGCATAGGTTTATGCTGGAAAATTACTTCCATAGTTCTTATTAAGCTATTCACAGCAGGGAATTTTCAGGAATTGGAGGCAGCGCTTGCCAAATGAGACTACTGGGGAATGATTACGCTTTGCAATGTTGCCTTGGAAGGGAAGAAAACAGGCAACAAGATGTGAAGGTTCTTGTTCAACTTTATTGTTTACTTCCTGTTTTGGAACGGAGGGCACCGGTGGACAGTGGCTGATGCTCGGAGCAGAGCCAGGTGAAATAAATGCTCCATTACAAAACCACAGAAACACTGACCAGCCTAGACCACAAAACTGAACATTCTGAATATTCTGTGGATGCGACTTGTTCATGACCATATCTAAGAAACTGATTGGGGTGTGTGTGTGTGGATTGTGAAGACATTTGATTCAGTTCATATTTAAAGGTGAACTTATGAAACTTGCACTTTCATAATCATAGGCAAATTGAAATGCAACCCTCTTTCACAATTCACACTTCCCTGAATTTGGAATGCAGTTTTCCAGCCTAGTATCATAAAATCATAGAACTGTAGCATTCTTATGTACAAAAATGCATGGACTAAAGTAAAGTGTGCATATACTGGTAAATGCACGTGTTTGTGAAAATAGCATAAAAATGAATTATATTAGGGGAAATTGCTTTGCAAAAAAGTGTATATTAAGAGAAATTAACACTTTAATGCTGATAAATTTTTCAAAGGCCTTAAAAAAATAATAATCAAGCAATCACAAACTGAACTGTGCTGAAGATTGGGAAAATTAGAGGAAATGAAATTGACATATTCCCCCATCCCTAATGACAAGGGGGGGGGATTCCCCCATCCCTAATGACCCAAGGTGCATAAGTGAGAGAACTCCACTCCTGGCTTGTGCATGTTGATCTCAGGGCTGCTTCAAAATTTTCCACTTGAAATGTTTCTTTTCTACGTGGTAGGCAGGCTAACAGGGTATGGTTTGCAAGCAGCTATCTTGTCCATTGTTGTGCCAAGGGAGTGGGAAGTTTTCATATCAGCTTCTTTGATGCTGTGGCGCTGCCTTGGCATAATGAGTGGACTGCTGATTTTGGCACGGGCTACCCTATTGGGTGGAGCCATGGCCACATGGAAGACATTGCGATGATCTTTGCAGGTCTGCGCTCACATTTGAAGTAGTGGCTGGCAGGTGGGAGGAGAGATCTCTTCCATGTGGCTATCCAGGCACTACTGCTGTAAAGCGAAAAGTGTGGAACAGGGAATGGACCCACTTTTGTGCCAGAATGCCAAAAGGAGCAAAAGGAGAGCACCATTCTAACCCTCAGTCTTCCAGAGAAAAGGACAGGCCTATATGTGTAGTGGCAGCAATAACTCACTTGCCCTGGGTTGGAAAGGGGTGGTGATATATACTCTTTCCACACCCATGGCCAGCTCACCAAATCACTCCACATGTCCTCGAGGCCTTATTAGATGAGGCTGCCACATGTTTACAGGTGAGGCTTTGCTATATTCAAGCTACCTGAGAGGTTCACATTACGATTTAAATGTCAACAAAAGGGAGCGGAGCAAAAATAGTTAATCCTTCATGCCTGAGTGCATGACCACACCAGAGGAATGGGAACATCTGTCCCCTTGCTTTGAGAAACGAAGGTGCTTCAGATTCCGCAGTGAGGTCACTATGTCACAACTGCTCTATTTGTTTATGACAGCGTTCTGTCCCACACCCACATGGGACAGAAGCTCAATACGGCATTTGATCAAAGGGGAAGTTGCTCAAACTCACTACCGGTTGCACAAGCTCCTCTTTGTTGTAGGTTCTGGGAATAGTCTTGGCATGGCTCTGACGGGTGGGATTGGGGAGCTATACACTTCGACTTCTCCATTTTTGTCAGCTAGGGAGGCAAAAGAGCAGTTCCCTGGAAGGAAAGAGCTGGCTATTCAGTAACCTCCCAAGGCCAGATAAAACGGCTGTGTGTGGACAGCTAAGGAAGGAAGGAGACCATTGCTGAAAGAAAAGAGAAATAGCTTTGTAAACAATCATAGGTCGAGTGGAGTGGGATTAATGGCTTCTTGAAAAGGTTGCTTGTTATAAGGTCGGGGGGGGGGTCCTGATAGCAAAATTGGTATTTAGGGAGAGGTAGCAGGGATTGGGAAGAGGGCTGGCCTGAGAAAAGGAAGAACAACAGAACTGGCACAGCAGCCACATTCTCGTGTGAGTGCAGCATGTGGTCACTTTATTATTAAATCAATCCAGTGCTAATTATCTGCTTGGCATTTATCAAGGAGATGAAACATGCAGAGCTGCTGTGCCAGGAATTGTGCCTTCCCACTATCTAGGACACTGGCAGGCGAGGGAATCACACAGAAGTGTTTTCCTCCTACCCTCTGAAGTTATCTGACACACCCTTTGTCAGACGTCAGCAAGCCCAGGAGTCAGCAAGAGGGCAGAGAAAGATCACCCAATGTGTGGCACGTAGGATGATTACCAGGAACGAGTGGCAGAGCCCAGCCCAGCGTTTATGGCTCCTCAAAAAGCTGCAAACATTGTTAACAAGAATCCTTTTGCAGGGAAGGAAAGTTAGGCTGTCCCAGTAAAGCTTGGCATTTCTGTACAACAATAGTTTTTGAAAGGGAGTCTCCCTTGGGAAGCACTAAGCCAGCTGCTCTCAGTCCCCCTCCCATTCTGGTGTGCCGAGTGCCATAGCCCCTTTTGACTTAATCTCCTCTCTTCCTTATCAGTGTAGCATAAGGATTTCTGAAGAGCTCATCCCTCTTATGACTGACTGATAGGGCAGCCATGTAGATCCATACCCTTAGAGATGCAAGATCTACAACTCCCATCAACCCTAATCATTGGCCACGCTGAGTCCAACAACATCCAGAGGGGTCTCAGGTTTTCCATCCCTGAGTTAGTGGTGCTAGGCCTCAGCTGTATTTTATATCAAAATAAAATACAATTCATTTGTGAGAGGTTCTGTCTGTTCTTACCAAAAGCCCAAGAACACTTCTGGCTGTATTATAGCAGAGCCAAGAGGGGCAGTTAACTGGGAAGAGAGCCTGTCCCTCTGCTTCTTAACGAAGCTGTAGCTCCAGTGACCAGCTAGGAGCCAGTCATGAACAGTGGTGTAGTGTGGGTTACCAGTGCCTGGGGCCACACAGAGGAGGTGGATGTGAGGGAGGGAAATGGGCGAAATATGCATGCACATTCAACTGCCTAAAGATGTCTTCATCACCCAGGAGATTGCAGCTGCAGAGATAAGAAGAGTCATTCTGTTGTCTGGAGAGGTTACTTCTTGGTTCGCATGGAGAAGCCAATGGAGCCCAGCAAACAGAATCACACTGTTGTGTTGAGGCAGCTCTGGGTGTTGAAATTTTGTGCCCAAGGCAGCCACCCCTGTGGCCCTCCCCATGCTATGCTACTGGTCATAAGGGCTTTAGCATAGCTGCTTAGTTAAAAAAAGTTCTGTGGGTAGAGAGGTGGGAGGAATGCTCTTTCTCCCATCTCACCCCTCAGCTTCCCTCTGTCCAGGGGCAAAGAGAAGAAGCCACCAAGATGGTGAGTCCGGTGGAATTCTTGCTCTCTGCCCCCTGACTTAATGGGCCAGTTTCAGTGTTCTTATCAATAGCCTGAAACATTACCTGAAATCTCTCTCACAGTGACGCCTCTATGCCAACATTTGGAACTCTACTTCTATGCAGGGTGAATCATTGTTTTGATTTTCATCTGAGATGAGAATGTGATGTACTAACATGATTTCCTGTCCCAAATGTTTTGAATCCTGTCTGAATTGTCAGCTGGGATTCCACCAACTTGGGGGAACAGGCAAAAACAAATACACAAATAGGTCACAATAAACATGGCCTGAGCAAAGTCTAGTGTTATTTTGAGTAATGGCTGTCAGTAATCTGGAACACTGGGACCATGCCCTGCTTTTATTTTGAAATACTGGCTAAAGCCACAACTCCCCTCACCCACCCATTCAGGAGCCTTACCTGCTAACATGCTCAATGAATGGTAGTGCTTTGACTGGGGGAGGAAGCCAATATGATTTCTATTTTGAAATATATTAGAATGACAGGACAGATTGCATAGAAGGGAAGAAATGGATAGAGAAAGGAGGAGGTCCGTGGCAAGTGATTCATTTATGAAGTTATACTTAGCAATTCCTTATGCATTTCTAAACTTGACAGTACAATCTGTGGCAAAAAGAATTCTAATTCTATATTGCTCAACCCAATCCTTCTGTGACATCAGAGGAGCTAAGCCAATTACAGTTGTGGCCTGTCTGCATACCCTACTTCACAGAACTAGATTCTGTTAGGCAATACATTGAAGACTGTGGGTGTTAAATAAGTGTAATAAGAGTCTCTTGCAAATGTTTTGAGTTTCCAAACAATTATCTGATGCTCTCAGTTCAGTGTCCACTACACTTGTCATAGTGGCTTTGATCCATCCGAAGACTGCGATGGTGGTGAGACATCATTCTTCCACCCCTCTGGCTTGTGAAGTGTTGCAAGGGTCTTTCTTATCTCCCATGCTTTTTAACATCTACATAGAAGAACCAGGTGTGGTCATGTAGAAGCTTAGGCTGAGGTGTCACTAGTACGTAAAACCACACACAGCACTCTCATTCTAGGCTGCCTCCAATGCATCTTCAATGTGCCACTCAGCAGAGTTTTTCTGGGTAGTGAGGGGTCTGTTACAGTCTGGCCCGAAGAAGGTGGCAGAAGCAATGGCAGCTTGCTGTGACTTGTTTGCAAAGCATTTGAGAATACAGCAGATGGATCTCAGAAGGTGTCAAGAGCATAGGCTAGTCCCGTTGTGTTGGATGAATTTCAGTTAGTAAGGCTTGAGGATGTGGACATGGTGCTTGGATTGGTTAGTTAATCCTAAATACATTACTTCTGGTAAATGAGCCCCCATAGACTCCAGAGGGCTGTGGAAATTTATGTCCTGGGGACAAATGGCGGCTCCCTTGGCTAGTAAAGCGAGATGAGCGCTGCAACCCCAGAGTCGTCCCCGACTGGACCTAACGGTCAGGGGTACCTTGACCTTTACCCATGTACTATCTGAAACCAAAGGGGTGCATTGGTTGCCAGATGTGAAATATGTTGGCATTATTTTCGGCTCTCCTACCCCACTACTATGTGTGTCTGGTTTTACAATATCTCAGAAGCTGCAGCTGGTGACTTCCAGACCATCAGTTGCAAATGGCAATTGGAGCACCTCACACTGATCAACTCCATTGTTTCCCTGGCTGCTTTTGGGTTCAGTATAAATTGTGGCTATGTGTTTGTTTATTAAATCTACGGACCACCCTATTTTTTTTTAAGGAACTCAGGGCAATCTACATAAAAGTTTAAAATTACAAACGCATTACAAAACAATCACAATCAACAATGCAATAGGGTTAAGAGGAGTAAAACTACTCAATCAGCTAAAATGACCATGATAGGTTTTTTGTCTGGGCAAATAAACAAGTTTTAACTTGGCACCAAAGGAAATAGTTGTCAGTGCCAGGCATACCTTCCATGGGGGGGAGGGTATTCTGAAGTCAAGGACAGAAGGCTCTCTCTTTCGTTACATCCATAATGCACCTCTTCTAAAAATGGAAGACCCCAATGAGCCCTGAATACCACCTTTAGAGCCCTGTTCTTTGGTTGGCAGGTAACAGAAAAGACAATTTCTTCCTGATTTTATGGAATTCTCACTTTGGGGAGATCTAACAGCCTCCCCCCCCCCCTTTTCATATGTTAACAATGGTTTTAAAAACATTTTTCTTTACAAGCTGACTGGACTGATGGGAATTGTAGTCCAAAACATCTGGTGAGCACCATTGAAGGCTGTTACTCTTGTGTTATTAATAGAGTTTTCATTGGTAACTTGAAATCAGCATTGATTTTTTTTATTGTTTGGAATATTTATACCCCTACCAACTGGGAGACTTTCTCAAGGTGACTTACTAGGGAGAGAGAATAGTATATATAAGTTCCCTCCAGTCTGCAGATTTTCCAACTCCTAAATCTTAGGACGACAAGCAAATTACAGAGGAAAATAACTCCAGAGTGGAAATGACTGCCAGATTAGTCAGTTGTTCGTTCTTTACCAAGACTTCTCCTTTTCCTGATGTCTCTTACAGCTTCTGGCTCCTGAAAGCAGATGCAAAAGGCTTTTCAGGGAGCACAAGCCTCCTCACACATTTCTCATATGCCCCAATTGCCACTTTTAATGCAAAACTGGGGTCAAACAAAAGAAACTGTAATAAATGATTACATAAAATATAAGCATAAAAGGGGGTTTGCAAGTGCCCAATTCTTATTCTTGTCTAAATCTCTCTCAGCATGTCTCTGACTTCCCAGCTGGGCATCTGGTTCAGTTTTTTCTCAGTAATAAAGCTGAGCCATCTTCCAGAGTGTCTGACTGATTCCTGGCTGTGAAGACAATCTTCTTGAGAGCTGAATCCCAAACACATTATACACCCTTTGAACTTACAAGTGAGCAGTTGAGATTGGGGCTGCACCAAATGTTTTTACACAAGCATTTTCAGCACAGAAAGGGAGCTTCCGGAGGGTCTGCAAACATGTTCTTCAAAAGACCTCCAAAACTTTATTGATTCTGCACCTTCTCTCTCACCTTCACTGCCCCTTGCAGCAGTTGTCCGCACTATTTCCTTCTCCTCAAGGGTGCCATCTTGAATATTTTTTGGGGTGTGTGTGTGTGAGGTAAGTCCCACCCTGCATAATTGATCATAAGATGTGGCGCATACCATTTGAATGGCAATGCCTGTCGAATTGACATGAAGGCACGTGACTCCCCCTATGTTTTTGTTTTAAAACCAAATGCAGACTTGGGAGGAGGTAAGCATAATGAGAGGTACAGTACAAAGGGAGAGACTACTTAACCCTCCCCCCCCCCCTGGACATTTGCTGCTCAATGAATGCCTCAACCAAACTCCATTTCCCCCTTGCAGGGTAGAGCATATGAACCTCAAATCTCTTCGGAACGGTCTCCCTCAGGAGGTGGTGGGTTCCCCTTCCTTGGAGGTTTTTAAGCAGAGGCTGGATGGCCATCTGTCATGGATGCTTTAGTTGAGATTTCTGCATTGCAGGGGGTGGACTAGATGACCACTGGGATCCCTTCCAACTCTACAATTCTATGGTTTATGGAATTGTGAGGGGGAAGTGGCATACAATGGCATGCCAGACATATGTAGCTTCAGCCTGAGTCAGTACTTATGCTTTGGGCTCTAGATAGAACTGATCATTCCAGAGCTAGCAGTTTTATGCCACAGCAGGACTTGATACTGGTTTTTCTGCCCAGCATAAGGCTAGCAAAGCCAGTGGAGTCATGGAAGCTTTCTAGGAAAGAGAGGAAATTACCACTCCCAGCCAAGCAGTCCCGAGCCTACATGAGAATTGGGCAGAGGGATATGTACTTCATTATTCTCTGGGCACAGTGTGTTCACCTTCGAATATCTTGTTCTGCACTTAGCAATCTGTACTTTGCGTATCTCATAAAAGTCCATTTATTTCTTACTTTTAAAAATCAAAATGTATGTTTGAGTCATTGTTGCATAAGTCTTTGGATTCATTTGACATTTGGATGAGATACAGCTTGATTTCACTGGTTTGGCTGAAGCTTTCAGAACGTGCGTAAAATGTTTGTGCATGGTAGGTGGCTGGCATTTGGATCATATAGCACGTTTGAATCAAAGCTGTGTACAAACAATAATTGTTTAAGCCTTGCAACACCTTAGCAAGGTAGCTTTTATTCTCCTGCGTAAACCTGAAGGCGGGAGATATTAAGCAACAGGCTTTGGGCCACATTCCAAATCAGAAAGCAGAAGTCGTGATCTTGGATTTTCTGCCCTAATCGCTGCATTGCATCTCCTGTTTTCCCCATGAGGTGAACAAAGACTGTGAATATAGAAAAGTAAGCAAAACAAAATCCTATAGTACTTCAGCCATAGGATCTCAGCTGTGGGACTATGTCCTCAGTTTTCAAGGAAAACCCAACCTGTTGCTTTACTGTTTTCTGTTAAGGAAGCTGACATTTGGGTGATGAATAGAGCCCTACTGAGCAAAGTGTGGTTTAATTTTTCTTGGGGGATTTGTAATTAGAGCCACCCACTAGCACTTTCCCATGCAAATTGTATTCTTGATTGATTCTTTAAGCAGAGCATTTGAGTTTGTGTTTCCTTAATAGCTGTAAGTTTATGAATAATTTGGCATAATATTGTGATCTCCGGAATGTCAAAGTAAATCTTTCACAGTGTCACTGAGATGGCGGGTGGGTGGGAAGTGCCTTCATTAAGGATCTTCAGCTGCTTTGTGGAGATCTCCTTTGAAGCCACGATCATTTGCTTATCCAACCAATGATATAATGGTTTTTGAAGGTGGGGAAGATGGGCTTGCTTGCTCATAGGTCAGCATGGCAAAAGTTCCTCTAAGTTCCAAGAGCTACCACCAGTGCTTAGCCATTTAATTAGCAGGATTGTCCAAATGCATACTGTTAGCGCAGCTGCTGGCTGGAGTTGATGGGAGTTGTAGTCCAACAACTGCTTTGGACCCCAGCCAGCACATTCTGCCTCTCCATCCCTGCATGCCCTGGGGCTGATGGGAGTTGTTGTTCAAAGCAGCTGGACAGCACCAGTTTGGCAAAGGCTGTCTTAGCAACACATCAACCCACATTGTTCTTCTGTATCATAATCATTCCCAGAGAGCCACTTGGCCCCTTTACAGCAGACCTCCTCCAGATTTCCCCCCCAAGAAGGGCTTGTTTGCACTTTCACAAGACTAGTTAATGGCAAGTTATCACTGAAAAGGTCAACTTGTGGTGACTTCATGAAGAAATCACCAGGGCATGTTTGAAATGTTTGCGTGAATTGGCTCAGAGTTATGCTTAGATGTGCAGTGAAAATCCTCCATGTGTAGCAACACAGAACTACCAGACTCTAAGATTAATGTTTATTAGGACTGTGGACATGGGTTCAAGCAAAGGCTGACACAACCGAAATTAGCACTACTTGAGTTCTCTGTTAACCAATCTGCTCCCAAATGTTTGATCTACTGAAGTTGTTCTCATCACTCCTTCCCATTCCCTTCTGCTTATTTGCCCATGATCCACAACCCCCCTACTTGAGTACTTAGTCTGATGATACCTCTGTGTGCTGTCATAGCTTTGGATATTGTACAATGGTAGAAATGGCCACTATGCAGAATAAACAGTCATGGCAGCCCCCAGATAGAATTCATCTTTGTCTTTGAGCATCTATGGAGCTGTAGTTTCTGTCTCTTCCTCACCTGCCTTTCCCCCTATTTCATTGCTGACGTAGACCTAGCCTTTTCACGCTTGCCAATTCTCCCCCAAGTATTTCCTGCTAGAAAAGATGTTCAGATTGGAAAACAGGGGCTGAGGCCAAATAGAAAGTAATGCCTTCAAGGCGAGCTAAGGACAATCATTTCCCCAGCTTGTTGAGTCACATGTGCTGTATGGAAACTACCTTGAGGATTTTGTGGAAGGAACCCCCCCCCCCTTGGCTGATATTTTCTAATATGTTTTCTAGAGATGTGGAGAGGGCATCTGTTGCTGTCATGAAACCAGGCCTGAAACCAGGAACTAATGACATTTGATATGGGGGAAATTCTAATCACATTGAGGGAGCATTAAATTGGGCTTTTTCCTCAGTGCCATTTGAGGAGTGTGGGAGACACACACAAAAAATGTTTCTGCACTGTATGTGTGTGGGGTGAGACACAGAATGGGCAAAATAAATTTCATAGGCACCAGTGGTGCCTATGTATAGAATCCCAGAGTCCAGGAACCTATCACTGCAACTCTCCCTGCGTAAAAAGAGTGCATGGGGAAAGGATGCTGAACACTCCCTGCAGTGTGTTACTTTGGTCACATCTTTGCTTTCCAGATGCTAGTAGGGAACAAGGAAATGTGGCTGGAGGAATAGACTGAGGGAAGGGAAGGCATGGGAAAGGGGGAAGATTCATCACCTGTAGGAGTGGACTTTGGTACTATGGTGCCCTGAGCTATGGTGCCCCCCCCCCCATCAGCCTTCACATTGTGCCAGGCTTTGGGAAGGAGATGTAAGGGCTCTGGCAGGGTCCTAGAGCCACACTGAGATTTACAGGTGAAGGGTGGCATACTAATTTAACCTATAGCAACAACAATGCCCTCCCAACTCCTTTCTAAAGCTGGACAAGCACTAAGTAGGCTTTGGGAAAGATGCAGGAGGACTCTAGGACCCTGTCTGGGCCCTGACACCTTGACCTTTTCTCTAGTCTGAAATGCTGCAACTTTTTCCCATAGGGATACTTACCAGTATCACGTGTGTTCTCTGAATACTTTTTCGGTTCATTCAGTTCACTGGACTGCTGTTCATTTGGCATCATAACAGAAATCAACACCAGGACGGCAAGGTCCTAGGAAAGAAAGGAAGTTAGTTGCCACACAGAGGAAGGCTTTGAAGCAACAGGTCTTGTTTAGGGAAGCTAGTGTGGAACTTGGGGGCCTTAAGAACATAGTTAGATGAGCAAGCCATGCACTGGGACAGCGTCACCTTTTCTACGAATGTATGCACTAACACTGTGCTGGATGACGTGGTGCCTGGACAGGGAAGTTTTGAAAGGCATGGGAGGTGAAGAGAATAAGAACTTGCTTGTGGGCTTCCCATAGGCATCTGGCTGGTCACAGGGGAAAAAAATAGGATGCTGGACTAGACGGGCTTTTTGCTCTGATCCACGTAGCAGGGCATTTATTATGTTCTTGGGTGTGAACCACTGTTTACAGGGGCAGACTTTGATCTTTCAGATTTTAGTGGCGCCCTGTGCATGGCCAAAATTCAACTTGCTCCCCACTTCTCACCCTCTGTTCTGCCCAATTCACTACATCCGAGTTGCAACACTCTGCAGAGCCCCCTCAGCTCAGCACCCAGTGCAGCAGAACCAGTTGCGCTGCCTGAAATCCACCTCTGCTGCTTATCAGGAATGATTGCATATGTTCATCCTCTTTTTGATAAGTTTCCTGTTGCTAATTTCTTTGGAGAATGCTTAAAATGATATAGAGTGCTACATTATAAAACACTTATAACTATGAGGACACAGGGAGGAGAATATTTCTGTGGCCACGTGTGTCATTGGTGGCCAAATCCGAACTTGTGGCCTGCTGGATCCCAAATGGAAACAAGTCCTGGGGTATGGTTTATTTACTCTGGAGGGCTTCTGAAGCCTGGCTGGATATGGGGCATATGCTAGAGCCTCAGCTGCCACAGCAGCAGAAGTGTTGATCAAGAAGTTCAGGCACAGGGACTGAATGTGACCCTGCAGCCACATCTCTCTGGGCCTCGGGACTCTTCCCAGGCCACACCCCTTCTCCCTACGTCACATCTCTCAATATGGGAGTAGCCAGGATGTTGGGGGGGCAGAACCTCAGTTTTGTATTGATTTTTACTGATTTTGGGGGGCAGCTGCCCCCTGCCCCCCTTGGCTTTGCCCATGTCCCTCAGTAGCCCTGTCTTGTGCTCTCCTTGAGTGCTTTCACTTGACTAGAATGTGTCATTGAACTCTGATCCTGCTTCTTGCTTCCCTGGACGGAAGGTAGAGAGGGGTGTGTGAGTCAATTGACATTTGTTTCTCCATTCACTAGGGCTTCCAGCCCTGCCCACCGCTGTTGTGTGGCCCCAGGAAGTTTGAAGGAAATGGTGTGCCCTTGGCCTGGAAAAGATGGCCCATCATCCCTAAGTAATTCAGAGGCTTCATTCTGCTGTCCCGTCAGAGGGACCAGTGTTGCGCACACACCAGTTCCTTTCTGTGAGTGAAGGTGGCTCTGAGCATGTGCTGTTTCTGTATTAGCCACAGACCACGAGGTTCCCCTTTCAATCCCTGGAGTACTTGACAGGTTGTAAGGGAACAATCTGTGAACAGCTATGTTTCCCCACCTTCAGCTATGATCTTATGTGTCCCCGATTGACCTTGCTGCAGCATGACGACAAGGTCTGATATTGCTCTCGTTTCCAGCAGTGCTTTAGAGTTGCTAGTAGCTAGTTCAGCATGCAGGGGCACAGCTGATTACCGATCTAGGAAGTTCTCGTCATACTGAGCCTGAACAGCTTGTTGCTGTACCATGCCTATGGTGAACGTACACTTCCTTCTTCCATAAATGGCCGCACATGCACTTTATTTCTAACTGGAAAGGGGATGTTTGGGAAAGAGGAGAGTATATTAAATTAAATAGGGGGGAGATATGTGGGAAAGAGACCTCTGTCAGTGGGTGTTGTTAACTATGCAGCTGTGTTGAAAATCAGATTCTGCACACAGGTTTGAAAGATGGAATGCCAAAGTTGTTCATTCAGATTTGTAGCCTTCTCTCTCCCAGGGGCTCAGGACAAAGATATACCCAGACTCCCAAAGAGCTCATACTTTTAATTCACACTGAATAGGGAAAGAATAGGGGAGACAGGATAGTAGGCAAGGGCAGTTCTGTATATAAATGGGGGAAGGAAATGATGCTCTTACATGTAATAATAATGAACTGGTATAGACATAATCCTGGTTACCAGCTTCTAAAACAGCCCATTGCTTGGTTTTGTTGCTTCTACAGGCAACTTGCAATTTATGTGGGGGTTACATTCCAAGGCACCACACGTTTAAGTGAAATCACGTATATTTGAAACACCATTGAAAAAGCCTGCTAACACACCGCCCCACTGTGCCCTGACCCTTTTAAAGATGTTTTCAGGTCACTTCTGGGTTTGGCAGGGTTGCACACATGCTCAATCGCACACGTATTGGACACGCCTTAAACAGTTGCTGCCGGTATCTATACTTAAGGGCCTTCAACAAGTCTTGTGAGATCAAGCAATGCTATAATAAAATGAGGTCAGCTAGGAATAGATGGTCGAAATAATTCAAGTTGTATATTATTGGCCTATAGCTGATACATGGACAGTAAAGCGGTACCCCACAATTATTATTATTTATTTCAACTTCTCAAAAAAACACCATTTTTTAAAATGGACTCTTGCAGTATGGAGTTTCTGAGACAAATTGGGGGTGGGGGTGGACACAGTCATCAACAATGAAGGATTGAATTAGCTTCTCCTAGGCTTCAGCGGACTTGGTATCAAATTCAGGCAAAATGTGACTTCCCCCACCTCCCTCTCTTTGCCCTACTGTATGAACAAAGCGGGAGAGCAAAAAGCGAGCGATGTGCTTCTTTCCTGCCTCTTCATGCTCAAATTATAGGCAAAGAGGTAGGGAGCCCTTCATGAAATCCTCTAACCCCCATCACACCCCTCCTTTTGAAGCCTGTTTAAAACAGTAGCTTAGCGGCCAACACAAAGAAATGGGGAGATGTTCCACTTCTGCTTCCCCAGTAAGTCAAGTGCTGCCTTTTGTCAGGTTTTCCTAACAGCTTAAATTGTAATGCTGTGGCTGAGGTGGCAAGGGGGAAATTTGCTATGGCGTCATGCTTAGCCAATTTAAGGCTCCCCCCCCCCTTTCAACAGAGTCTCCTGGGCTGGTGAGAGAATGGAGGAAAAGACAACTGTTGTAGCATTGCGGGTCCTCCCTCCTTTCCTTAAAGATCTTCATGTGCAAATACATTTTGTTTTTGCCTGAAATCAATTAAGTTGAAGCTTAGCGGAGCAGAAAATCTTACCCAGTGGGTGAGCAGTCCAGCCTGCCACTCTCACCACAGCTAGGCGCTCTAAACCTAGGCGCTCTAAATGTACTTCTTCAAAGCCTGGGAATCAAGATGCTGCTGAACAGTTTTACAGGTGCCACATATTTATCTGAGGCTAACAATGAAGATGCAGAGATGATGGGTGTCCCAGGACCACTTGCTCACCTATATAGGAAATCTCTGACGATACACATCACAAGATCTCAGAGGGTGTATGCAGGATCAAAATGTCCTATTTTGGCCAAAGGTTCATACAAGAGCGGGTGTTTTGAAAAGCTGTGTCTGCTGTTTGATAGGTTTAATTTTACAATGCTGTGTATCATAGGGGTTGAGTCTTTTAAGATACCATCTTCACTAATGCTATTAGAATACTGTTTTGTATTATCTGTTGATTACTACACAATGAGAGAGGGCAGACACACCCAAGGAGACAAACCTAGTCTTTAAAAGCAACACACGTTCACCCAAAAGTAAACAGCATACTATCAGTATACCCCAGCCAGCTGTAAAAAAGACAAAATAAAAATCCAACTTCTGTCTCCTTTGCTGGCTACTGCTGCCGAACTCATTCTCCTGGGCAGTAGCTAGTAGTCATCAGTCATCAAAAGCAACCAATGCTTATCTAAATTACATCTTCTGGCTATCAGTGCTCATGGATACTTGGCTGGCTACTGCTGCTGAACTCATTCTCCTGGGCGGTAGCTAGTAGCCACCAGTCATCAAAAGCAACCAATGCTTATCTAAACTAAATCTTCTGGCTATCAGTGCTCATTGAGTGAACATCTACAGAATCCTAGAGGAAAAAGTCACCTCCGCAATTGATGGCCATAAAATACTGGGTCTGTGCATTTCAAGTGAAGTATCCTGTGATCAGGAACAGTTATTAAATGATCCTCCAGTGGCCTCTCTCATTCATCAGTCTAAGCAACACAGACCACAAATGGAAACCATGTGCATTGGATAAAGCAGAGGTGGATTTAGGGGAGCACCACCAGTTCAGTCACACTGGGCACAGAGCCTCAGGGGCTCTGCAACTATGATGTAGAACAGAAGGCGAGAGGTGGGGGGGGGACCCGAATTATGGAGCTCACTGGGGCCCTGGGTGCCCAAGTACCCACAAAATTCCCCACAAAGGGGCTGGGCACTCACAGATTCTGGACACCCATGGTGGTGGGGCCAAGTTGGCACGCCTGAGCAGTAGACATTATTTTAATCATTCTGTAACAAAGAAAGTGCTTTGCAAAGTTTCATTTCTGTGAAATAGTCAGGCTGTGGGCAAGGCCTTAACTACATGTTATGCTAGCATGGTTAACAATCATGACACAGATTTTTAAAATAAAAAGTTCAGGGCAGAGTGGGGAGATTTTCATCAGAACCACAGTACGGTATGTGAAGAGGGGAGGCTCAAGCCTTCATTTGCCTTGGTTAAAAATCATGCCCCATGCAGCAATAGGAGTTTTTTTTCCTAATCCTAATTGATACACCAGGGGTGGATTCTTACCAAGAAAGTGGTTGGAGAGAGGTGGCAAGACAGCATTGCTTAAAGTTGTTCTCCCTTCATGCTGTGGCATTGGTCACTATTAGCCCCCACCCCACCCCTGGTATTATATTTAAAAAATCACATGATCTGAGTGCTAATCATGTCATTAACATAAGGCATAGGTAAAGGTAAAGGGACCCCTGACCATTAGGTCCAGTCGTGGCTGACTCTGGGGTTGCGGCGCTCATCTTGCTTTATTGGCTGAGGGAGCCGGCATACAGTCATGTGGCCAGCATGACTAAGCTGCTTCTGGCGAACCAGAGCAGCACACGGAAACAACGTTTACCTTCCCACCGGAGTGGTACCTATTTATCTACTTGCACTTTGACATGCTTTTGAACCGCTAGGTTGGCAGGAGCTGGGACTGAACAATGGGAGCTCACCCTGTCACGGGGATTTGAACCGCCAACCTTCTGATTGGCAAGTCCTAGGCTCTGTGGTTTAACCCGCAGCACCACCCACGTCCCCCTAATATAAGGCATAGTTAGAATCTAATAATCTACATATAGGTTATCTGCTGAAGCTGACAGATGAGGAGGGATCTCAACCTAGATTTCCTGTGCTCCAACCCAGCTAGTCAAAGGAGATTGCTCTAATATTAAAGGTTATCTGCGGCTAATGATGCCCTGATTTTTTTAAAAAAATAATAATGTAAATGATAAGCATTTTCATCTTAAGAATTTCAGAACAAATCCTGCTCCTTGTTCAAATGCGGTGGCTAAGCACCGGCTGTGTGTGCAAAATATCCAAAAGCTGTGAAGGAGAGGCAAACTGGCCTTGCTACTTGAAATGGAAAAATGGGATTTGAAGTGGACAGGCTGGCATTATTTCTGGTGCAGGAGTGCAGCAATTATCTCAGCTCCATCCCCTAATGAATGGCACAGCAGCTGCAGAGGCTTGAGGATTCCGCAGAGAGGCCAAGACGGAAGCCACTCGAAGCATGGAAGCCGCCAGAATATCCTTAAAACCGTATTTCATGCATTTGGATTTGTGGCAGTTCTGTCCTGTGGGCTCAAAGCAGGTAAAACACTTTATGGATTTATTTATAACTTTTGTATGCCACCCCGTAACATAAACGTTCCCTGGATGGCTTACAGTAGATAAGTAAAAAATACAATGCAATTTAGTTCCCAGGAGCATGGTGCCTGCAGCTGTGGTGTGGTGAGAGTCCAAGCATAGAAATAGACACAGGACATTGGTATTGGATTGAAATAGGCCACAACTTTGATTGATTACAGATGTAAGTACCGGTAGGTTTTACCCAAGGTATTAGGGATGTATCTGGTATCAAGCAACTCATCTGCTGGTTGATAAGTAGGGTTGGGTTGACCCTGACTGGGGGAGGGGATCCACCCCCTAACATGCACCAGGTGGTACGATCCCACCAGGGCCACCATTGGGAAGGGTGCTATTGACCTCATTGACCTGTGTGTGGATTTTTGGACAAAGACACACATTCCTGGACCCCTTTAACAGGGTACCTGTTCACATAAATATCCAACCCGATGCTATGAGATGGGCAAAAGCCTGAAGACCAGCCAACTTGTTTGCAGGAGAAATTCAAAGTCCTCACACTGCCCTGCCCACTTGCCTTTGGGCAAGAAACATACAGACTGGGTGGGTGGTTAATCCCACGATGAACACCTAAGAGCAAGGACCCCCGGATGTGGCCTTCAATTTGTAGCACCGCAACCCTGCCCCCAATGTCCCCGGATTAGCGCATTCAAAGGGGCCTTTGCTGCCAAGGCTACTGTGGCTGGAGAAGGAGGAGGCGCTGAGGGTCCCACCCACAGCTGCGCATGAAGGAAAAATGGCCCCTGGACTGGGCAGCGGCTGCGCTGAGCAGCAAACACTGCTTCCCCAGAACTGCAGGTAAACAGAGACTGCAAAGTAAAATGTGCAACCATTAAAAAAGGAGTGGGGAGCTACACAAATCCAACAGAATGGAACCTGACACTCCTCCGTATTAAAAACACAGATTAAAAAAGAACAACCCAGAGAGGCTCAGGTTAGTTATTTTAAAGGCTCAAGTGAACTCCTGACACCAGGCAAGCTTTCCTGGGAAGCCTCTTCTATAAATGGGGTGCCACATTGGCCTCTGGTTGGGGTGGTGGGAGTTGTAGTCCAGCAAGATCTGGAGGGACCACATTGGCTACCTCTGATGTAGAGGGTTGTGCTGTTAGGGGATCTGGCTGTGTACGGGGCAATCTGGGCCCTGCAGAATTGTTGTGTAAACATCATTGCAGACACATGCTGTTTAAAGGGCTGCATCCTCTTCCTACACCCACAGGCTGCCTGTTGGCAATACCATATTGAGGTATGATTAAATGGCATTCAGAAATTCTGCTGAGCTCCTCGTGTTCTGCAGATATAGTTAATCCTCAAGGAATTTGTGAATGGAGTGTGCAAAATACATTTGACCTTTAAGTAAGCACTGATCGTATGTCTTGTTTTATGTTGCTGTTTTTTTAAATCACAGTTTTCTACCCTGGCGACTGTAACTGTTACCTTGGCTGATTTTATATAACCCCACTCTTTATTTTCTCCCTCTTCCTGCTTTTTGATTTTTTCTGGTGAGTACAATTGAAAATGTCAGTGATGTAGCTCCAGTATCCTCCAGTAAGAGGAGGATTAGAGTTTTCCTGACTGAGAAGGGCAGGGGCGGGCGGGGATTACAACAGTGCATCTGACGTAAGAGAGGGCAGTTTATGATGCATCAGAGAGGATAACAATTATAGGAAAGCAGAAAAAGATGAGAAATGAATGGAATACGTATTGCCAGGGAAAGCCAGCAATGTGTGTTGCAACTGTTCTTTCGGCAACCTCCCTGCTGTTCAGTGTTCTACACAAGACTGAGCCCACCCTTATGCATTCCCACAGTGGAAGCAATACACCTGATTTATCAAGCCCCATGAAAGGAAACCGGCTTTAGTAATTCAGTTACTCAGTTCTTAAGGCTTTGTGTTCCTCCCTCTGATGATATGTGGATAAATCTAGTTTTCCCTGCAGGATGCAGCATCGTACAACTGTAAGTTATCAAAAAAAATATTTCATGGTTTCTTTGTTTTTTTAAAAAATATATTATGAGCAAGAGGATGATGTCAGGGGAATATTTCAGTAAATGATTTAGCACTCAGTATACAACAGTATCATCTTTTTAATGTCTTATACATAATGCCAGAAAAGCCTAATTAATATGAAAATAAACCAACATTGGCAGTAATTCTATTGGTACATGATGCACTCATATAAATTAATTAAATGTTGCTTAAATTTGGTGGGATATGTAGATACAAGGGAATAGGAAGAGCTTACCGATTTTGTCACCTTGCCCGGTATTCTCATGGTTTGTACAAATGCTAAGTATGTAAGATAAGCACAACAGTCTCCCTGTAGACTGTATGCGAACTACATCAGCAAGACCACCACCACAGGGGCTTTAAGAACTGTCTAACCAATGCCAAGATTTGCGGACCTCTTGTTACTAATGTCAAAGAGTTGAATCAGGCCCTAATTGCCTGCTAAATGACCACAGAGACCAAAACACATCAAAGGGCAGCTTTAGTCACATTTAACTCATGGAAAATCACACTGGTTTGTTGCCGTGACTCACGTCATGCCTAACAGACTAGGGGGTTCTGTGTCAGTCTCAAAGGTGTTCTGTAAACTTGAAAGCTCGCATACTCCTATTACAGTCTACATTTCTTGCAGCACAATCCTATTTGTGTCTTCTCAGAAGTAAGTCCCATTGAGTTCAGTTACCCCCAAGTGAGTGTGAACAGAAGTGCAGCCTTATCAACTTCATCTCACACATTTTTTTCCAGCTTAGTTGTGGATATGTCATGTTAATATAGTAATGATATTGTTTTGAGTTGGTGGGTGCCAGGGGTAATGAGTTCCAGACACTCATAATTCCTGGATTTAGTAAGTGTTAGAATTTATTCAATGCTTGGAGAACTAAACTGGAAGTCAGTCTCTTAATAGTTGGACTCAGATCTTCAAAAAGATGGGCCATTAGCAGAGAACAAAGGCAGGCATATGGGCTATCAGCAAAGCCAGCCAGCAAATGGGGGCAGCCCTTCCTGAACTATGAGATCACTGGTCATAATACAATGCCAGAGTTTTTCTTAGGAGGAAGTTTTAGGGTTTTAGTTGGCTGTAGTGTGATCAGGCTTGAGGTACAGCGATATCTTACTTCCCCAGCCACATTCACCTGCACTTTACAAAAAATTACATGGAAATTTAGAAGTGCACCCAGCAATTATATGCTTGTGAATATAGCTTTTCTGTCACTCCCAGTTTCAAATTATTGATCATGGTAATTGGCACACTTTTCAAGGACCTATACGGAAATGGCCACACACGTTTCAAATTTCATGCCAGCTACTGACATCTTTTAGTTTTTTCAACACTTTACTTTTCAAGTGTTGTTGCTATCTGTAGTTTAGCACATTACCGGCAAAATATAAGTGGTTTGAGTAGGTGTTATTGATGTCCAGTTGAGCTTGATCTAGGCCCTAGATTCTAGGGAATTGATGAAGGCCACAAGGCCAAGTACACCTACTTGGAAGTAGCCACAAGCAAATATGTACAGGAATTTAGTGTGAAACCTCTACTCCATTCCAGCACTGATGTCATGAATTCTTAACGCTTTGCATCATCCTGGCACAAGCCTCCTCTTTGAAGTTCTCTTTCGTTGCTAGCAGAGTGTTGCTGACAATGCATTTCTTTGCCAATGTGTAATCTCCTTCTTCAAAGCATCTACAGGGGACCACCTACTTACCAAACAAAAATCCAGCTCATTGTCAATCAGCAATTTGTAGAGCGGTGACTCATATCTTGAGCATTTTTGAGGGTTTCTAAATTAGCGTGATGGTACCTAAACTGTGCATTTCTCTCTTTGGTGAGATGAATTCAAACCTGTAAGCATTTGTGTGAAAATATTTCATCATTCCCTACCTTTAGAATACATCTGAAGGCAGTCCTATAAAGGGAAGTTTTGAAAGTTTGATGTTTTATTATGTTTCTGTATATGCTGGAAGCCGCCCAGAGTGGCTGGGGCAACCCAGTCAGATGGGCAGGGTATGATGATGATGATGATGATGATGATGATGATGACATCCTTCGCTAGCAAAACTCCTATACAGGATTGCGCTATAATTATACTAGTTGAAAACTCAGTCTATTTCTTCTCTTTTTTTCTGCTTGGTGGGCAGATAACATTATTACAGATGGATATTGACAAATCCTTTCTCACAAATCTGGGCTTATATACAGGATCAGGGACCATTCTTTCCATGCTTGTGCTTTGAGAATCAGTCCTGGTTGGTGCTCAGTAATTCCCCCCCCCCTTACATTTTTATTTTAACAGTTTTAAAAGTAAATTGCCTTGAATGAAATCTCTCTGCTTTTGCCATTTGACCTAACACTGCCCTCCTTTTTCATGTCAAGATGCACTTGTTTCTTCCTGCCTTCTCATCTCTTCCTTTCTTCTCATACTAATGTCCTCTTCTTTTTCCTTTGTGCAGGTTTGGTCTCTTTCCCCACCCACCCTATCAGCGGCTTGAAAAATCTGTAACCATTGCAAATGCCCAGTGCCTCCCCCATCCATTCCCGTTGCAAAAGGCTGAAGCTGGTGTGGTAAGGGCCAAAGGGCAGTACATTGTGGAGATCTGTCCATCAATTCTCACCCATGAGCTCCAAATTAGCCTCTCTTGAGACAGACAGATCCTTTGGCTCTCCCAATGAATGACTGTCCTTTGTGCATCGCTATACATCAGCCTTGAAACTGATCCAGTAATTTTATTTTTTAAAAACAAATGCTAAACACCACACAGAATTGGAGTAAGAGTATGGAACCAGCCTTGTAATAATAAGCCTCGTTGCCTGTAACCACAGAGAGCTGAATATTGGCGAAGGCTTTTTTCCTTGCTATCTCTACCAAGAACTGATGGTGAACAGAGTAAAATAAACAATGATATCAGTTACCTCTTCTTGACCTAAATAAAGATGTTTAGCTATTTAAATCAAATCACGGTTGTTGTGTTTGGATTTCTGTATTGCTGCACAACCATGCAACACTATATGAAAAACTGTGTAGAAAAAAATGGGTCACTTAGGGGTATGCTTGTTGTGCTGGCGAAATGTTTAGTGCCAGCAGAACTAATATTTGCATGAGAAAATGCTTAAGTAGGTTGCTGGTAACTTTGTTGCACAAACTATTGTGTAATGAGTTTTTGTTAACACGACTGTTGACCTGGATTTCACTGTTGCAGAATATTAAAACTCACCAGTCTGCTAACGCAAGAACCCTTGCGCTAGCAGAGGACATTAGATACAGCTTAATATATATTGTATTTTGTATTTGGCAGTGAATGCTCTGATAGTAAGTGGGGAAGCTGGTGCAGTGGCTCAGAAAGTTCCATTGCTCAGAAAACAAAGCAGTTTGTGAACTTCTGTGAAGGGAGGGGAAATTGTTCATTTTGGTCGGGAAAAGATTAGTGGTGCGCTGAATTTTGGCTGCCTTTTCGTTTTCAACACTGAAGTTTCATTTCATAAGTAGGTGAAGCCCAGGTTGAAGAAGAAACCACCTCCAGTGAACTATCACTTTTCATTAGCATCATTATAAAGCATCTAGAGTTTGGTAGGCACTGTATATACTATTTTTTTAAAAAAACCCCCAAAAACCCCACAGACAATAATCTGTACCCAGTGTCTTACAATCTATGAATCCAATAGACACAACACGAAAGGAAGAAGGATGGGGAGGAAAGGGGAAAACAATGAAACTCAGGCACCAATTCTTAAAGTTATATAATTAGTCTCATGGTGACCAGTTTGAATGTAAACAGTTCAGGAAGGGAAGAAGGCAAGTGGCCTCTCCATGGCACCAGAGGAGATGGCTCTGCTGTCCCCCACTGATGCAGCCAGGTGGAATGATGAATTATGGCATTTACTAATTGGCATGTTTAGTCATCTTGTTCAACACTGCAATTTCCACAAGCTGTTTTTCTTTTTAATTTTGTTTTGGTTACTATTACTCTCACAGTGCCCCACCATTTCCAGCACTGCATTGTCATATTTTTAAAAGGAATAATCACAGATAATACATTTTTAACATGAGATACCCACTTAGCATAAGTAAACCTGTAAGGAAATGGTTTTCTACCAAGACAAGGCAAAATTAAACATGATTCAAAGCTTTCTTCCATCTTGGTGTGACCTGCTTTGAAATTATTTTTGTAGCATTCACCTTGAATTATTTCCAAATGTAGGGGGATTTTTGTCCTGGGGGTGGGAGTTTGTCACTGTTTCTGCAACTTCCGCCCACCATTTATATGGTGTTCCCATGTGGTTTTTGGCAGGAAATTGGGCTGTGTTATAAAATGCTTGTTTATATTTTAGCAACCTCTTCAATAAGCATAAAAGGGGGTGGAGTTCTGAAATTTTTGAGGGGAGAGTGAAATTTTTCAAAGGTCTTGTGTAAGTGTATGCATACCTTTACCACCAACAGGTTCCCGCCCCCCCCATTTCATTTACTTTAAATTATGCTGTTGCCTGTTGCAGTAGTGGAACACCTCTTCTCCCAGAAGGCCCCTGGAGCAAGGCTACATCCTGGCCTAGCATCATTCCAGGGGCATTTGGGCAGGGTGTGTGCATTTGAAATAATGGAGGCTGCCAGCTGCTGAGAGATGTTTTCCTGCTGCTGCTATGTAAAACTTAAGGCAGGGCTGGCCCACCCATGAGGCAAGGTGAGGTGACTTGTGCCTCAGGTGGCAAGATCCACAGGGGAAACTAATCTTGATGTAGATCTCTATTTCCCCCCACCCTCCTGATGCAGACCTTCACTCACCCTTTCTTCCCTGGTGGGGAGGGGAGCAGCATTTTGTGGTTCCATGGAGTGTAAAGAATCCCACATTCCCTTGTTTTGCATGTAAATAAGGTGGACACATGGAAACTAGCAAGAGTTCACCACCATCATAATTTGATCTTCAGGATGGCTGCCAAAAAACAGTAAGACTCGCTGATGCCATGACAATTTCTGTGTCAAGAAGGCAGTTGAGCAGGTTGATGAGAAAAATTCTCAATATCTGCTTGAGGAGCACCCACATGTTTTTCCAGTCCGACATAGAAATGCCACAGTAGGCACTGGATATGCAGTTTCTGCAGCAGTCACCTGAAGGAGGAAGCTTTCATTGTGGAGCATGAAGAAATCCCACCAATGGAGCTCCCTCCAACCTCCTGTAGCCCAAGCTGTGGGCAATTTGGTGCTTCCTTCTAGTTCATCCAATCCCAGGGTGACCTCTACATTAATGACTGCCTTGTTTGAAGTCATGACATTTGCTCAGATCAGGAATCACTCTAAGAAAGCCCAGACAACTCCCTATGCTTAGGGGCATTTGATTTTTTTTGCAAACTCAAGAGACCAGCTTGTTTCTTCCAGAAAAGAAACTCATACCTCTTGGGTCAGGGGTGGGGTGTATAGTAGTAGACAATGGGACAAATGTGATGAAGACTGCAAAGGATTTGGGGCTTGGGCACACTGACCTAGTCTTTAGGTCATTTAGTGGTAACCTCCCATTTGGCTTGATCAACCCAAGTGTATCATCCAAGCCTTTGGCACAGCTGGCAGTATGTTTATCCAGAAAGGGAGCTGCCTTTCACATCCATGCTCTCATTCATTAGGAGCAAAAGGAACTGGAGCTTGGGTCACCAACTGCAGATGAAAGCACCTTCTCTGTTGCCATGGATCAAGAAGAGGTCTCAGAGGAACTACAAAGACAGGGTGAAGAAGAGCCAGAGGGAAGAGCAGAAACTGATTCAGAAGAAAAGAGGGAGGATGACATGGCTAGACAGACGCAGACAAGCTACCAAGTGTTCAGTTATAACTTCTTTGGCAGTACTGGTTTGGCAGTAAAAAATACTTGCATTGGAACACACAAAGTAAACTAATTGGTACCTTTCTGAGAGAAAAATGAATCCTTAATCATTATTTCACCAAACCACATAATTATTAAAAACACCATAAATTATGTTGCTATTATGTTGTATTATATTAATTACAGAACGATGATGACAGTGTCCCAAGGAGAACTTTTATAAAGGGGAGCTACAAGGAGGCCTCTTGTAGGCATTATCTTTGTAAGTAAACAGCACTATATGAACTTTCCCAAAAGCTCCCAAATCAAAGTTTTCATTTTGTTTTCTAAATGTTGTCTTGTTACTTTATTAGTATGAAAATAAGATTTATGCAGAGATAAATATGGTTTGGTTCTGCAGTTTTCTAAAGAATAAAAAGCTTTCCTTGGCATAAATAAAACTCAAAATGAAGAGGAAAGAAACATTGCAATCCTATACATATTTGCTTAGAAGTAGCCTGACCCCCTCTTCAATAGGACTTACATCTGAGTAAATATCTATAAGAGTGCAGTATGTCAGGTCATGTAACTTACATGTAAGTCAGTCACAAGTAAGTCTAGTACTTCAGTGTCTTGAAGCCAGTTCTTCCAGGGCCCTAGGGGAGATCTTCAGGTGTCCCTGTCTGTCTATGCCCCAGCTGGAGCACCTGCAAATTCTATTACCTTTTCTCCTGTGATGGGTGAACTCCTCTGATCCCACATGCTTGATTTGGAATTGTGAATCCCTTTCATGCTTCTGCTGAACATGCAGAGATGGGGGAGCAGGGAGACGTGACCAGTGGGGGCAGTCCTCCCCTCCCCACAATGCATTCAGTCAGCATGCATGTGACCGGCATGCACAGGACTGTGAATATGACGAAAGGGGGAGCAAAGGAAGCAGAACTGGGGTAAAGGTCTGGCCTAGAGAAATGATGCCATTTTGGCTGGACATGGGCAAACAAGAGAGGGAGCCAATGTGTATAGAGTTGCAAAGTCTAAAGTCTAGACCATGTTCGGGGAATTCTGACAGCTGTGGCTTTTTATAACATCACAGTGTTGTGACCTACCAACCCTAATGGGCAGAAAAGGATAAAGGGCATTGGCTGGGAGCAGGCATGGACTGAGTTTCAGAGATTATATGGAACTGGCCTGCCAGTTATTTGGCTGCAAGAATACTGTGATTATAGAATGGTTCAATCTTTATTTCACTTCATTAATTCCACCAAAAAACTACCCCTATTTGTTTTGAGTCTACAAACTCCCTTTCCTGCAGTTTCATACCTTCCTGTTGTAGCAATTCAGCCATTCCCAGTCGGAAGTTAATTTGTCCATACAATGTGCAAGCTAAACAGTACATTAACACAAAGCTGCCCCTTCCATTGAACAGGCAAGCCCATTTGTGTAGGAACTTTATGCACACACATTGTCAGAATGCACACCCAGGGGTCTGCACAAGGGCAACTTTGTGGACTGATTCTATGCTGAACTGGTGAGAGTGATAAAGCATACACTGAGAATACTCTGCAAACTGCAATGTTGGGGGGAAGTCATGCTGACTCATTCCTACACAGCTTTTAAAGTGGTACAGCAGATCTACAAAGCATTTTAAAAACAGAGAGGCAGGGGAAGGAGAATGTGTCTTAACTTTCAAAACTTCTATCACCAAACTACTTGAAAACATCGTATTAATATTTAACTGGAACTGGCAGACAGAAAAGTGTGGGAACTTCTTTATTAAAAGAATCAATGTTGATGTAAATGGCATTGCAAACATCACAAGGATATCATAAACCCTGGGAGGTTTTAGACGAGAAGAATGGGCGAAATCTGACCTGTGTCAATCAAGCCCTAACATAACATGTTAGATGAGTGCTACCTCCAGACTCATCTAACATGAACCACAGATGTGACAGAGACTGAGGTCTGGATATATCAGAATGTATAACTGGGAACCAAACACAGTGTCCACTCATGACTAGAAGCTGATGCAAAAGGGGAGGGGAAGTGGAAGAAAGTTTGGTGAACAGGCATAGGAGCAAAAAGGGAAGTGATCCCTGAACAGTACAACCATCACCTGTATACTCATACCAACCTGAGACTTCCTGTTGCTTGTGCAGTACTAGCACACAAGAGACAAGTACCAGCAGACCCTGGAGAACCCTGAGATATGCACAATTGCAAAAAGTTGCAGGGGGTAAACCTCAAGGTCCTACCCCAACCATAATAATTCAATATGGAATACCGAGAGACTGAGAGTAAACAAACTCTAACTGGGTGGGAGAGAAAGACAGAACAGCGGCTGAATGGAGTGGTTGGAACAGGAGGATGGATAAACACACACATATACACATATGATGTATACATAATAATAATCTCGTTGTCTGAATAGGTCCTGGTTCACCCAAGAGCTATTTATTTATGTTGTGAGGATCAGAAAGTGAGAGCTTCCCATAGACCTCAATTGAGCAATGAAATAATTTAATGTAGCTGGTGTTGAGCACAAGTGTGTTCCTCCATATATAACACCACATAAAATTTCCCAATGAAGATTGAGCAAGCTCAGTGGGCACGAAGTGCAAGCTGGTTGCAGGGCGGGGGAAATCAGGGGGAAGGTATGGAATTGGGATGCAATGGAAACACTAAACAGCAACATTCCACACCGTAACATTGTGTTGCAAGCCCCACTGGAAGGAATTAATTCTAGAAAGCTACAAGGGTCCCCAGGATAAACCTAAGACTCCAATGGGCTTCACTCCTGTGTAATGTGCCATAATAGATCATTTTACCAGTTATGCTGAGCTGCTCAATACCATCCATTCCTAGGTGACAAATCCGTTTATTTTATGACTACAGTAAACTCCTGCCTTATTCCAGGTGTAACTTTGTTTAGGACAGTCTCTTGCCAGTGTTTCAAGGGGATGAAACATAGCCTGTCACAATGTATCTCACCCGTAATCACTTCTAGGGAATTGTTCATTTGTAGCCACTGTGCTTGTACATGTTGTTTTGTTAGGTTTCAAGTGCTTCAGTGAGAACAGTGAGTTTTGTTTCCTAATAATCAGGAATATCCACCTGTTATTTCTCATGAGGTTCTTTGAGCACTGTTCAGACACTAACTGATCATCACTGAACAGGTACATCTCATTACCTCCATCACAAAGATAGGTCAAGTAAAGTCCAAGGTCATTGATCAAGTTTGTGTCTAGCAGCCCAAACACTCAAAACTCCCAGATGTCTATTCTGCTAAGGCCATGTCTTGTTTCTGTCACACCTACACTCTTGTCCTTGCAACCTAATTTTAACTTTTGGCTCACTGGAAGACAGCTGTGTAGGAACCATGCAGTGGGTACAAATGATTTTTTAAATTTTTATTTCCATGGAGTAAAATGTGCACAGAATTCCTACCTAAATTTTACTGCTAAGCAATGAGATATTGACCTCTCCTTCTCTCTAAGAAAAAAATATGTCCAGGATATGCTCATGGTGTTGTAGTTGGTTGTTGTTGTTTTAAACACCACAGTAATTTTTATATAACATTTATATATCAATTTGTCTCAGTCTCAAAATTTCCCTGATTTTTGTTATGTTCCTTCTGTGTGTGTTTTTTTTAATATAGTTGTGATTATGCTAATAATTCAAAGGGAGGGGGAAAACCCCCAAATGAAATGAAATGTGGCTGGAGCCGCATAGAGGGAGCACATGCCATAAACCATGGAACTGAGTTGACTACATATGTATATATATACATTTACGTATACAGAATTCTCTACCAAGCCACAGATTCTGCATCACCTCACCCCAATCTGACGTTGCTGATGGCTAAATTTTGGGCTGGGGTGATTCTCCACTCTCATTCGGAGGTTTTGCTGCATTCTTCTCCACTCCGGGCAATTGAAACTAGCCTTTGGACTCCTGGCCGGCTGCCACATTGCACGAGCTCTCGGCCAATTTAAATGGCATTATAGGAGTCGGGGCAAGGTGACCCACGCAAACTGAATCCAGGCAGGACAAACTGTCAAGGTCACGCCGGGGATTTTGCTTGCAGCCCGTTTATTATTTGTGCGCGCAGCACATAACAAAGGAAGCATTGGATCTGCAAGGCACGTTTAACTGTTTCGGGACGGGGGTGGTTTGTTGTTTTAAATCCGGTGGCCGCCGGACCCATCTTCGTGGAGTTGTGGGCGTGAGGGATCCTCGACCACCTCTCGCCCGCCGCCGAGGCTCCTTGTCCTCCATCCCGTATCGGGAGATGCCAGGAGGGAAAAACACATCTTCTTGGGCGCTTTTGGAAGCCAAGGTCTCTTTGGACCGAATTTAAGCGCCCCGAGGGTCACTTGACACACGCGGCTTCCAAATCCCTTGACACGTGGTTACAAAAATCAAAACAAAAAATAAATCGAATATGCCCGAGAGCCCGGACCCTTTGCGAGGGGGGTTCAAAGCCAACTTTAACAGGCGCCTCCCCCCTCAACCACCTGGAGAGCCCGGCGATCCCCCCCACAGGCCTCAACCCCCGGGGCGGGCGAGGAGCTGAGCCGAGCTGCCCCCGAGGAGAGAGGCCATTCCTGCCATTCCTGCCAGCCTAGCCTCTCAGAGCCGCGGCCAGGTTTAATCGCTGCCTCGGGTGACGGTGCGTGAAGCTGCCTAATCCTATTTCGGTGCACATGGATGGGGCGACACCGCCCTGCCTGCCAGCCTCGCTTTGCCGCGTCGGCCAAGAGGTTAAATCCGCCCCACTGGCGCCTACGGGGTTAATCGGGGTCTCGGGTGAGGCGGCGCACGTGCGGCCGTTAACTGCCAAGCAGCCCCGCTCTCCGGCCGCCCTTTGCACACGGTCTCGTACATTCTCACGCAGTAGAGCCCGTAGAGTTCCACGCGCCCAATCTCACACTGGGCTCCGGGGCACAAGGGGTTAACAAAGGAAAGGGGGGAAAAAAGAGAGAAAGGGCCTAGACTGAATTCCGGCGCCGGACGGGTTAATTGGAGGCGCTGCGGCTCCGACAGGGGGCGACCCCTGCAATGATAACAAACGGTCACGTGGTGCGGTTCGAGCGGGGAGGGCCGCTCCTCCTCCTCCTCCCTCTCCCTTTCCCTCGGCGCTAACGTCACCCCACCTTCCCGATCTCCAGGGCGACGGGCCCATCTGGGCGCGCGTCAGAGCCGCCCGTCTCTTGGCAACGGCTGGATGTCTCTCTCTCCCTTCTCATTCAGCCTCGCGCTTAATCGCGCGTCGCTCTGGCGTCAAAGTGACGTCAATGGGCCTGTCTCGGTTTTCGGAGGGGGCGGAGGGAGGGCTTCCCGCGTGCTCCTCTGGCCCCGGCACACACAGAGCGCGAGGGCAGCAGGGAGAGCAGCAGCAGCAGCAGCAGCCTGGGAGCCTGGCAGGCAGGCAGGCAGGCGGGCGCGGAGCAGGAGGCGGCGACGGCGGCGGCAGCAGTCAGCCCGCCAGCCAGCCCGCCTAGCGCAAGGTAGAGTCGGAGAGCGAGGCGCGCGGGGAGACGCTCGCAGCCGGCGCTGCGCTGACTCGGGGCGCAAGTTTTCCGAGGGGAATTTCCCGCGGCGCCTCCGCCTCGTGGCTTTCATGCTCCGTCCTCGGGGGCATTCCTGGGCTCCCCACACAGTCTGGGTATCCTAGTCTCTCTCTCTGCCTCCCGGGACGGCGGCTGCTTTGAGGAAAGCCCTTGCTGCAGCCCCTAGGTAGCTTTTTAGTGGCGCGTTTCTTTATCTTCATATATATGTATATAGTATAGATGACGGTCGTCTTGTGAATAGTCCAGGCGAGGTTCCCAAGCTGCAAGACTCGCCAAGCCGCAGGGGATTTGCGCGGCGCTCGTCTTAACGCCCCCCAATTCCCGTCCCATTCATTGTTAGTGGAACTTGAATGGATTGGGCGCAGAAGTTAGTTTTTCAGATGATCCTGGAACCTGTTTCTTCCCTCATCCTAGACAGAACTTGCCCAGCACTTTTCTCCTACTTATTGCTAATTTTTTTAAGCTGCAAAAGTACCTTTCATTGCCTTTGTTGTGTAGTCATCTTAGGCAAGCTTTGAAAGAGTCAGTTGCGCTTTCTCCAAGTTGAAAAGTCCTCAGGACTAACTTCTGAAGTTTGAGGCAATTTGGTAGAACCTCAGTGGGGCAGATTATATATATATAATAATTCACTGAAAAATTCACTGGAACTTTGTCTTCTTGCAGGTGCAGATTCCAGTCTCGGAAGAGGAAGGTTTATGTAGACATTTCTAAATAGCATTTGTCACCCACCAAAATCAAACCATGGTGATCATGTCAGATTATACAACTGTCCCCACCTCAAGCCACAGCCAGCAAAGGCCTCTTCGGGTCGGATTCTATGATATTGAGAGGACCTTGGGAAAAGGCAATTTTGCTGTAGTAAAACTGGCCAGACACAGAGTCACCAAAACGCAGGTGGGTGTGTTGATATTTGCTGCCTTGATCTGTATAGAAAATCAACTGTAAAGAGCTGGTAGTATTCCTCTGTGGAGCTTTCTGTTTCCACAGATAAGGACTAAACTAGGTACATTAAGAGAAACTCCCTGGAGTAGACTGTATAATAGAATGTAGTTAAAATAGCAGCACTTCAATTTGCACATTGAAATCACTTCAAAATGAATTTGAAATATTGGTGATTAGTGCTCTCTTCATTATTTTTGTTGACATAGTTAAAACAAACTGAAGACATGGTGTCTTAGTTGATATTCCTAGGTAGTTGTCAGTTTTTGAAATAAGCTGTGTAGTGCAACTCCAGCTTACATTATCTTTCTAGAACTTTAGTGGGATATGTGATTTGGATCAAAACACTGAAAGCTTCGAAATTGTTTTATTTATATATATATAGAGAGAGAGTGAGAGTGTGTGTTTAATTATATATGCTGAAATTCTTAGTCAACCTATGATCTATTTTCTTGAATCTGGACTAGACAATATATTATAAAACACGGAACATCGGGAGTGATTGCCATTTTAGTTAAATTCAGTGACTGGCACTTTGATTTCTAAGTGTAGCAGTCTTTAAGCATAGTTTAAGGAGTAAGTAAGTTGAATTTGGTGACACTTCTAAGTAAACATGCTTACAATTGTGCTGCATTCACTTTTACCTGTTTACAAGTCCTGTTGGTTCCAATGAAATGGATAGTCAATGAACGAGTCTTTGTGTTATTATTGCATTTGTTGATCCCCTAACTTTCTCAAATATGATTTGTTTTTCAAAACATTTTTTTATTTGTACTTGTGTATGTTGTGCAGTAGTATAAAACCATATTTTACAAGTGTTCTGGGTTTGTTTTCTTGAAACTATAGGTTGCAATAAAAATTATTGACAAAACACGGTTAGATTCAAGCAATTTGGAGAAAATCTATCGAGAGGTTCAGATTATGAAGCTTTTGAACCACCCCCATATTATCAAGCTGTATCAGGTAAGAGATAAGTTCTGATCACTACCTGGCTATTAGACTTATCCTTATGGCTTTGGCTGCTAATGATCTTAAAATGCACATGCTTCCAACAGGAAATGAATTAGCATTACTTTTCTAAACAGTGCTGGAACAAAGTGACAAAGTATTTCATATCTAAATATTTAGGAAGGTTGTTATTTTGTTTTCAAAATCAATTCAAACAGTTATAAATTGTTCAAATGTGACTGTAAATCATTTGATGTGCTGGTGTGCTGGGTAGGCATACATAACTAAAATCCCTTGTGCTTTTACATGATGAAAATACTTCTCTGCTTATAGAATTTTCAAAACCACAATCAAACCTCTACTTACAGTGCTGATTATTTGAATTACCAGTTGAAATTGGGCTTTGTCTGAGTAAATGTGTTTAGGGTCAGGAAGTTTTCTTAAAATCTTGGTTTTAGGAACTTCAAAAGCCACAGTGAAATACTATGCAATTTGTTCTAGCTCAGTTGTATTTTCAGCACATGCATTCCTTAAAAAAAGAACAAAAACTGATGTACTCTGCATCTGGTGAGCAGAATTGAATTTACAAATGCTAAACATCTTATCTAATTAGTGTTTGGTGGAAGTTCCTCTTAATCATCTTAAAGAGCACCTTATGGATTTAAGAGGAAGGTGATGAGTGACTTTTTGTCTAAGGAAGAAGAAAATGTTAAACGTGGCTTAAGAATATAGCTGCTCTTAAGTTCAGTGTACTGTAACAATTGCCATAATATAAGATGCCTAGAAAATATCTTTGGGAAGATGAGCAAGGATAAGCTTCGCAAATATGAAAAGCAGAGCCAGTGAGAAACTTGTTTTGGTGGCAGTATTATTTTTGAAGTACACATATATGGCTCCAATATGAACTGCTGTAACACATATTTAGGTCTATTTGTCATCACTCTACCTACCTGACAGATAATTTTTATTTCCTTTCTATAAAATAGTCCAGGTCAAAATAATATTTCAGGCATTGAATATTGTTTAAATCCTCTCATTGCTGAATTAGGCTACTCAGCTGAACCAGAAAAGTGTTTTTAGAAGCTCTTTTTGTGAGGAGGAGAGGATAGTATTTCTACCTACACGTCTTTTCTGTGTTCATTTTTTGATGCACCCCTTTGGTGGAGGAGTCTGAGCTGCAGGAATTAGGTGAAATGCCAGTTTGGGGGTGGAAGGATAGTGTTGACTTAGTTTCAACAGCACTGTCTAATTTTAATCCAATTGGCCTCTTTCCCAGAACATTTTAAATGTCTTACTCTTTCCTGTCACTTCTTTCTATGTATATATATTTAAAATTTATATTTTTCATTATGTTTATATGTGGGATGAGAGCGCCTTTCTCTGCCTTTGATAGTCAAACCTCATTGCAGAATCTTAAAAAGTATAGTTTCTGAAAAGACACTGATACTGCTTTGTGGTTCTTAATCCTTTTTTGTAAGCCAGAATTTACTGAACCAGAAAGTACAGTTCTGTTTGGGAGAGCTGTCTTTGACGGATGTTTTCTATTTATCATTTGATGCTGTAAAGCAGGAGAGGCAGTCTCGGGGAGCAACGTGTTACATTTATTTTTTTGAAAGAATTTGAACCATATTTTTTAAAAATGCTTTAGGTCATTTTAAACTTCTTTTGCAGGCGGTAATGCCTTTTAGAAATAAATTGATACTGAAATTGCCATTCACACTTCAGTGTTGATGGATGTTGAGAAATAGCTGTGCACACAGAGGAAGCTGTTATGGATAGACAGGCACCGTCTAGTAACTTACTGAGTGAATAAACCTACACAATACCAAGTGTGAATGGGGCGCTTGGATAGTTCTTGTTTGCTTTTTGTTCCACCTTCTGAATGTGTCGGTCACCTGCTTCCTAACAGTGAGATCATGAGTCCTGTTAACGGTCCTTAAATAACATGATACGCCTGTGTAGTTAATATACGTTAATGTAATAAATTATGGACATTGAAGGAAGAGGTGGATGCTACTGAAGTATCTCTGTATGGAAACAAGATTAGGTTCATGCAGGGAAGCCTGGTCTTTTCGTTTAGCTCTTTTCTGTGGAGCAAATGCATTTGATATTCAAAGTATATTAAATATTTCAAAGGCCTGTATCTTTAATGCATTCTGTTTTTTTCCCCCCTTCTCTCTTTCTCCTCTCCCTCTATACCCTTATTAGGTTATGGAGACAAAAGATATGCTTTACATTGTAACTGAATTTGCAAAAAATGGAGAAATGTTTGGTAAGTTCTTATCAAAGCATAGCAGTAGACACTTCCTTAGTAACTTGAATGTTGGGTGATGAGCATGCATCTTAGCATTCGGATAAATGTGGGCTTTGTTTATCTGTAGACTTCTACAGACATAGGATTATATGGGTTATACTCTATTTCAGATAACTGTGCTTTGAACAGACAAGTATTTGTCTGGTCTAGGCTGCAAAGCCTGATATAAATGAATTCCTTAATTAGCTGAAGTCCATATAATGGGAATTTCTTTGTGGGCATGTTGTTTTATGAGGGTACAGAAGCTGAGGATTTCGATCCTAATGCTTAGATATCCAAAGTAAAGGTCACAACACTGAAGGAGGAAAGTCTAGTTGGGGGTCAAAGGAGAAGTTTGTCTGTGGCATTTAGTATTTGACCCTTTTGTCATTGTCTTTGGCAGATCACTTGACTTCCCATGGTCACCTGAGTGAGAGTGAAGCACGGAAGAAGTTCTGGCAGATCCTTTCAGCTGTAGAATATTGCCACAGTCATCATATAGTGCACAGAGACCTCAAAACGGAGAACCTGTTGTTAGACTCTAACATGAACATCAAGCTTGCAGGTGAGAATGGTTGCACAGATGATGTCACTAAAAAACTTAGTAGGGCTTCATGAAATCCTTGTATGAACAACTTCTTTGTGTGATGCCGCAATAGACAGAACCTTTGTAATTCTATGTTTATGAACCTGCTGAATGGATTATATATAATACCTAGCAAAGAAGCATAGGTGCAATTTATTTATTTACTGGATTTATATAAGCTGCTCAGTGACATACTTTCTCTGAACAGCTCACAATAAATAAAAGAATAAAATCCAATACTGAAATACAAAAACAAAACAAATACATAGCGGTCCCTTGCAGTGCCCCCTGCTTGCTTTAATTACAAGTGTATTTTAAAAAATATAAAGCAATATTTCATTCATCTTCCTCTACAGACTTTGGGTTTGGAAACTTCTACAAATCTGGAGAGCCTCTCTCTACGTGGTGTGGGAGCCCACCTTATGCAGCCCCTGAAGTCTTTGAAGGAAAGGAATATGAAGGTCCGCATCTTGATATATGGGTAGGTATTGCATTCTGTATTAGATTTCTGGTTGTGTATTAATTTTCCAAGATGGTGATGCTTGACAAACTTCGCTGACTGCATTTCAGGCATTCATGTATTGCACTGTTTTATTTCTTGGCAGAGCCTTGGCGTTGTGCTTTATGTCCTTGTCTGTGGCTCTCTGCCATTTGATGGACCCAATCTGCCATCTTTAAGACAAAGGGTGCTCGAAGGACGATTCCGTATTCCCTACTTCATGTCACAAGGTGTGTTTACCAACCTTTCTGGCATTAGAAATCCACAATTCCTTTCCTGTTTTCTAGTTATTTGTCAGATTTTTAGGTTTTGAACCATATTTTCCAGATAAAAGCTTTTGTCTTGCATAATCCTGTTTTTGGTGTTTAGATGAACCCTTTAGATCTATGTTGATAGTGAAAACATACATTTCCCAGGTAGATTTTCTTTGACATGTACAAAGACAAATCTGTGTAGAAGAGAATGACACTCTGGCTGTAGTGGCTTATATTTTATTTAATGAAAAGGGGCATATTAAAAATTATTTTAAATTCATTCAGTCATTAAAACTAGGACATTCTGTCAAAGACTGAAATATCGACAGTTTGCTACAGTTCCCCAATAACTTACATCTTGCTCATGCTGTGGAAAAAAGAACAAGTTAATTTTTCACCTTTTTCAGCATATAGACTCAAAAACAGCTTAAACTCTTTTGAGTGGTATGTGATGCAATTGCAAAATAGCCATGAAGATAGATTTACCTTAGGTTATCAGACAGTTGTTTGGTGCTCTTTTAGGGGAAGGATAAAAAGTAGTGCCACTAGTTTAGCTTTCAGTGATGTGTCTTGCCTCTTAATATCTATATTCATGTTTCGGTTTTGTGTCTTGTCTTTCAACAGACTGTGAAACGCTGATTCGACGAATGCTGGTTGTAGATCCCACAAAACGAATCACAATTGCCCAAATAAAGCAGCACAAGTGGATGCAGGCAGACCCTTCCCTTCAGCAGCAGCAGTCTTTGTCATTCTCCATGCATAACTACAACTCTAACCTGGGTGACTACAATGAACAAGTCCTTGGGATCATGCATACTCTTGGGATTGATAGGCAGAGAACAGTTGAGGTGAGCCCTTAGCTACATGTTTGGCATCTGAGAAGCCCTTGTCCCTTATAAAATATTGGAATAGACATTGTGCTCTATAGGAAAGGGTAATATGTTTCCCATTTAGATTTCAAATTTTGAAAATGGTGCCCCATGTTGTGGTGGTGCTAAAAAGTGGTGTGTTGCTTGGTAGAATTTCTTCCACGTTATCTGGAAACCAGGCAGGGGGCTTCTCAAATATGGCACTATAGGCACGAGACTGAATTATTAGGCTGCAGACATACCTGGCTGATAAGAGGGAAATATGGGACATATGAGACGTAACTTGAAAGCACACATGACCAAGGTTTTTTGTCTTCTGAGAAGACACACACCCCAACCCCTCTATTTTAAATGCATCATTTTGTAGAATCCCTCTTGATTTCGGGGGCTCATTCTTCCAAGTAAACGCGTCTTGACCTTCTGACCTTTAGCGAAGAGGTGGCACTCCCCCTTTGAACCAAGCAATCTATTAACAGCTGCCTTTCTCTCTCCTGTCTCCTCTAGTCTCTACAAAACAGCAGCTACAATCACTTCGCTGCAATTTATTACCTTCTCCTGGAGCGTCTCAAGGAGTACCGAAGCAATCAGTTGTCAAATCGCCCAGTAAGCAGCCGTCAGCAAAGGCCAAGGAGCTCAGACTTCAGCAACATTGAGGTAAGATGATGCGCTGTCCTTCATAAGGTCACACCAGTTCCTCTCTGTCCTTTTAAGAAGTATATATTCTGCTGCATATTCTGCTTCTGGGGCAGTAGCTTATATTTTGTGTGACCAAGAGTGGCATTTTCCTCATGTTTCTTTTTATGCCTGAGATCAAAGGACATTTTTCAGCAGGGGATAGGAAGCGGGTGGGGAGGAGGTCTCTTGTACCCGTCCTCAGTGTTGACAGGAAACGTGGCTTGCTTCAGGTTTAAAACCAAAATTCTGCAAGCACTCAGGAGGATGTAGAATGAATTATACAAGTGTAAAAACTATAGGCTGCAGGAAATCTCCCGTCTGTGAAGCATTAAGCAGACGGGAGCCGCATCCTGTGCAATGTCCTAACCTCTGTATTACTTGGAACTCTGTATGGATATGTATTTATTGAAGAGCAAATTAATTCATCCTTTCATATTGATCCATACCCGTGCAGCCTTTCAAGCTTAATGCATTTGTTCTAGTTACAAGAGCGGTTGGTAATGACTGTTCTCTCAATCCTTCTTTGGCTTCAGTTGCCTCAGAACAGCCTTGCCAGCGAGACCTTGAGATCATCTCTGTTCTACCAGCAGCCCCAGAATCTGATTCAGTCGCCCTTGCAGGCAGAAATGGATTGTGACATAAACAACCCATTACAGGTTGGTGCTGCTAGCGTCCTCACTTCATGTTTGATTGAAGGAAGTGTGCATGCCTGTGTTTGTGTGTGTGTGTGTGTGTGTGTGTGAAAGAGAGAGAGAGAGAGAGAGACCTGGGGGCAAAAAGGGCTAGGATGCATTTAAATAGCCACCCCACCCATCTTTTTATTTGTTTTGCACTCCCATGTTAAATTCATAAAACTGAATAAAAAATCCCTTGAAGGATATCATAGAGGCATAATACACAGGGTACCCAAGCAGCTGTGATAATGAAGGGATCGTTGGGGAGAGGAATGTGGGGAAGAACCAAACAAGGGCACTCTATCACTTCCTGTATTCTTTGACCTTTCAGCCTATGTTCTTTCCTGTGGACCCGAACTTCAACAGTCTTTTTCGGAATCGCTCAATCTCTCCAAACAGCCTCCTGGAAACCACCATCAGTGAGGAGGTCAGGCAAGACAAAGAGCTGGAGGAGGAAATTAAAGCCTTCAACCCCATTCGCCTCCCCATCAACACAAGCCGAAGGCACACGCTGGCTGAAGTGACAACGCATTTTTATCAGTGTTCTCCACCATGTAAGTGTTTGCAAGAAGGGCAGACCGCAGGATATACATAGAGGGTAGAAGAGTGTTTCCTTTTTGTGCTTTAAACAACATGTTGACAGACACCAAAGTTTTTTTGTGCCTCTGTTTAGTGCATTTATTCACAGTAGGCTATTTAAAACATTTTGGCTTTGGAGCCAAACAGCCAAGTAACTCTCACAGGCCTATTCCAGAATGGGGCTTTTCCTTCCAGTGCACAATAAACATGTAATGGTTATTGGAAATCTGAACGACATTTACCCGAGCATGATCATCTTTGTAGAGAGAATTTCCCTTTTTAAGCATTGTAGCTGCGGTGTTTGTCAACATTTTGTCAAAATATGAGCCCCATAGCTGGCATTCCCATAGTTGGAAGATGGTGGTATGAGCACCATTGAGAATATATAATAACTCAGCAGCAGAGCTGTTGGTTCAATCCTGGAAGTCTGCAGGTAGAGCTGGGAGAGATTTGTGCTTGAAACCCTGGAGAGCAGCTGCCAGTCATTGCAGGCAATGCTATTGATTCTGTATAAAGCCATTTCCTATTATTTTTCTTGAGACAAGCAAAACAGGCTCTTTCGCTAGCCATGCCCTCTTAAAACCTTTAAATTCCCTCTCTCTTCGTTCTCTGTTGCTCCCCAAAACAATAGAGCACTTCATGTAACCATTTAATTTAAAAGTGCAAGTCTGAACATCAGACCATAGTTTTTGTTAACTGTTTTATTTACTTTTTTTTATTCTTCCCTGTTCCCATCCCCTCCCCACCCTAGTTTCTTTGGAAATTGTGTGTTTTCACTCTTTGGTACCTATCTTCAGTGGCTATGGGGTGTGCTTTTGAAGCTTAGTGAACAGTTTGCATCTCTCGCTGCATTCCATGGCTTTTGGAAGCAGGATATTTTGCCTCTGACACGGAGTTCTAGCCAGCTATGCTAGCTTTTTGGCTGGTAGGTTGATGTTGCTTTCCAGGGAGGAGAGGGAAGAGATGGCAGGGAGGTCAGTGCAGTGCAAGCACACTGGCGGGTTAACCTCCCCAGCACAGCCTTCTCCCTCCTGGTAAGCTACAGAACCTGCCATGATTTGTGTGCTACCTTTACTAAACACACACCACACAAACCCACAATAGTGTCAGCACTATTCCCGTACCTTCATCCTGTCCCCTGGAAAAGGCCATGTAAGCCCTAAAACCAAGATAACTATTGCAGCTGCACTTGATAGAGCAAGGATCCCCTATTGTATTATTACTTGCTTTAGCAATAAAATCACCCTACAAGACTACATTGCTGCTATAACTGGGATGGCACGCCTGCCACGTACAAAGCCTTGTGAGTTTTATACTTGTTTGCATTGTGGTCTGAGGCTTCGGTTAATGGTAGATTTTCTTTGGGTGGGGAGATTAATCTTATTTCCAACACTCTTCTTTAACTTCCTGTATCCATTTTGCAGGCGGTCTCTTCCAACCCATCTGCTTCTTTTTGTAGGTATAGTCATTTCCTCTTCCGCAAGCCCTACGGAAGGAACCAGTTCTGACAGCTGCCTCACTTCATCAGCAAATGATGGCTCTGTGGCTTTGAGCAACTGTTTGGAAGATCAGATGATGCTTGGTCACCCAGCGACAGCCAGAGTTACATCATCATTTCCGACTTCCCATTCGGACACACCAGTATTGCAGGCTCAGGGCTGTCTGGGTGGTGCTTCTCTGTTGCCGGTCAGCTTCCAGGAAGGAAGGAGGGCATCTGATACCTCACTAACTCAAGGTAATTATTTCCTTGCTATGTAAGCAATACCAGTCCATAAACACACACAGTAGATACATCAAGTATTCGCTTTTTGTAGTTCTGTAATCAATATGCCAGACTCCTGCTTTCATCATAAGATTAGCACAGACCATCTGCACACATTTTATTTGCCCATCCCATGAAATAACCTGAAAATGCAACAGTGCAGTTTATAAGATATGGAAGTTGGGAAAAGAGGAGCTGCTTGGCAGATAAAATTGGGTTCTATTTGTCTTCTGTGGCTCTTGTACGAGGTTCCTGGTTGGTGGGGAAATGAGCTGCAGCAGGTCTGTAGTAGGTGCAAGTAATGTGTGTGTCCAAAGACAATGTCAACATGTCATGCTGGTAGATTTATAACTCTCCTTCTTCTTCTTTGCTTTATAGGCTTGAAGGCGTTTAGACAGCAGCTACGGAAGAATGCTAGAGCCAAAGGTTTTCTGGGACTGAATAAAATCAAAGGGCTCGCTCGCCAGGTGTGCCAGTCCTCATCTGCTCGGGTAGCACGGAACGGCACGAGTCCTTTCCAGCATTCTCAGCAGAGTGCCTGCGTATACAGCAGCGGGGGAAATGGTGGCAGCGGCGTAAGCAGCAGAGAGAGCAGGAACCTCCTTGAAGAGGTGCTTCAGCAGCAGAGGTGAGAGAGCAGCACACTGGCTATTGTAACAGTAGCTTAGTATATCATGACCTTGCCTTCACATTGAAAACAGACGAGCTGTTTATTTTCCACATCACTTTTGGGACATGATGTGTGATCTGATGCTAGCATCGCTAGCTCCACTTAAAGCATCAGTTTGCGATATAGGGTGCTCAGGTTTAAACATAAATGGGTGGGCTTAGGTTAGCCAGGGCTAACTGAAGCCCACTGCTTTCAATGGGCTTATTATTATTGTTATTGGGGGTGGGAGGAATTCCAGCTGTTGTCATAAGATTCGTTCTTAGTATTTTCAGGCATGGAAGGATTCTTTTTCGCATCTTACATTGCTTCTGCATCACATAGAGTCCTGCGCAGACATCCAAACTGTGTGCATGGTGGGGATGCAAATCACACCAGCCCCACCCCGGGTCATCCTCTTATGTACAGGGGCTATGTAGAGCCTAGTATCCACATAAGCTCAGACCACACTGAACTGTGCCTCTTGATTTTCACATCTCCGGGTGGTGTGGGTAGGATCTGTGCATGCTGGGTTGTACACACATAGCTAAACTTGCAAACAGCATTTTGGGTGAGGCAAGCACACCACGGAGGATGGGATGGGCTAAGCTGGCAAGATCCCCATTTCCCACCACACACAGAGAGATGGAATGTCTGTGTAGGGCTGCAACCCACAAGGGAGACTCTGTACCAATGGCTTAGTCATGCAGAAGAATGTTTCCCCCCCACCAAATCTGCTGTCATGACTTGCAAAGACAAATGCTTCTAATGCCAAGGTGTGAGGGACAGAGGCTGTAATGTGAGAACAACCCCAAGGAAGCATATTAAAAATGGATAACTTCTCCACTCTCTTCTTTCTTGTATCCAGAATGCTCCAGTTACAACATCACCAGCCAGCCTGTCACCAACCTTCTCAGGTGTCCCAGTCGCACACCATCCTCATGCCTGACACTACAGGAAGCAAAGCATCCAGTTCCTCCCCCCTGTCCGAACTGCAGAGCGAGAACTCATTAGAGTTTGCCTTCCGCAACACCCAGTTTCTCCAGCCTCACCTGTTTGGAGTCAGTGTTTCTCCAGTAACTTCAGCTGCTCACCTCCTAGACACCCACCTGCACATCAGTAGCAATGTCTCCCCCATCGCCTCCATGTTTTCTCAGCAGAATGGCTTTGCTGTGCAATCTCCGAGCTATGATGCAGTTACTTTGCAGCATGGGGACTTTGAAATGGAGGACCTTACATCCACCCAGATGGGGAAGTTCGTCTTAGTCAAATAAGATTCCCCTCCCCCCCCCCTTCCTGCTCTCCAGTTCTTGTGATTCACACATCTCTCTTTTGGAAGAGTGTGCTGCTCTCGCTACGATCTGCAGATGGGTGATTTTTATTATTTTTTGCAACAGTAAAAACTCAGAAGCAATAACCTGTTTGAAATATGTGAAGAGGCCATTTGGCTTAGTAAAGCCCCAAACTTTATAGAACTAAAAGAAAAAAGCAATATTTGCGTCTTTTGGCTTCAACTGTACTTGCACTGAACAAATGTAACCAGAAACGGAAAGGAGAAAAAAAAACTTTTTTGTTTTTGGAAGAAAAGAATGACAGGGAAGTGGGGGTGGGGTGGGGAGGGCACAGGAGAACACTTTTCTGGTACTGTATTAAAGTCAGGCCAATACAGCTCTGCTGTTATGCAAGACTTTGACGGCTGTCAATGGTTGTGGTGTAGCAGGGGAAGGCTTTTCAAAGAAGGGACCAGAGCCACCCTATTCACAATATTTGTTTATGGATTTGTGAAGACGATAATTACCTCTTTTCTTAAAGACGACAAGCAAGAAAAAACCGCCACCCACAAACATAAACACAGATGCTTTTGTGTCACATTAATCGTTGATAGGGGAATAATGACAAAATTATTACGCATTATTTGTTTTTATACTCTTGTTAAAGGAACCAATACCTCTCTTTACTTTATATTCTCCCTTACTCAAAGGTTTATACCTTAAGAGGAAACTGTGAACTTTTCTGCTTAGTCTCTCACTTGTAGCAGCTAAGGGTAGTTTGTATTCATTAGAAGCAATTAATTTGTCCTTTGGCGGTTCTGTTACCAGACTACAAATTGTGTTCCTGCCTTTCTCTCTTCCGGTGGTGGTGAGGTTCAACAGTAGGAAAATGTCTGTGCATCAATGACGAGATGCCCATGGAATACCGCAGAGGTGATGGGAGCAGAATTGCTAAGAGGTGCTTGTGTGGGAAGGCTTTCTTTTTAAATTCTTCTTTTACCTCCCTTCCCTCTGCCACCCCTTGAAAAGCACTATCAAATGCTTTGAGGTTGCCTATGGGATGTCTCTCAGTGCTGCACACAATTAATGCCGCTGCTAATAAGATTTTTATGCATTTCGTTATCAGGGTCCAAACTGAACCGTCTCGTTGGGGAAACGTGCAATATTCAAAAGGTTGTGACAATTGTACTGACAGTCAAAAGGAAATAGGATAGCACAACTTGATACTCTTCGTAAACAATCGTTTTTTGAACAAACTAGTTTAAGTGAGATGAACAGCACAACTTCTGGGTTTTGTTGTTTTGTATACTAATAGACGAGAGGGTTGTTGTTTTTACTTTAGGCATTTTTATTTGTGGTTTTAATATTCTGTGTGTGTGCGTGCACACATATAGGACTCAGAAGACAATATACACTACTTGGCTTTTGAAATAAGCTTTTTGGAGTTCCCTGGCATTTGCTTCCTCTGACCAGAGAATGGCTTTTGTTGATACCAGTGGAAGCCTGGCAATGGATGTCACAGGGAGCAGGGAGACCACAGCGGGTCTTCCTTTGACCTAATACATAGTTGGCGGGGTAAAGAGTGTGGGAGATCAATTGTCAGTAGCAGGTGAGCAAGCTTGGCCAAAATTACCATTCAAATGTCTGAAAACAGCTTCATTCTGTCTAACACTTTTAAGGACCCATCTCTAAATGTAACACAGGGGTGCCTTCAAGTTACTACTACTGCTTCTTGCAACCTGCAGTGTTATATATGTAAAAAAAGAAAAAGAAAAAAAAAGCTATTTTTTTAAATAAATAAGCCAAAGACTGTCTGTCTGTGGTGGTAGTGAGGAGGGAGATAAAGTTGTATAGATCTATCTGTGGCTTTTCAACCTCTTTATCTGTGTACAGTATCTATATTGACGTGTCTTCAGTTTGCTGCTGCTGCTTTGTGTTCTGGAATCTCCAAGGTGAAGGGAAATAACTCCGTACAACCTTCTCTCTGACTGGTGCCTTTCGGCAGAGAAAATACCAGACTCATGCTAACTTGCAAGGCGGTTTGGTGTGTGGTTTGTAGGAGTGGCTACAAGGAGTGGGAGCAAGATCCGTCGCAAAGCAGCAACGTTGCCTTCATTTTCGTAAAACGGTAGCAACCTGTTATTTTATGAACTGCATTCCCCACCCCAACCATTTCTGTCTTTTTACTTTATTTTCTACCATAGATCAAGAGGCCACAAAAAACAACTTTTTGTTCTAAGCAATGACAAGCACTTTACTTCTTGAGCCCCCCCCTCCCCAATTGCTATAGAAAATGCTTTGAAACTATTCTGAAGTAGAAAAAGGTCATTTTCAACATTTCAGGGTTTGTGTCTCCTTTCCCTCCCCCTTGTAGTGTTCTTGACAGTACTGTTTTGCAGACTGCAATGCAATAGATTATTTAAATACACTATGTGATTGGTTTAATTAAGATGTATAGTTTTATTTTTTATCATGACGAGATCATTTTGTTTCTTATGTTAAAGAGATGTACACCAAAATGATTAGTTGTGTTTTATTTAATATTTAAATAAACAGTTGTTGAAATAATCTGCCTTGCAATCCTTTTTTTTAAAAAAAGTGTGGGTTGTTTTTTTTTAAAGATACACCTATTTGGGTTTCCCTTACAGCTGATCTTTTTGTAAAGTCTTTTATTTCCATGGAAAACAGAAGGGCTCCTCAGATGTTTTCCACCCCCACACAAATATTACGGTGTTTCCTGATCTGGTGTTCTCCAGAGTGTTTTGGATTACAGCTTCCAAAACTCTGTGCTAGCTGAGGCTGATGGGAGTTGTAGTCCAAAACATCTGAAAGGCGCTAGGTTGGGAAAGGCTGGTATACGGAATACATGGAAAAGGAAACAGAACCATGTTCCCTGGTCCTATCCCCAGTCTCCACACAGTCACTGGAACGTATACAAGGTCTTTCTTTTTGTGTACAATTCTATCCTCTTGAGCGCAAGCAACTAAAATTCATCTGGCACTAACAAATTTATTATGGCTTAACATTTTGTGGATTTGGGGGGGGTCTTCATAGGGTTGCCAACTTTTGATATTAAAAATACTCATCTGCTGCTCTCCTAGGACCTTACATGGAGCTAGTTTCACCAAGAACACCTAGAAGGTTAGGGGAGAAATTTGCAGAAACATAATGAGTTGAGATGAAAATTATATAAAGTCTGTGTCTGTGTGAAACTCAGTATAACAAAACACACCAGGTGATGCACTGGATCAAGTACAGTAATCAGTCAGTCTCTCTCTTCCTCCTACTATTGTATATAGTATTAAAGTCCAAATAAAAGGAATTATGATGTAGAAATGTCCTAAAATTATATTCAGTATGGATTTCTAAAAATGGGGCAATAACTGTCACCTAATAAATTCCATAGGAAGGCCGCATAAATGCCAAATGACTTGTTATTAAATCAGTAGCACATTAACACACAAGAAATCCACAGCCAATACATGTAGAAGTACAAATTAAGTATTGTAACTTCACTCAGACCAAACACGAAAGAAGCATATTGTCGAGGAGGAATTGTTTTAAAGTTCTGCCTTTCTCGCTGGTTCTCCCCTGCCCTGAATAATGGAACATCATAAGATTGTCAAAAGTCTTTGGGATCTTTTGGAAATGTTGCAAATCATCCTCTTGGCTGGCCTTTGAAGCTAAGGATTAAGGTAGCAAAATGAAGGAAGTATCAGTGAAGTTAAAAAAATATCTGTTCACGTATACGCAAATTCTTGAGCTGTCTCTGTAGTTTACTGGCATTTTAATCCCAGATACTGGTTACTTCCCTGAATGCAGTTTTGCTCGTAAGACCTGTCAAATAATGGCTGGTTGGCAAACCTAGATTTACCCAAGCGAATACTGTTGCCCTTGTTGTGGGGTGATGCAAGTAGGGCAGCTTCTGCTTCCTCCTTGGCCTGCCACTAACATCCCATCAGCCACTAAATGCAGTGTACAGGACTTGGGCAATAATTATAATTATTACTTTGTGTGGCATTGCTAGAGACAGGGCTGTAGTGCCAGCATGGCATAAACACCACTTTCTGCACTGGGGGGGGGGAGGTGTGTTCAGAAAGAGATTTCTGTCTCTTGTTGGGGACCAATCACAGTTTGGCAGATGGGTGTTGGCCGGGGGGGGGGGGGAGCGCTTGTCTTTTACTTTCAGCAATTGTCAAACAGGAGATGCTGGCAAGCTCTGTGCATGTCATCTGTTTTTGCATATGAATTTGGACAAGATCTTCCAAAGCATCTAGATTTTCCACATGCTTATCCCTCTTACATTGCATAAGCAGAAATAAATTGCCTATGAATGCATACTTTTGGCTCAATAATTCCTTTGGCTACATACCATTAGGGAACTGGGGCTGACACCAACTGTGAACTTAACTCTTAGTATCCCTGCTCATAATGAACGGCTGCAAATGTAGCTTTTAAATCTGGGGCGTAGAGTGTTGTGGTTTTGCACACGTTTGTTTCGAGAGGCACAAAAGGCTTCTGAGGTTGGAACCTGATCGTGGGACTTGTTCTCCCTTCTCCCAGGCTGTTTGATTGGTGACCTTGAAGCGTTTCCTTCTTCCTCTATAGCCTGGAATACTGCTCTGTTCCACAGATAATCTCTCTCTGTAGGGAAGTACTGCATTGCTCACCCCACTTCTCCAAGTTGTGGAAAGTCCCATGGGTTCAGTGTTTACTCACTTTGGAAGGAAGTTGCTGGAGGCTTATTGGCCTCTTTTAATGGTTCTGTTTGCTTACAAATAAATGGGCTGAGCACAGGGAGAGCTGCAGTGTAAAAACCCCAACAGACAGCCCAAGTTCACTGCTGTCGTGTCAGATTTCTAGAGAGGCACCCGACACCCTATGGTGCTTACAGAGAGCCCAAAGTCATCTCTCTCTCTCTCTCTCTGTCTGTCTTTCTGTTGCCCTCAAACTGTGGACCCCCAGACATCATCATTTATTAAAGGACAGGTGGATACCTGTTGTCTTTGTCCATGTAGTTTTTTTGGCAGGGATACTGGAGTGGCTTGCCGGTTCCTGCTCCAGGTGGATCATGTTTGGTCAAAACTTTCCACTATGACCTGTCCATCTTGGGTGGCCCTGCACGGCATAGCTCATAGCTTCTCTGAGTTATTCAAGCCCCTTGGCCACCTCATGAGAAGAGAAGACTCCCTGGAAAAGACCCTGATGTTGGGAAAGATGGAGGGCACAATGAGAAGGGGACGACAGAAGATGAGATGGTTGGACAGTGTTCTCGAAGCTACCAGCATGAGTTTGACCAAACTGCGGGAGGCAGTGGAAGACAGGAGTGCCTGGCGTGCTCTGGTCCATGGGGTCATGAAGAGTCGGACACGACTAAACGACTAAACAACAACAACAAGGTGGATACCAGCTTTTTGCCTGCTTTTAGGTATTCCCTCCCATGTCTGTGGAGTACTATTCCAGTTGGAATATATTCAGCCCCTGTAATGGAAGGGCGTCCCCCACTGCAGCACCAATCCTGTAAGGAATCCCAGCAGCAAAGAGGATCCCATTCTGGTCCTCTCTGCTGCTGCCACCCACTTAGTGTCACTTTGGGCAAGAGGCATGGGATCCGCTACTTCCTCACAGTGATCTCCATGGGATTAAAGAAACAGCAAACCAAACACTGGCTTGGCAATTTCAGTCCATATTCCCACCTGCTCTCCCAGGTACTTGAGCAATGAGTAGCCTAGCCCAGGCAGTCTAAGTGACATGGAAGACAACCAGCCCTTGAGTGTGCCTAGAAATCAGTACAGTGGTACCTCGGATTAAGTACTTAATTTGTTCCAGAGGTCTATACTTAACCTGAAACTGTTCTTAACCTGAAGCACCACTTTAGCTAATGAGGCCTCCTGCTGCCGCTGCACCGCCGGAGCACAATTTCTGTTCTCATCCTGAAGCAAAGTTCTTAACCTGAAGCAATATTTCTGGGTTAGCGGAGTCTGTAACCTGAAGCGTATGTAACCTGAAGCGTATGTAACCCGAGGTACCACTGTATAGCCCAGGAATCCAATCCAGCAGTTTATCACTTGCAGGTTGAAGGATCAAGATGGACAAAGGATTGTTTGGCCCAGGGTGTTGATTGACAGGTGGCCAAGTAAATGCCCAGGGTCTTGGGGATGAAGCAAGCAGGGGAAGAATGGCAGGAGGTGGGTGGGGGCTGTCAAAAGTGTGAGACAGAAGCCTTGGTGTGCATTGGGAGTCTTCTCATCTATGCATGATGGAAAGCTGGGTAATCTCAAAGCAATGAGGTGGGTAGAGTGTAAGTGTACCACAGCCCCAACAAGGACCCCCCCTTAAAGTAATAATAATACAAATAAAAATGTGCACCCAAGCCCCTTAAAGGTAAAGGTAAAGGGACCCCTGATCATTAGGTCCAGTCATGACCGACTCTGGGGTTGCGGCGCTCATCTTGCTTTATTGGCCAAGGGAGCCAGCGTACAGCTTCCGGGTCATGTAGCCAGCAGGACTAAGATGCTTCTGGCGAACCAGAGCAGCGCACGGAAATGCCATTTACCTTCCCACCGGAGCGGTACCTATTTATCTACTTGCACTTTGACGTGCTTTTGAACTGCTAGGTTGGCAGGAGCAGGGACCGAGCAACAGGAGCTCACCCCGTTGCGGGGATTCGAACCGCCGACCTTCTGATCAGCAAGTCCTAGGCTCTGTGGTTTAACCCACAGCGCCACCCGCGTCCCACCCCAAGCCCCTTATTTATCATTATTATCCAACTTTCCAAAATTTTAACACTTCTTGAGATGGTTTGACCCCTTTCTGTTTTAACAATACAAGTTCCACAAATATTTTCCATATTTCCTAGGACGTTTTCCCAATAAAGGGAATACTGAACATGGAAGGTACTGTCATTGAGCAAGAGGGTTACAATACTTATTGCTTTTGGGTTTCCCTGAGCTTCTCTGTCCCCTTTTTAATTTGTGGTTTTCTCTTTTGAAAAGGATACAGTTCTCTTTTTGAAAGAACTTACTAAATTATAGTGCTGATGCAGAAGGCTGTCTGTTTCCTGTGTGTGAGTGTCTGTGTGTGTATGCGCACAAAGACTTCAGATGATTTGGCTGAGAGAGGCGAGGAGATTATAATGAGCCAGGCTCTGGCATGGGAGAGCAAACAGACGTAATAATGCTGTGAACTTGTTTTCCAGCAACAGCTAATTTGGAATCAGCAACCTGCACAAAGAACATTAACACTGCTGACTCATGAAGAAATTCAAAATTATTTTTGTTGGCTAAGTCTCTACCCTTGCCCCATGCACAACATTTCTATGAGCTTGCTAGCCAGATAATGGGTTGTTTATTATTTTACCCCACTTCCAAATCATATCTGGCTGAATTAGATTGAAGTACCCTCATGTGAGTGTCTCAACACAGGCAATGGAACTAGATCTTTAGCTTCACCCTACTTGCGATGGTTCAGTTCAGCAAACAATAAACCTGGCGTTATGCACTTTAATTTCCAAACCAAAAAGGGTTGGTCTGCTTGCAAATTGCACCTCTGATGTTGTAAAGTCCAGTCTGAGATGCATGTGCTTGTGATTAAAATCATAGAAGGTAGCCTGAGGGTTGTCAAGTCCAATCCCTTGCAGTGCAGGAATCTCAACTAGATCATACATGACAACCTCTGCTCAATTATTACCATGCCCAATGTTTGCTGGTCTGTGTAGACATGCTAATAATTGAGCAGAGGTTTCTTGCTGAAATCTGTTCCCAACCTGTTAATTAGGTTTTTAAAAGTGTCCCTTTTAAACACACACACACACACACACACACACACACACACACACAAATGCTTCCTATTCAATCGTACCTTTTAATAAGATATATCTACTGTCCTGATCTTTTGTTGTTACTTTACGACAGAGGTTATATGACCAATTTTAGTTTGGTACCAGCTGAGGCCTAGTATACAGATTGTTTAAATGCAATTCTCCAAAAGTTTCTTCTGTGTTTCCTATGTATGTGCTTCTTGCATCCAAAGGATATCTACTCTGGGAGTTTTTTCATGCACAAGTTGTTTTGCACTTAAGGAAGAAATGTTATCTACGCTTGCCAGAATTAATTAACTGAAAGAAAACACACACACACCACATAGCACAACAATTTATTATCTCAATAATTCGCTACTATCAACTTTGTATTTATTGCTTCAGCTTTCTCTTCAACCGAGTAATGTTTTAGATATCACGTTTCCCTTTGTTCAGGATTAGATTGCCTCATTGGAATACTTTGGTCAAATTCTTCTTTGGCTTTCCTGTTCTTCTAACATCCCCAACAACCCACAACACACAATTTTCAATAGTTTGTTTGCCGCTGCTGATTTCTTGATTAGTTCTCTGGTTTTCTTTATCTATACACTTTACAAAGTTTAAATTCTCAGTGATTATCACTATGTTTTTGTGATTATGAACCACAAATAATTTTGGTAGGAAACCCCACTGGCAATTTATTCTTCGGCAGTTCTCTTGTCATGATTCTAACCCCCATGTCTTAATAGCGCTGCGTGCTTGTCAAAACACTTGTGTTTTAGCTCTGACTAGCATTATCCATTGACTTTAATAGATATAGTGTGGAATAGTTACTTACTTTAAAATATAATAATTTTATTTTACACATCTCTAGGTTTCTAAAGCTGGGCTGTTATATTAGAATTTAACCTTTCCACAGATTACAAAAAAATGAATAATCAAACGGCCTCAGTCCAGTATATCTGAAGGAGCATATCCACCCCCATCGTTCTACCTGGACACTGAGGTCCAGCACCGAGGGCCTTCTGGCAGTTCCCTCACTGCGAGAAGCCAAGTTACAGGGAACCAGGCAGAGGGCCTTCTCGGTAGTGGCGCCCTCCCTGTGGAATGCCCTCCCACCAGATGTCAAAGAGAACAACAACTACCAGACTTTTAGAAGACATCTGAAGGCAGCCCTGTTTAGGGAAGCTTTTAATGTTTGATGTATTAGAGTATTTTAAATTTTTTTGGAAGCCGCCCAGAGTGGCTGGGGAAGCGGGGTATAAATAAATTATTATTATTAATTATTATTATTATTATTATTATTATTATTATTATTATTATTATTTACCCTCCACAAAGGATTTCCCTCCACTCTTTACTCATATGTAAAAGGTAAAGGACCCCTGGATGGTTAAGTCCAGTTAAAGGTGACTATGGGGTTGTGACCCTCATGTTGCTTTCAGGCCGAGGGAGCCGGCATTTGTCCACAGACAGCTTTCCAGGTCATGTGGCCAGCATGACTAAACCACTTCTGGTGCAACGGAATACCGTGACAGAAATCAGAGTGCATGGAAATGCCATTTACCTTCCTGCCGCTGTGGTACCTATTTATCAACTTGCACTGGTATGCTTTCAAACCGCTAGGTTGGCAAGAGCTGGGACAGAGCAATGGGAGCTCACCCCATTGCACAGATTCAAACCACTGACCTTCTGATCGGCAAGCCCAAGAGGCTCAGTGGTTTAGTGCCACTCTCCTATGTAGAATGTGCCATCTATTCTGGTCCTCGTAGCCCCACCTGAGAGGGCTGCTTATCCTGCAGCGGGTTGGTGGATGTTGGTTGAAAGAGACCTGATTTTGCTCCTGCAAAGCTCTCTTCCCTCTGGCTACATCCCCTTCCTCACAACTAAAACCCAAATAATTTCAGGTATTCATTTCTATCTAATATTGAGTATTGTTTCCCTTCAGTACTACCTTTGTGCCTGCCTCGTCCCCCGGAACATCCATTAACCAGTTCATAAGCATTCAGTGTCTGCATTCATAATTTCATTGTTTGTATGAAAAATTGCTGCACATAACATTGCGTGTATTTGTGTATTTGTGCATATGTACATGTTTTCCAACTCTTGCTATTCTCGTCTGATTTTAGAAGTAGGACTTTATGATTGTTGAGAAAGTATTCAGCCATGCAGGGAAACCCTCTGTGGTAGAAGAAATGACGCGCAGCAAGCCAGCTTGCTTTGTGCGGTGGAATTTTCCTGCATTTCTGCTACATGAATCATTCTGACACTTGTACTGTTTCGTGATCTAGAAAAGTCAGACTTGCTCCCTACCTGTTAATGAGGCTAAAACTTCTAAGCCCCAGCGAGTGGCATTTGAAAGGTTCCAACAGGCAACAACTAAATAACGAATTAAATAAAAGGGGGAAGAATCAGAACAGCCAGCAGAGTTTCCCTCTGTGCCGAACATTTCTCTAGTTGTTAAAATAAGGCTGCCACTTTCCAGACCACACTCATGCAGTGGCTAAGAGTGTGGTCCGGAAAGTCCCCAGTTCATAGGCTGCTCCAGTCATAAGTGATCTTGAGCCAGTTTACAGATGGATACATTTGTCAATTTTGGCAGCACTAGATTTAGGGTGGTGCGGGTGGTTCCACTGTACAAAGTACCGAGCCGTAGGGGTGCAAAACTGAGAAGATCCATAATTGAGAAGATCCATTTTGGGGTGCCAAATTTTGGCCTCGCACAGGGCTCCATGTTATGAAAGATAACAAAGTCTGCCCCTGGTTTTTTGTTTCTCTCCATTTGTTTGTTTGTTTTCCAAAATTTAGTTCTCCTCAATTCTGTGAGCAAATTGTGTGTGTCTATATATGTTTAATCTCATGGATAAATCTTTCGCCTTTTAATCTCATGGAAATTTGTCAGCATTTTAGTGTAAATTTCTTCTAATATGTCACTTTCTGCATGCAGTTTTGACCAATATATACATTCTGCAACGAGCTTACCCTAACATTTTGGCATGTTATTTTGACAAATGTAGCATTTTTTCGAACATTTCCACCCAATATATACATTTTTTTAAAATTTTGTTTGACTGGAAAGTTATTAACACAAAATTCAGAGAATGAAGCTTTGAACAGGGGGAGCTAAACATTTATCAGTTACTACCTTCTGCCTTGTTCAAGCCGCTGTTGAAAGACTCAGCTGTTTGAAATTGGCAACCCCAGAAACAGGTTCAGTGTTTTTTAAGTTTTCCAAGTAGCGTTGCTATTCAGCGATGGTGAATCACTGAGGTAACATTTGTCCAAACAAAGTAACGTACTTTCAGCACTCTTGCTACCATCTTATGGAAATGAAATACCGTATTTTTCGCTCTATAAGACGCACCAGACCACAAGACGCACCTAGTTTTTGGAGGAGGAAAACAAGAAAAAAAATATTCTGAATCTCAGAAACCAGAACAGCAAGAGGGATCACTGCCCCGTGAAAGCAGCAATCCCTCTTGCTGTTCTGGCTTCTGGGATAGATGCGCAGCCTGCATTCGCTCCATAAGACACACACACATTTCCCCTTATTTTTTAGGAGGGAAAAAGTGAGTCTTATAGAGCAAAAAATACGGTACATCTACCAGGATGCTTTCCCTTGGCTTTTCACAACATGAGACTCACAGCATGATTCAAAATAAAATAATGAGAAGTCTCGCATAGCAACAAGAAGTGACAGCAGATTTGTTTAGGGCGTGCCTTATAATGAGGCTATGGGAACAGAAAAGTAATAAGGAAACACTGATGGTATCAGAAACACACTGGATCAGATGATAGCTTCATATCTCTATAGCTACCAGTATACCCAGTTAAGTAAATACAAGCGTGTGTTTCTTTTTTAAATCCTCTGAAGAAAAATACACATGTATAAACAGAACGAGAATTTTTTACTTTGTAGGTATCACATAATCCCAAGTGAAGTTTTATAATTCATCTTGGCCACTTAATTAACAGCCTTTCATTACATCTTAATTAAATGTGCATATCTAAGAAGCTTTGTGCAGCTTTTCACAGAATTGCTACATTTTTCCACCTATGTGCCTGGCAGATGGAATTTGCTGAGCTGCTTCAAACGTGCTTATCCATTTATTTTCCGTTCAACCCTAGTGCTGAGATTTTCCCGTAGATCCTAAGTGGGGTGGGGTGGGGTGGGGTGTTAACAAGAAACATCCACCCATGTGGTTTATTTCTGGAAACCACAGCACAGTAGTAGTACCTGGCAACTTTGGCTATTATGAGTTGATAGTTGAGTGAATAAGGCAGTAGTGCTTGAGACTCCCAATTGCATGAGGCGACTGTCTGCAACCAGCCTCCTCCCATGTAGGTGCTCCTTTGAGGAATGTATGAGCATTGAGTGGGTGCTAAGAATATCAATAATCTTAAACTTAAAAAAAAAGTAGTGTTGTAATAGTAGCTTGATATGGTTCATGAACACCATTGAATACGTGTATAAAGCATACGCTTTGGAGAAATTTTTCTTCTAAGCCCTCTTTTAAGCTCAGTGTTCATTGGTGAAGATATACCCCTCGTTTCTTTAGCTTTGGCTGTGCTGCTGACTCATTGCTAGTTTACCATAGAGTCAAAACACTGACCTAGGACCTGGTGTAGCAGTCCTTCCAGTTTCCTTCACTTCTGCTCTAAGCCAGTGGATTTCTAGCAGTCTGCAGAAATTCTACCTCCTTTAGAATCTGCTTAAAACAATGAAAGAAGCAGAAAGCCAGGGATGTTTAATGAGTGTAGAGAGCCAAGACGAGGAAGAACTTTGATTCAGTTCACATCTAAAGGGAAATTTGCATAGTCTGCATTTTCCAAAACGATATGCTAACTGAAACACAACCATGCTTTGAAATTCATTCTTCTTCAAATTTTGCAATACAGTTCTTCAGCTTAGCATTGTGCACAGACATGTATACAGTGGTACCTCGGGTTAAGTACTTAATTCATTCCGGAGGTCCATTCTTAACCTGAAACTGTTCTTAACCTGAAGCACCACTTTAGCTAATAGGGCCTCCTGTTGCAGCCACACGATTTCTGTTCTCATCCTGAAACAAAGTTCTTAACTGGAGGTACTATTTCTGGGTTAGCGGAGTCTGTAACCTGAAGTGTATGTAACCTGAAGTGTATGTAACCCGAGGTACTACTGCATACTGAAGTGTGTATATAAATGCACATTATTGAAAATATCATACTAAAATGAATTAGGAAAATCACACTGCAAAAAATGTTTGTGAGGCAAAATTGAGCACAGCTGAGGTGGGTGTGGCAGTGCCCCTTTCCCCTAATGGACTAGCCTCCACTGACCCTTCTCCTGAGCATGTAACAACAGCCCAAGAGAAATTTAGCAAGCTTTCCCTGGGACAGAGGCAGAATCCTAGGAAATTCAACTCTTCCTCCAGGAATCTGCTTTAATAAGCTCAAAAAGTCTTATAGGGGACCTGCAAATGCTTGACTTAGCTGTGGCTTTCCCACTGGACTTACAGAAAGATCTTGTTCACATTGCACATTTCCCCTAGTGTGAGTGACAACTGCATCTGCAAACACCCACACCCCAAAACAGAGCAACATGTGAATAATCTGTTAATAAACGCCTCGTAACCGTTTTTACGCACATCCTTTTGTTCACTGGTTTAAGCTCATTGAGAGCTGTCATGCTGCCTAATAGCCTCAGCTGTTGCATAACCATCAAGGTGTGGAACGAGTTTCCCTCAGGAGCTGGTGGGGCATGTACACATTCCACCCTGATCTCTTCACTGACGCAGCCTGGAGCTGAGCCAGATCGTTGGTCCGTCTAGATGACAAGTGGGCAGCCGGTGGCCCTCCAGTTGCTGTGGGGTTACAACTACAATCATCCCTGACCACTAGGGATGCTGGGTGGGACTGATGAGTTGGAGCCCAACAGCACATGGGGGGGGGCAGTGCACAGATTCTCAATCCCATTCCTAATCACAACAGTAATAAGGCAATTCTGGGTATGGTCATTTTGTATTTGCATTATTCTACCCGCTGAATGAGTGACAGCTGCCAGTTACATAATACAATGGAGGTATGTGTCAGTGGGCTGTTGAACAATCCCTGTGATACATATGCTCACAGAAATACTCTGTGTAGGCTGCCGTCAGATGCTACTTCCTTAATATCACCCAACAATTTTCAAGATATGTCCTAATATATTTCTAGCCGATTTAAGTGAAATAATGAAAAATCCAGTGTCTCTGCGGTCTCTGTGAAGCTTTCTCAGAAGCTTGTGCTAATCTGCAGCAATCAGACAATCTTATATAGTCGAAATGCTTTTGTGAAGGTTCCCCCCCCCCCCGCCCTGAAACTTTTGTCTCATTTCTTCTCTTCCTTATGATGGTGTGCGAAGATTAGCAGCAAGATTAGCAGCCGTAGTGCCTTCATGGGAAACTTCAATCAGATACACCATTCATTTGAAGTAATTAGCATGCTTGTTTGGGAAATGGAGGTGAAAGTCAAAATTTTCCAAGTTGATATTTCTGAAGGAAGTACTTAAAAAAATAATTAAACATTAAAACTGCAACTTTCTTTCAAAATGTTTTGCATCAAGCCAAGAAAAAGAAGGTGGAGAATTTTATTTATTAGATTCTTATAGCACCCTTCATAATAAGATCTCAGGGCGGATCACAGAATAAAATACAGGATGAAAACAAGGAAATAAGTAAAACATCTGATCATCATGCACATATCTGTTTCAAAAAATGAAGCTTGGGGAGATGTCTCTGAGAGATTCATTACATGAGAAATCCATCTTGCAGCATTTGGAAAATCAAGAAATACTTCAGGGCAGCTGACCATTGGCCTTGCTGGTTGGGCAGATGAAAGCTAGAGTCCAACAACAACCAGAAGATGACAGGTTTCCTATTCCTGCCTTAAGGCAATACCTGGACAGGCTTGACGAAGGAAGGACTGTAACCCCGTGGTGGCCTGTCTGATCTGCATGTAGAAGGTCCTGGGTAGGAACTCCAGGTAGGACTAAGAGAGGTCCCTGCCTGGAACTCTGGAGACAATAAAGAGCTGGGTGGACCATTGCTTTGACTTGGTGCAAGACAACTTCCAGTGTTCCTAACAGCTCTGGGTATTCAGATGATGCCTCTCAGTGGAGAAAGTTGCTAGCAGGTTGCTTTTTGATGCAGAGACCACTTGAGAATGCGAGGAGGTATTTATGGAGGTAACCCAGTCAGGAGTTAGATTTAAAAGGGAGATGGAGGCAGAAGCAGAAGGCAGAGCTGAGCTTTGAGCTTTGCGATCTAAACACATTGAGGATGCAGGTGGGTGCACAAAGTTTGCGGGGAGGTTAGATGGTGTTGGCTATGTACTGAGCATCAATTCTGATTTGTCTGTGGGGAGGTTATATTATGTCGCACCATAGTGCAATTCATATATATATATATATTGGCTCTATGTACAATTGTTGTAGAGTGCTCTGATTTTTTTATGAGTAGCAGCACATTTTTTAAAAAATATAAATAAATTATTTTAAAGGCTAAGAATTATTACTCAGAATAGGCAAATACTGAATACCAAGTTACCATCTCTTCAGTAGGGTCAACTTTTCTCCTGCAATCTTAGCTTCCATTTCAACTCCTACAAAATGTCCTATTTTGGAATCCACCCTTTCCCAACGACTCCCTTTGTGAATTTATTGCTGTGGGATTGGAAATCTGGTCATCTGTTTTAACACACAACCCAGAGCAGTTTGCAACACCTGCAGCATTACATAATATCTTTCCAAGCTTCTGATCTGTATTTTGGAACAAGATTTCTGCCCTATGGAAGATGCAAGCTCAGAAACAGAGTGGTATAGGGTAGTCTATGTGAGTGTTTTTAGAGGAGGCTTTATGAATTTCTGGTCTGTACTGGTCTGTTAGGTTCTTCTAGTGCAATCCAGCTGCAAATGTCAGAAGGAACAATCATAGCTTTAATCCTTTGAAAAACAAAATCACATACACACAAAGCAACAGTGACTGATAATTGACAGCGTTAACCTATACTCTGTTTAAATAACGTCTTTCATGCTTTCTGGTCCAGTCAACCCCAAACCTGTTTACTTGCAGTTATGATATTACTGAGAACAAGCACCCATGTGCTTACCCCATGCACAACCTTTGTGCATTTACATTCCAAAATGAGAGCATTTTCTAACCAGTGTCTACCATATGATAAAGAAAGATTGGGTGGGCATGACTGCTTGAACTTGAAAGCTGCAGGCTTTGGAAGTCAGCCCCATTCGTTAACAAGACTTGCATCTGAGAAGTTGAGTATATTTTATACTGGTATGGGAGCCAGAGGTCACAGAGGTACCTACATCATCCATGGAGATCTGAGTTCAAATCCCTACTCAAGCTTCAAAGCTCACCAGTCCTGAGAGATCTGCATTGGTTCCCAGGACGTTTCTGAGCACAATTCAAAGTGTTGGTGCTGACATTTAAAGCCCTAAACGGCCTCAGTCCTGTATACCTGAAGGAGCGTCTCCACCCCCATTGTTCAGCCTGGACACTGAGATCCAGTGCCTAGGGCCTTCTGGCGGTTCCCTCATTGCGAGAAGTGAGGTTACAGGGAACCAGACAGAGGGCCTTCTCGGTAGTGGAACTACCCTGTGGAACGCCCTCCCATCAGATGTTAAGGAAAGAAGCAGCTATCCTATTTTTAAAAGACATCTGAAGGCAGCCCTGTTTAGGGAAGTTTTTAATATTTAATGCTGTATTGTTTTTAACACTTGATTGGGAGCCTCCCAGAGTGGCTGGGGAAACTCAGCCAGATGGGTGGGGTATTAATAATAATAATAATAATAATAATAATGTAACCTTGGACCAGTCACACACTGCCAGTCTAGTCTACCTCATCAGGTTGCTGTGAGGGGAATTGTGGGGTGGGGGGAATGTATGTCATCCTGAGCTCCTTGGAGGAAGGGTGGAATAAAAATGTAATAAAATAAGCATAAAGCCTCCTGTTATGGCAACATTGTCATGCTCATCTTGTTCCCTGCCACACAGACACAAAGGCAGAGGTCACCAATGTGCTTTCCACCAGTCATCATCCCCAGCCAGCATGGCTAATGGTCAGAGATGTCAGGAGTTGTAGTCTAATAATATCTGACAAGCACCACATTGGGTACTCTAGTACTAAAAGCACAGGTAGAATTCTCACCTTCTGTTCTGACCCAATGATGGTCCCTGCTTCTTTGAAAGGTGCACTTGCAAAATATCGTGCTACATCCCCTTCCTCAACATCATTGGGTAGTGACCAAGGAGATAGTAGGTGCCCTTTTGGTCTGTTCCAAACTTGGGTCTCCAACTGTTTTCGGACCACGATTCCCATCATCCCTGACCACTGGTTTTGCTGGTAGTCCAAAAACAGCTGGAGACCAAAGTTTGGGAAACCCTGATTTCTGTTCAAATTTGGCATCTATGCAAATACCTCTTTTTCAGGTGTAAAGGTAAAGGGACCCCTGACCATTAGGTCCAGTCGTGGACAACTCTGGGGTTATGGTGCTCATCTAGCTTTACTGGCCGAGGGAGCCGGTGTACAGCTTCCAGGTCATGTGGCCAGAATGACCAAGCCGCTTCTGGTGAACCAGAGCAGTGCACGGAAACACCGTTTACCTTCCCACTGGAGCGGTACCTAATTATCTACTTGCACTTTGACGTGCTTTTAAACTGCTAGGTTGGCAGGTCATCCCCAAATGCAGAGGAAGACTGGGCTCCTGGATATGCAGTAGTTATCTGGAAGCTGATATTTTAGCAGATCTGACATGTTCGCTATGTCTTGTTTCAAAACTGGCCAAATGAATTGGTTTAAGATTTTAACACAGGGATGGGAACCCTGTGGCCATCTGTATTTTGCAGCACTACAACCCCTATCATCCCTGACCATTGGCCACACTGCCTGAGGCTGATGGGTGTTGGAGTCCAACCACAGCTGGAAGGTCACAGGTTCCCCAGCCTGCTTTAATGGAAGCTGACAGGTCCAGTTGACTCCTCCTTTCCTTCACAAGCATATCTGATCAGCAGCTAGTTTGTAAGCTGTAACAGTGATACTACATGGAAAAGTCTAACGGGTTTAGAAACGTAATAAAAAGGCCTTTTCTCAACATCACAGACTTTTCTCTTCCATCCCTTCACCAGCTGATGTGTTTTTGAAGGCATACTAGCATTTTACTTCAATCTGCAAGAAACATTTTTGAGTTGCTGGCTTGAATTTAAAAGAAAAAGAGAGGACTGGGTTGAGTCAATGCACCCACTACAGAGGAATAAAGGAAGAAATCTTGCCCTTAGCCTGACCTTCTCTGAACTGATGATTCAGCCTCTGTTACAGCTCAGAAGATTCTGGTATGCATAAAGAAGCACATTGTATGTCAAGGTAATTTCCATCTTTAGAGTAATCCAGAGCAGGAGGTGTTTCCATTTTAGAGGACTATTTAGCACAGCAAGCATCCGAGCCTAAAATAACTTTAAACCATTTTAATTCTGATGTATGCATATAGATCATAGGCAATGTTGAAGTTGCTTCAAATATCTCCTAGGCTTGTGAACTTCCATGCAGGGAGATCAATCCATGAAATATAAACGAACAATCAAGCACGTTGGTCACACAAGTATCTGTATTTCTGTATGAAAATGTCCTGGGAAGTGGCAGTTGAAATGGCTTCTTGGTGCATGGACAGAGCAGTGCATGTATACACAGCAAAACAGATGTACTGAGTTTGCCCTTTTTCCTATTGATGTATTCCTGGTTTGGTGTCCCATGGTGTCTATCTAGGCTAGCATAACAGGTCACGACAATTAAAAATACCTATTAAAATTAGGTTGCTCTGATTCACAAGTTGTTTGTTTTCTCCCATTTGGCATTGTGGCTGCATTCCAGCTGGTTCTTATCTATGTTTTTGATTGCATAACGTACTTACTCAATTTCTATCAAGTGCGGCTACAACAGGCTCTTTGAAGTTACCCTTATTCCACAAAGCACAGCTGCGTTTAAACAGGTCAAAAGCAATTTCAGGAGCAGTGGCGTCAGAAGGGAGGAATTTCCTAACTCAAGGAGCAGTATCAAAGTTGGGCATTGCTGTGGGAAAATGCTGGTGGTTCTGATAGCACCACTTCCAAGTTAGACACATTGTCTAGGGAGCTTCAGGGTTCTCTTTCCTCGCTTCTTTCCCATGCTCTCCGCTCACAATCCGCTTCCAGTCCCACAGAATTGGCACCAGGCAACGCCTTGCTTTTGCCAAGGAACTCTATATGATCATCCGCCCCTAGACACGCTGTTCTTTAAGGCTTATGTAACAATTGTGCATGTTAAAACAGTGTATTCAGCTCCAGGAGCGTCACAGAGTCTTTCAAAACGAATCTTGAGTAGGTGGAAATAGGCCACGGTGAGTGATGAGAACAATATTCTGAATCACTGTGATGAAGCTGACCCCATCCAGTTCTTTACTTAGATGTAGGGTGCTTCCAGTTGGGGGCTTTATGCCATAAATGAGTCAATAAGATACCACTTTTCTCTATGTATGAGTGGCATGCAACCAATTACACAATTTAGTCTTTGACATTTCATAGGTAAGCTCAGTGTTTTTTTCCCTTAAAAAATATTTTAGGCATACTCTCATTTTGACTCAAGAAAATCACCATTTTATAGTTCAAATCGGGAAAAATAAATACAGTAAATGGACAAAAGCACAAAGATTCACAAAATGTTTAGGGGTATGCATATCCCCGCATCCCTCCAGAAAAAACAATCACTGGGTAAGCCCCTGCTTTCCACCCACATGGATGAGCAGTCCTTGATGGGATGTTTCCGGCCCCTCCCTTTAATGCCTATTCCACACCCTCCACCACCTTTTCCCATTCTGGGCATGTACGCTGCATCTGCGTATGCACACCTTTTAAGTTCCTGCTGAAAGTGTAGAAGAGTCAACATATCCATTCCTAGTTATGTTTCCCAATGGGCAAAATGAAGGGTTGTGCTTTGTGTATGGGTAGGGTGAAGGGACAACATTCATTCATTTCAATTGGTAGTTTGTTTGTTTGTTTAAAAATACAGAGGTCTTCCTCAGGTTTGATTGGCAACTATACCAAAAGAATGCCAACAATACCAAAAATCTGCTAAAGAGGACTTGTGGGAGACTTGTGTATTATTAAGTGCCAATATATGTACTGCAGTTTTGGCCTCTATGTGATCCCCCACATGTGTTCAAAGAAGAGCTCTTCTGAACTGGGTTGTTGAAATTTTCATACGCCTTCAGCATGCATAAATTGGTGGAAATAGGCACACTTGTATTTTTTCGGCTGCCAGAAACAAAATGGTTAGGTTGGACATGGATGAGGAGCAGACACAAGCAGGGGAGTGGCAAATGGGACCACCCACTGAAATTTCAACCCACATATGACAAACCAGTCATCCCAAATGAGCTTCCATGCCAACAATAACTGTGGGTGTATAATGGGTTGTTTTTACTTAATGGATTTTCTGGCTTTGGGCTCATCTACACTTCCATGATTTCTTCCACTTGTCCCATGACTTCTAGGCATGGGTATGAGAGGTTTTTCTTTTGGCCCTCTGCTTTCCTTGGGGAAAACCTGTTGTTTACTGCTAAATCAGAACAAACACCAATCCACAGAAGACCCGATTGATATTTGTTCTGATTCAGCAGTAAAGAGCAGGCTTTCCTGGGGAAAGCAGCAGGACCCAAGAAAAATCTCCCTGGATCCATGCTGAGTGTCGATGAACCCTAAAATGTACCCCCCCCCCCAAAGTGTGGGTAGGCATTTTGATGACAATGATGTCAGGGGGACAGTGCAAAACACTGTGTGCATGAACAGTAACAATTCCACAATAAACCACCAACTGGAAGCAGCTTTAGAAAAGAATATAGGGACCTGCAGCCAATAAGTATCTAAGTGTTTAGTTCCAGTCAATGTGTGAATTGTCTACCTCCTTAGTGTCACCAGTCAACACTGGTTAACAATCCTACAGTCTTGCCTGTTCACTGACAACAGCGCATAAGCTCACACACTGTGAACAGGAGGGCCTGGGAGTCTGTTGCATGTAACAACCTCCATAGAAATACATAAATAAAATACATAAATTATGATTGCAAAAACTGGTATGGCTATTTTTAACTCTGCATTTTTATGTGATATTTGGATGGCTGGGGATTATTTAATTAGCATATGCAATTGTTAGTGAGCAGCATTGTCAGACATTCTATCATTTCTGGGGGTTTCTTCTGCATGCTTTCATATGGAAAAGAATTGCAATTAGAGTATAACATCACATTTTAAAATGTTGTGATGGTACACAGGTTGGGGTGTTGTTGTTGTTTTGGCATCTCCCCCCTCAGAACAAACTGTCATAACCAAAACGTAATGACTGCTGGTATCTTTACTTGGTAATAAAATATCTGTTTCTGTTGACTTCTGTACCTGTTCATTAAGCCTTACCTGCAGCCATGGGCTCTCAGTTTTCCTTTGGGTCACATCCACACCATACATTTAAAAGACATTCATACCACTTTAATGGTTATGGCTTCCCCCAAAGAATCTTGGGAGCTGTAGTTTACCCCCCCCCCCCCGCTGCAAGTCCCAGCACCCTGAACAAACTACAGTTCCCAGGATTCTTAGAGGGAAATCATATGCTTTAAATATGCTTTCCTGTCCCCAGAAACATGGGAGCCAGTGGGCCCAGCATCACAACTTGCAAGGGAATGGGGGCAGCGGGGAGGTGTCAAGCTGGCATTGGAAACAGAACCCTGGACATAATTGCTGAAATAGCAAGAGAACTGACCTTAAAGTAGCCAAGGCTGCCAAGAGCTGGACAGGATGGGTACTTTACCATCACCTGCACAATAGTGCCTGCAAATTCTTATGGTGGGCCTCTGGAAGCAAAGGAATACAGAAAGGTTCTTTCTGCCGAATCAGATCCATTTCACTCAATATTGTCTAAGCTGATTGATAGTGACTCTCCAGGGCTTCAACCAGAAATCTTTCCCTAGTGATGCCAAGGATTAAGCTCTAAGATTTTTGCATGCAAGCCATGTGCTCTCCCATTGAGCTATGGCATACCTGTCAGCTGGCCTGCTTTGAGCAGGACATCCCAAATGACAGAAGCCATCCTGGCTTCTGATTGGCTCCCAGGATGTCCCATTTTAGCTCCTGCACTCTTCTTGGTAGACTGGTGGAGGGTCTGCTCCTGGAAGCACGTGCAAGGTCTGGTTCCTAGGAGCCTAGCTAGGAAGAGGGAGGGCTTGTGCTGCCCAGCAAGCACTCCACTCCTGGCTTCTGTTAGGGTTCATCGCCTTCTTTGTTCCTGGCATTTGGTGCTTGTAAACAGGAAACTGCAAGGACGGCAGGGGGAATCAGATTCTTTATGGATCCTTTCTGGACAACATTATATTAAATCTTCAGTTAAAGATATCTGCGTTGCATGGTGATGAGATATTAGAAGTACAGTGGTACCTTGGTTCTCAAACGCCTTGGTACTCAAACAACTTGGATCCCAAACACTGCAAACCTGGAAGTAAGTGTTCCAGTTTGTGAACTTATTTTGGAAGCTAAATGTGCTCCGCTTTGAGTGTTACGCTTCCGATTGGAGTGCCACACTTCTGTTTTGAGTGGCACACATCCGTTTTGAATGTTATGCTTCTGATTTGAGTGTTACATTTCCACCTCCGTTTTGAGTGTTATACTGAGGTCTGTCTGTTTTTGCTACTTATTTTGCGTTTTTGTGGCTCTTTTGTGTATATGTGAGTGTGTGGAACCCAGTTCAGCTACTAATTGAATGATTGTGTGACTGCAGTACATTGTTTATTGCTTTCATTTTATGGATCAATGGTCTCATTAGATAGTAAAATCCATGTTAAATTGCTGTTTTAGGGGTTGTTTTTAAAAGTCTGGAACGGATTAATCCATTTTGCATTACTTTCTATGAGAAAGCGTGCCTTGGTTTTGGAACGCTTTGGTTTTGGAACAGACTTCCGGAACGAATTAAGTTTGAGAACTAAGGTACCACTGTATGGTTACTTGAGATGATTTTCAGTTTCAGGTTGTATGTGGTAAGCATCATCTCCCTCTGTCTCCCTCACTCAGTCTCTCTCAAGAGTTCAGGGTCCAATACCATTCCTTATTTCCTGGATCTCTGCAACCTCTTGTTGTGCCTATTAACCAGGACATTTGTATGATGCAGTGCCTTGCATTAGCATGATCCTGATTGGTGCTCCTGGGTGCTACTGTAATGCAAATAACAATAATTAACTCCAGGGTTGAGAAAGGATTAGCCTAGCCCAATCAAAGTGTGAAGCAAAAGTGGAAGAGACGGAACATTCACTGGAGGATAGGATTAAAATGCAGAATGGATTCTGGCAAAATGATGAATCAGAGAAATTGTGTGACATGCATTAAAACAACAACAACAACAACCCAGAGATCAAATGCAAAATGAGCTGACAGCAAAAGGGAAGGAATGACTGGGGTTATAGGAGCACAATGGGAAATGGATAGTTGGTCAGGCAGCTGTGCGCTGGAGAGGGGGGCACATTTTGTCTGAGTTGGTGATGTTCCGTGGCAGCAAAAGGCACAGGCCATCCTAGGCTGTATTAATAGAACGTCTCATGTCAGATAGATGAGGAATCTTTCTAGCTCTGGTTAATATGCATATAATCCGTTAAAAAGAAATGAACACAAATAACATTCAGAACCGAAGAAAAAATAGAATGAAAATTAATGCAAAGATCTGGAACAAGATACCTCCAAGTAGTTGAATTTCAAAGAGGTAAAATGATGGCTGAGATCTGCTTTCCACATTCATCCTACCAGTGCTCCAGCAAGTTGCAGCTTTGAGTAAAACTGTTAAGTGGCAAGAACGTTTGTCGCATGCTTCCATTCACAAGCCAGACACCTAGAAACTGCTCAGCATTCCCAAACCTGAATTCTGAGCCTATGCGTAGAAGGGGTCCCATACGGATTCAGACCATTGGGTCCATCTAGCTCACTAATGTCTATACTCACTGATTGGTAGTGGTTCTCCTGAGATTCAGGCAAGGGACATTCCTATCCTGGAATTAAGACCCATTGCATTCAATGGGATTTACTTCCTAGTAGACATCCATAGGATTGCTTTGTAAGGCTGCAATCCTATACACATGTGCCAAGGAGTAAGCCTCATAGATTCATTAGGGCTTGCTGTTGTTGTTTAGTCGTTTAGTCGTGTCCGACTCTTCGTGACCCCATGGACCAGAGCACGCCAGGCACTCCTGTCTTCCACCGCCTCCTGCAGCTTGGTCAAACTCATGTTGGTAGCTTTGAGAACCCTGCCCTTCCATCTCATCCTCTGTTGTCCCCTTCTCCTTGTGCCCTCAATCTTTCCCAACATCAGGGTCTTTTCTAGGGAGTCTTCTCATGAGGTGGCCAAAGTATTGGAGCCTCAGCTTCAGGATCTGTCCTTCCAGTGAGCACTCAGGGCTGTTTTCCATTAGGCCTTACTTCTATGTATATATGCATAAGTTTGCATTTACTCAGAAAAATTCTACAAAATTTATGAGGACAAATAAGTGGGCTCATTAAAGGTAAAGGTACCCCTGCCCATATGGGCCAGTCTTGACAGACTCTAGGGTTGTGCGCCCATCTCACTCAAGAGGCCGGGGGCCAGCGCTGTCCGGAGACACTTCCGGGTCACGTGGCCAGCGTGACAAGCTGCATCTGGTGAGCCAGCACAGCACACGGAACGCCGTTTACCTTCCCGCTAGTAAGCGGTCCCTATTTATCTACTTGCACCCGGGAGTGCTTTCGAACTGCTAGGTTGGCAGGCGCTGGGACCGAACAACGGGAGCGCACCCCGCCGTGGGGATTCGAACCGCCGACCTTTCGATCGGCAAGCCCTAGGCGCTGAGGCTTTTACCCACAGCACCACCATCATTACTGGACACATTTCCTTAGTTTCTTTATCTTCCTCTCTGCTTTTGGCATACCATGATTGAAACAAACTGAACCACTGTGTAAGAAACACTGAGATAAAGACAACCCTGACTTGATTCTGGATTAATTTACCAAATCCCCCAAATTCTATTCAAAGCTTGTCATCTTAGGTGGCAAAGCCTGACTTATCATTTATCCCTTAAAATCAGGTTGATCTCATAAGTATATACTGAAGATATGAGCATTGATCTTGATCCTGTTCAGTTCCATCCATTTTCATCAGAGTTATAATCCAGCAGCAGAGCACAGGAGTGGCAGGAAAGCTTGCCTCTTTCCCTAGACTTTTAGCAATATCTTACCACTAGCACAGCTGCGATGTGTTTTAGGACTGTTTTAAATTTAAATGTAATTTTATTATTGTGGCAGACTCCCTCTGGGGAAAGTGCTGGTCGTAAGTCTGAAGCAATAAATAATAGCTATATATTATTTGCCATTATCTTCTGCATGGAATGTAGGATGAATTATTGTTTGGGGGCTCTTCTTATGACTGGGCTGGAAATAAGGAACCAGCGAATCTGTTCTTCTTTCCACTTTAGAATCACATAATTGTAGAGTTGGAAGGGACCATGAGGGTCATCTAGCCCAACCCCCTGCAATGCAAGGCCAACATTTGACACCTCCCCCCAGCAATCGTGGTGCCTTCCCAAAGTCAGGTAAGGGGGGCTTGAGGCTTTGGGAAGGAGGCATGAGGCTCTGGCAGGATCCTAGAGCCAACCCACCTCCTTTGCAAAGCTGGGCATGCACTTTCTAGGCTTTGGGAAAGAGACAGAAGGACTCTAGGACCCTGTCAGAGCCCTCATGCCTCCTTCCCAAAGCCCAGCACTTACTAGGCTTTGGGAATGAGGCAGGAAAGCAGCCTCTGCGCCCTGTGTGGGGGAACCAGTTGTGCTGCCCTAAATCTGCCTGTGGTTCCTCATGTACTACCACTACCCCTGAAAATAATTTGTGTGAATGGGACCTTTTTTTTTTAACCAAGCCTAACTGCTGTGTAGGAAAGGGGGGGCAACTGAGAAGGCAGGTAAAAGGTAACAGGTAAAGGACCCCTGGAGGGTTAAGTCCAGTCAACTATGGGGTTGCGGCGCTCATCTCGATTTCAGGCCGAGGGAGCCAGCATTTGTCCACAGAGAGCTTTCCGGGTCATGTGGCCAGCATGACTAAAACTACTGAGCCTTTTGGGCTTGCTGATCAGAAGGTCGGCAGTTTGAATCCCTGGGATGGGGTGAGCTCCCATTGCTCTGTCCCAGCTTCTGTCAACCTAGCAGTTCAAAAGCACACCAGTGCAAGGTGCCACTGCAGTTTAGTCATAAGGCAGAAAGAGAAGGAGTGAAGGGTGAAGAGGGGGAGAGAGGTTTAATAACAGTGTGAGAAAGAAGGAAGTGTTGTGGGTGTGTATGGGGGTGGATATGGCTCCTCCCCCTTTAACTTTGGCCTCACCCACCACTGCACATTTACCAATGAGGGAATGCAGTCCTGGAGTTGAACAAGATTCCCCAGCCCTGAATGAGGGCATGCATAATTCAGCCATACAGTATCTCTACAGTGGTACCTCGGGTTACATATGCTTCAGGTTACAGATTCCGCTAACCCAGAAATAGTACCTTGGGTTAAGAACTTTGCTTCAGGATGAGAACAGAAATCGTGCGGCGGCAGTGGGAGGCCCCATTAGCTAAAGTGGTGCTTCAGGTTAAGAACAGTTTCAGGTTAAGAATGGACCTCTGGAACAAATTAAGTACGTAACCAGAAGTACCACTGTACACACACACACACACACGGGACATGCTCTTGTGCTTGCAGGTTTCCCAGAGGTATTTGGTTGGCCACTGTGAGAACAGGATACTGGACTAGATGGGCCGTTGGCCTGATCCAGCAGACTCTTTTATTCTAATATCATATCTGTACAGTGTTCTTCTTGGCTTTACAAACACAGTGACTATATGCAGCACTCCTGAAGTGGACATAAGACAATCACATAGAATTATAGGATCGTAGAGTTGCAAGGGATCCTGGGAGTTATCTAGTTCAGTCCATGCTTCCTTTGTGTGGTAAGAGATGCACACAATGCTGGCTCCACCATTTCTGGAATCAAACCCAATTCACAACTCTCTCCCACACTAGCATTGTCATTTGTATACATATGCCAGCATTTATTGTCTCTTAATTGCAGTGGGCTGCTATGTGAGGCATGGTAATCTCTGGACATCATTAGGCTACAACTCTGATCAGCCCCTGCCAGCATGGCCGATGGTCAGAGATGGTGGGAGGACACCATATTGGCTACCCTTGCCTTAGAAGGTATGTTCTTATATATTTAAAACCCCTATATTTGCATCCTCTGCTGCAGCTGTTGTAAAGAAGCAGGAAGTGAAAAGAAGGTTCTCGCGACATACATTATACCTTGTGGTGGGCTGTATGGTTGAAGGAATGGTGTTGTGACCTGGGGCAAGTGAAGGTTGATTTTATCTGAGGCCCCAGACTGATGAACCTGCAATTGCTGTAGCCATCATGCTGGGATGCAGTGAAGAGATAAAAGTGAAGTAAGCTGACATGCACACATTAAACCTATATAGCCAAATGTAATTGCTCTAGTGTGCCTCATTTTAAACTCTGCAGTCTTCAAGGCTGCAATCCTGCAAAGAACAGAGGTCTAGATGTACAGGAGCATGTAGCAGAAGAGAATCCTGCATCACCAAGCAAGTGCAAGGTGGTACATGGTTGAAAAGAAAAAAAACACCTGGGTATTCTAGTCACCCTGGCTAAATCAATTGCATTTCAGATCATGGGAAGCCCCCCTCCCTTTATATCTGCAAATCTTCTCGTTGCTCCCTTACCAGTTATGTATAATGCTTTTGTGAATCATCCATAACTCATTCCTCTAAATTTAAACATAAAATGTTTTTTGGAAATATTGGGTTTGAAATCCCTTGTGAAAACACATAGTGTTTTCAGCTTTCCCTGAAGTCGTGCAATGACAGCTCATGTGGGAAAGCATTAGGGACAATGACTCCTGCGCGCTCCCGGAACAAAGTGAATTGTGTGGTTCTCACTGGTATGCTTTACATTGTACTCAAAAGGCAGATAAACAAAGGAGATCTAGCTTTCCTACCTAGCGCAGGGCACCTCTTTGATTATGTGACAGTCTTCAGAATAAGTGCTGGTAAGCATTGCTTTTTTTACTGCCAAAGTGTCAGAATACTTTTTTGAAAAGTAAGAATAAATAGCAGTTGCTTACAAGCAATAAGGGATTTACAATCATAGATTTACATTTCCGTATAAGGAGTGGTTTGTGTAAAACCAAAGGATAGGATTTGAGTAATCTTGCCATACTTTGATTTCAAGATCTTCACATCAAAATCTGACATATGTAGGGATGCAAAAGTGAATCAGAAAGGAACTGTATTGGAAGAGTTATCGATCTGCA
>NC_139537.1:54253923-54389700 GCF_965153285.1 Podarcis tiliguerta | reverse complement strand
GATGTTCTTTTGATATTCTTCTCTAATTCATTTGGTACCACCATCCTTTCCCAATAGTAGACAGTTGTATGTGTTTGCTCACATCGCTCACCATTCCGTTGTTTGTTGGAACAAACACTTTCAGTCATCGTTAATGACCTTTGTGCTGATCCTGCATTCATCAAGCGCCTTGCAATTTTTTTGCACCTGTGATTATGCATAATCATGCAAACAGCAGCATAAAGAAGTGCGGTGACCTGGGTATGGACCTTAGATTGCCAACAAGGGAAAGTGACTGAAAAGCCCTTCAGTTCCTTGCTAGAGTAGGCAGGGTCTGTTATCGCTGAATAGTTGGACATATTACACAAAAAGGTTTAATAAATAAATGAATGAATGAATGATGATGACGATGATAAAGATAGCAGCCCTTTCAATCCTGTTTGTGGAACAAAAGCCTTTTATGAGAAAGCAGCAACTTCTGAGTTTTCATTTATATTTTCTTTTCGTTGTGCTCCATTGCACTATGTCACAGAAGCAGAGATCCCAGAGTACACTGCTGCCCTTGAAAACTAGGAATGATGGGACATGCAAATACTGACGCTTTTCCAGATTAAATGCCAGAGCAGCAGGTATATCAGCCTGCACTGAAGAGTATGGTTTTTTGGTCATGTTCTGGCACACAGCTGGTGTACTGTGGTCTACAGTTGGAGGCAGTCTCCTTCTGAACACCAGTTGCTGGAAACCATTGGGGGCGCAGAGGCAGATTTAGGGCAATGTGGCTGGTTCTGGCGCACTGGGCGCAGAGCCAAGGAGGCAGCTCAGGGCATCACAACTATGATGTAGTGAAGTGAGCAGAACAGAAGGCGAGAAGCGCGTGGGGTGGGTTGGGTTGACGATGGCCAACTTTTGGCCTTTCACAGGGAGCTGCTGAAATTTGAAAGACCAAAGTCTAGCCCTGGGGAGCGAAGGATGTTCTCGTGCTTGGGTCCTGCCTGAGGATTTCCCACAGTCAACTGTGAACACCAGATGCTGGACTAGATGGGCCACTGACCTGTTCTCTTCTCCAAGCTTCTCACTGTCAGAACGCTTTTACTGTCATCATGTAAAGCGATGCAGGTTTCCACTATAATGATAAATGCACAGCCTCACAAACAGCCCACTAATCTGGTTCAGGGTAAAAAGCATGATCTAAAGAAGGCAGGATTTGTGTGCATGGGGGAAGGAGCACTCCCGTGACTCCATTTGTTCCTCCAAGGTTCTTTCTCTAAAACACTGACATTAAATATGTTAATGCCCTAATCCAGCTGGACAAGGAGGGCCTCTTCAATGTCAGAGCCTCAACAGAAATACAGGGGTAGAGAGCTGTGTTGACGTCAATCATTTTGCTGAAGGAAGTATCAAGTTAAACTGATAGTTATCAGCAGCACGTGTATACGTGATTTGATGGCTTTTGTAGTCATCTGTTTTGAGTTAGCTGGCACATCTTAGCATTGGTCTTCTTCTACGCAGTTCACTTAATTCAATAAGCTCTGCTGAAAATAATTTCTTTTGATCCTTAACCACTCTTCAAGCAAGACAAGCTAAGATTTCTGGACTTGTTTCTTTTGGATGTAAGTCATTCTGATGGCATGACATTGAGAAGAATTTATTTGTAACTGCTCCCAATCTCCCTAAGATAGATTTCAACTGCAGCTTCTAGAGGGAGAACACGAAATGCATTTCAAATGCCTCTCTGGTCTCTCACGATACCCAAAACCCTGTGTTTTTGTTCCTTGGGGACAGAAGTAGGTCTATAGGAATAGGGGAGATATTTGATTTTGTTTGCATATTAGTGAGAAACTACTTCATTTACACTTCTCAAACCAATATGTGAACAGAAAGAGAACTAGCTATCCTTTAAATATCTTCCATACACCTGGTTGGTGCTTATTTCATGACAGAGGTGCCAGGTTGCCTGCAAGACAGGGGCGGGGGGGGGGAGCAGCATGTGGTGTGTGGCATGCATGTGTGACATCACATGCAACAGAGGAGGCTGAGTGTGTTGAAGAAGGCTGCCACTGGACAAGACATGGGTGATGTCATGCACACATGAGGCACTTGGGACCACCTCAAGATTGAGGGGACCCAACCCCCTTAAAGGGACATGGGTGGCGCTGTGGGTTAAAACACAGAGCCTAGGACTTGCCGATCAGAAGGTCGGCAGTTCGAATCCCCGTGATGGGATGAGCTTCCATTGCTCAGTCCCAGCTCCTGCCAACCTAGCAGTTTGAAAGCACGTCAAAGTGCAAGTAGATAAATAGGTACCGCTCCAGTAGGAAGGTAAACGGCATTTCCGTGTGCTGCTCTGGTTCACCAGAAGTGGCTTAGTCATGCTGGCCACATGACCCGGAAGCTGTACACTGGCTCCCTCAGTCAATAAAGCAAGATGAGCGCCGCAACCCCAGAGTCAGTCATGACTAGACCTAATGGTCAGGGGTCCCTTTACCTTTAACTCCCTTAAAACAAATATTGAGGGGGCTGAGGTACCTTCATGATGCCTTTATGATGTATATCTCATGGTGCTAGCATGCACACCCATGTTACTTGCCTAATGCCTACCTGTGAAGGTGTTGGCCTTCGCTGTGCAGGTGAATGGAAAGCAAATGTAGAGAGAAATGCGAAGAGGGGAAGGAGAAGTGAAGTATAACTACTAGCAGAAAGCAACGAAGAGGGTGCAGGCTGCGGAAATGAGCAAGTTGTAAAGAAGGGCTACAGTAATGGGCCCAATATGCCAGGAGTGTGGGGTAGATGGAAGTCCTTTGCAAAAAAAACTCTGCAGAGAATGAAAGTACTGGGCTCACCCCTCATTATTTTTTTTATGGCCCCTGGCAAAGACCATCTCCTATGCCGCCTGATTGAAGATTGGAATGTGCAAGAGTTCCAGATAACCTGTGGCAGCTGCAGGGATTCTCTCTCTGGGGTAGTCTGTAGGGCAGCATTCTCCAACCAGGTGCCCTCCAAATATATTGGACTACAACTCCCATCATCCCTGACCATTGTCTATTTATGCTGGGTGGAGCCGATTGGAGTTCTAATCCCCAGAAACTGGAAAGATTTCACAACCTGGTGTTATCTTGCGTCCGTTTCTTTCTGCCACAAATATTTACAAATGAAGACACCTTCACCCCGGTATGGCTCCCCTTTCTCACATACACAGCCCAAAAAGACAATCACAAAAATCCACCAACAGCATACAAATCAATATGGCTAACTTGATCCAAAACACCCACTCACCCCGCTCACACACGAAAACAAAGACCACCACAGCCAACCACAAATGAATAACCGCACCCTAGGCCAACCCCAACCTCTTTCACCACCAAAGGAACACAAGTGAACAGCAAAGAACCTGCACAAGCAATGCTGACACCAAACCCTACATATAGTAAGTAAAATAGAAACATCGCCACCCGACCCCACCCCCACCCATCTTCCCCCCCTCCACCTCTTTCCCCCTTTTCTTCCTAATGTCTCAACAAATGAAACTGATTTGTAAAAATGTTACATGGGGAAAAAAATACGAGAGAGAGACATTGCACACACTTTTGTAAATCAAGAAAATCTTTAATAAAATAAATAAATAAATAAATAAATAAATATTTACAAACACTTAGTAATGGAACATGAATCAAAGAAAACATGCATATCTTTTGGGCTGTATTTTATGGATCCACCTATAGTAATAGCAGCTTGTACCATCAGTGAAAGAAATCCCCATGAAGAAATCTTTGCCGTAAGCTTGCTTAATGCCACAAGGCAGTTGGGCAACGAGGAGAAAATATTTCTATTATTTTTCTATGCTTGCAAAACCAGGAGCAAATTCCACTGCAACTGATGGATGACGATAATATGTATATGTATATCTCCTAGATATGTTGTATCTAGGAGATGTGACCTAAGGGATTATAAAGCCAAGTATGTTAGGAAAGAAAACTGTGTGAACCCACACTCATGCATTTCACTTTGTGAAGCAGATATTGCCACACAGAGCTATTCGCTGGAACGCCAGTGGAACCGCAGAGACAGAATGGCTATGAGAAATTGAGTGGAACGTTGATAAAAGTTGACAAAAAGAATTAATCTGGATATGGAGCAGATGGAAGCTCAGGGACACGACAAGGCAGTGCCTGAACGGTGTGAAATGAATGGCAATGGGGATAACTTGAAACAGTGGCGTAGCGTGGGTTGTCAGCACCCGGGGCAAGGCAAGTAATTTGCGCCCCCTAACCCGTGGATTTTAGTAGGGGCAGAGAGCTGCGAGTGCGAGCGTGCCCCCCCAGATGTTGTGCCCAGTGCGGCTGGACACCCCTGCACCCCCCACGCTACGCCACTGACTTGAAAGACTGCTGCAGCAAATTCCACCGGGTTTCTTGCAAAGTTTTGTTTAATGTGGACAGAAATTGCCCCAAACAGACACCAGTTTTTCCAGGCTTCTTGTCTATCATGCATGTTCCTCAACCACATCTACCTGTCAGTTTGAACCACTCTAGCTTAATCTTAAGGGCTTTTTCATAGCTATTTGACACCTCCCCTTCATTAAACTCTCCTCCCAATTCCTACCGTTGTCTAATGTAGATTGTCAAACACCCCTGGGCAAGCACCATGTCTAGCTTACTATGGATGCTACATAAACATTTATCTGAGAGGACATCTAAGGAGTGATCCGGTTTTCCAGTGCACTAACATCTGGAGTCTTGCATTTTCCTCTCATTCCCACCAATATGATGTAGGCTGGCAATGGCTTGTTATGCAAAATTGTGTTGACGTGGTCAGCAGTCCAGAAACAACAGCAACATGCCAACATGGTGTTTATCATCATTTTGAACAAATAATACTTTTTGGCTTAACGTGCATTTGTTTACTTTGGTGGATTTTAATAAATATGTTCATTTTGTCCACTCAAAAATATCCCAACAACTCCTCTCGGTGCAGAGTCTTACTGAAAAAGAATATTAGATTAGTTAACAGTTCAACTATTGATCTGATTAACTAGAGCAGTTAATGCCTTCGATGGATTGTATGTAGTTCAGTGATACAATATAGCCTGATAGCTTCTAATGGAGCATCATGTGTTTGCTTTCAGAGGAAGGGAATGAGATGGAGAAAGACGGAAATTACTGTTAAAGGTAAATGTGTAGAAAGGTGTATCTGTGATACAAACACCACCATGCTAATTATTTTGTGAATTAGTTTATGCACACACACAGTTTAATATAACCAGTTTGGTTTTTATAGCAGTATTATAAACAGTAAAGGTATTTCATATTCAGTGGCTGGTGGCAAGGGGGAACAAAGAGATCACAGAATTGTAGAGTCGGAAGGGACCACGAGGATCATCTAATCCAAACCCCTGCAGTGCAGGAATCTTTTACCCGATGTGGGATTCGAACTCTCGACCCTGAGATTAAAAGGATGCAGATGCTCCAAAGGAATAATAGAATATGATCTGAAACATAGACTGCGTACAGAGCATACATTTAAAGCTCCTGTCTTCCCCCAAAGCATCTTGGGAACTATAGTTTGTCAAGGAAATTGTGGCTCTGTGAGGGATAAACTACAGTTCCCAAGATTCTTTGGGGGGGGGGCGACCATGCACTTTTAATGTATAGTGCATATGCAGCCATAAGATAACTGCTGTCTCCCCCCACCCCGCATACTACCTCTGGTAAGGCTTGTAAGAGTCATTTCAGCTTATGGAAAGAGTCAGTAATCACCGATACCTGCACTGGATTCTGATATTTTAGAAAACAAACCTGCCATTGAGATTCTTACAGCAGTTTTCTAAACAGTATGTGTGTGTGTGCGCGTACGCACGCCTGGAAGTCTCGCTCAGTTTTTCTTTAGCTTCCCATGTGCTCTCCAGTTTAAGGCCAAGGATTGCTTGATCACCAGCGCTGCCATGCTACAGCTGAGATCTCCTAAATCCTCATGAATAATTCACGTGGCACGGAAGGCTCCCAGGGACATCTTAGGTGTTTGCAGGCGGGGAGTAAACACATGTAATGGCTTCACAAGATTATCCCGCAGCCACGCCATCTTAATCTCCTAGGTAGATTATGTCTGAAGACTGCAGTCCTAGCATGCTGCTTCAAGATTCTCAGATAAATTGCTGAGCGAGCTATTTAAACAGTTCTTATTTTGCCCTAGCTGAAGCTGATCAAAGTACAAGTGTTTAGCAGAACTTAACTCCTTCCTTTGGGTTTCTTTCTAAGGAACGGCAAAGTTCTGTAAGGCTTCAGTAGCCTGATAATGATATGGACAGAGAGAAGACATCAGTCTTCAAAGAGCTTGCATGGACGTCACTCCTTTCTCCAAGATCTTTTCACCTGTGCTTGCCTAGAAACTCCTACTGAAAAATCACCGTGGTCTCCTCCATACTGCCGTTATTCTTCATACCAGAAATTTAGGTTTGTACATTTAAAGTGGATTAAAGTGCTCTGTTGCCCTGGCACAACAAATCCACTTAAAACTACAGATGGAAAACAATTTTCCCCAGTGATGGAGAAATGCACTGAAAATAGTGAGATGATTAATGAGAAGACATGTAAACATCCTGCAGGCAAATCGGAATAACAAATCGGAGGTTTGTTATATTATTTGTACAATGTGTGCATTGCGTCTGTGCAAACAACTTGAGGGTGGAAAAATAAGTCTACAAAGCAAGAATATGATGCTTCACAGGAAGGATTTAACTCCACCCCCCACAAAGAACAGCTTTAATGTTCTTTTCTGTTTTTCATATTTGAAACTATGCATCACTTCACCTGAGGCTACAGGCTAGCATAGGCTTCCCTTGTGACTAAGCAGCACAGAGACTTTTAGTACAAAGCTGTCTGTGTGATGCACAGATGTAAATATGGGAGGCAGCTTGTGGAATAAACAAGTCCTGGTATGCTCATTTGGAATATGAGCATGCAGGACACAAGCCCAAAGTTTCACTTCTGACAGTCTTGGGTCTGTTCCTGGCACAACTTGTACACTTCATTTTTGTTGTCTTTGCGCAGCTTACGCATCTCCTCTTTTGCTGACGCTTCTCAGTGCCAGCCATGCAGATTGCATCTCCTGGGAAATGCCTTTTGTAGCACTACTTCAAGGTGATAATGATACCATGAAAAGTTATACTGGTATCCTCCTTTATATGGTACCCAGGACACAGTGGAATGGGCTCTGGCTTTGTATGGCAAACGATGAAGGACTCTAAACAGAATTCTGGGGATTTATTTGTATGTTGTCAGCTGATATCACTTAGGAAAAGACTCATAAAAGCTCTTCTAAGTTCTGTGAACCCCTTGCAAATGTTCATTTTGTGTAGAAATGGTCAAATGTGAGAGAAGGTGATGGGGATCACACTTACAGACCCTGCCGCTCTGTTTTTTATTTATTTACTTATTAAAAGTATTTGTAATCTGCCATTCAGAAACATACACAATGCAAACCAAAAGTTAAACAATAGGAATGCAGAGTTCAGTTACAAATAAAAACAGCAGACCCCCATTTTATATCTGTTAATTTTACTGCTTTCTCTCCTCCTATTCCCTTTAACAATTCTGTGTCTTGTAGAGTCTGTTCAAGACCATATCAATCTTTCATTCCAGCGGAGGTGGGGGTGAAAAATAATGAATTTTAATTCAGAACTCATTTGTTTCAATCCCCGTTCTCTTTCATGACTAAAACAAGTGAAATAGAGAGGGCTCGTTCATTTAATTTGCCTCAGCTTGAGAACTTATTAAATTAGCAAAAAACCTTTCAGTTTAACATGCTGTGTTAAGGGCTTTCCATGTTCACTCAAGTGTCAAAATGTCAAGAAATTACAACTCCGTTGTTTTGGGAATACTGATATGATCCGGTATCCTATACTGTGGTTTGTGACAGCTTCACCGCTACCTTGGAGCTTGATGGCTATCAGTGGCAGAGTGGTGGGCATATCCCAAAATTTGTCTGTTTGCTAGACAAGATACTTGGAGTATATTCAACTGAGCTACAATTCCATACTAGGCTCCTGTGTCATTAATGGGGTGCCAACTGCCACTGCTTCTTTGCCTGCAACAACAGGTTCATAGAGTGACATTAGGTTCATATAGGTTGCCATGCCCAACAATCACCCAGGCTGATATTTTGTATGGTTGTTAAAGGCTGAAGTGTCTTCATTTGAAGGTCTGAAGAGAGCTTCTGTGCATACAACTGTATGCACATAGATGACTCTCCGCATGATTGGGGCTTTTTAAATAAGTGGACCATTATGCTTGCTGGCAATAATTGCAGGACAAGTAGATAATATGAGAGGACTCCATAACTGGGTTATTTCAAGAGCAGCAAGGCAGAAACATAGAAAAAGAAGTCAAGAGAAAAAAGATGCTTAAAAAGGGGAAGAGCCAAAGACAAGGAGGCTGAGCCAGCAACAGCCATGAAGGACCAAGCATGTGGGGTTTCCACTGTGCTGTGCGCATGAGAATCGGATGAACTTCAACTGACCTCCCTTTGTTTAAATAGAAAAGGCTTTTTCTTCTTCACCCCACTTCAAAAGAAAGCATGTTCGGAGAACCAAATTCTGCATTCTTTCCACATGAGGGTAACCACCAACACCTCAAATCAGCGCCAATCTAGGGTAACAATGTAATTCAGAGGCATGCTAGCTGATCAACCGTTTGCTCCCTTTGTCATGTATCTTCTCTTTTATTCCCCCCCCCCAATGCATTTGCTGGAAGCTTCCCTGGCTATTTAAAGCACTGATGCAATACAGCAACTGAATAGATACATTTGGAGTAAGTCTAAGCAGCTCTGACAACCAACCTTACTCAGTCCTGTTTGGTTGTTGGTTGGTTCCTTAGTTAGTACGTATATGGCACACACAAACACCCTGCCAAATCAGCTCAAGGTGCCTTTGATTCCATTGCCTCAGCAGCCATAATAATAATAATAATAATAATAATAATAATAATAATAATACAAATTTATATCCTGCCCTCCCCGGCCAAAGCCGGGCTCAGAGCGGCTAACAACAGTAAAAATAGCACGGTTTACATAAAATCACAATCAATTAATTGAAATACATTCTAAAATAAGTTCAGAATCAAATTAATGGCAGCCATTGGGTTAGAGTTCTATGAAAATTACAGAAGGAGAGAGGGGGTCAGACTGCGCCTTGGCCAAAGGCCTGGTGGAACAGCTCTGTCTTGCAGGCCCTGCAGAAAGATGTCAAATCCCTCAGGGCCCTAGTCTCTTGTGACAGAGCGTTCCACCAGATCGGGGCCAAGAAAGCCCTGGCTCTGGTTGAGACCAGCCTAACCTCCCTGTGGCCCAGGATCTCCAAGATGTTTTTATTTGAAGACCATAAGGTAGGTTAACATTCTATATTAGAGAGAAGTTGAGAAAAAGTGGTTAGCCTAATGTCACCCACAATATTATCTCTGTGTAAACAAAATGCACTTCTCTCTCTTTTTAAAAAGGAGTGTTTTCCTTCTTAGAATCATAGAGTTGTAGAGTGGGAAGGGACCCCAAGGGTCATCTAGTCTAACCCCCTGCAATACAGGAATCTCAGCTAAAGCATCCAACAGCATTTTGACCAAGTCTATGTCACGCTGGCCACGTGACCCGGAGGTGTCTCCGGACAGCGCTGGCCCCCGGCCTCTTGAGTGAGATGGGCGCACAACCCTAGAGTCTGGCAAGACTGGCCCGTACGGGCAGGGGTACCTTTACCTTTAGGGAACGAGAGGTGTTTGCCACTCCCCATTCAAATTAGCAGTTAAACAGCAATTCACCCTTGACAAAATTATAAAAGGGGTTTGCTAGCATGAACTAAGCAAACTCTCCAGTATATAAATAGCATCTACCAGAATGTCTGAAAATTCACATGACTGTGGATGTTACAAGCCATTTGTATAGTTGAGCGCTGGCTGCAACATCACCTTCATTCTATTACAGGGATTTGGCAAAGAGGGAAGGTGAGCAAAAGAGGGAGAAAGCCTGCACAAGAGTTCTGTGGATGGAAATAGAATTGTATTCTTAAGCTCCAGACTAGTGCTTTAGACTGCAATCCTATGCACTCTTACATCGGACTTAGTGACATTGAACTAAGTGGGATTTACTCCTGAGCAGGCCTATATAGGATTGCAGTCTTATGTCCCCTCATTTTTTTACAGGCCAGTACTTGATACATTTCAAATTACAGCTGGCCACAGTTTTCCTATTTAAGCGAGCAAAGAAATAGATATTTTCCATAGAACGTCTCAAAGTGGAAGTGACCGCTGGAATCAGACTTTGCAATGCAAGTTTTGTTAATAATGATGGTCTGTTCCCCCCCCCCCAGCTATACAGTGGTACCTCGGGTTACAGCCGCTTCAGGTTACAGACTCTGCTAACCCAGAAATAGTACCTCGGATTAAGAACTTTAACTGAGGATGAGAACAGAAATCGTGTGGCGGTGGTGCGGTGGCGGTGGCAGGCTCCATTAGCTAAAGTGGTACCTCAGGTTAAGAACAGTTTCAGGTTAAGAACGGACCTTCGGAACAATTTAAGTTCTTAACCCAAGGTACCACTGTACTGAGCAATTCTGTAGAGTGAAAGCACTTTCTGGCAATTGTGTTCCCAACGGCAGCCACAGTGTTGCAAGCCCTTGGGGGGGGGGGAGTCCTCCCCATGTAGTTTAATTATACACCAATACCCAATTGCATACATTCTGATTGGAAATGAAACATTATGAGAAGAACAACTTTAATTAAATATGAAGTCTTTTGCCACAGGAAAGATTTTTTAAAAGAAACAAAGATTATCATATAGCCACTGCAGATGGATAGGAGAGAAATTTTATTCGGTTCACACTTGAAGGCAAACTTGCCTAATTTACACTGTCCAAAAACAAATGTGTGAACCAAAATCCAACCATGTGTAAAATGCGCACTTCTCTGAATTTTGCAGTGCAGTTCTCCAGTCAAACAATGCATACAAAAATGTAGATACCGGAGCAAAGTGTGCATATAAATGCGTATATTAGTGGAAAAACAGGCAAAAATGCATTCAGTTAGAGTGAATCACTTTGCAAAGATGTGTACATTAGTAAGATGGCATCAAACATGAGTATATTAGGACACAATTGAACTAAAATGCTGGTGAATTTTCATAAGGACTTAAAAAAAGAAGAAAGAAAGAAAATGCAAATGTGGATGATTGAACTTAAGAGAAGGAAAGTGAGAAATGGAGATAAACTGAATTTGCCCATCTCTACCACTGTATACGAACCAAAAGTACAATAATATATATGGATATGCAATGATAATTATTGTATATAATATTATATATGGTAGATGGTTTTTACTGCATATGATGTATGATGATTTAAGAAGATTTATGGGATTGGAGGACCCCCTAGAGACTGAAGGCACACATTATTATTATTATTATTATTATTATTACTATACGTTTATATGCTGCCTTTTCTCCAAGGAGCTCAAGGGGGAGCACAGCCTTCTGCTTCCCATCATGGATTGAACTTGTTAATACGTTGCTCTGTGTGAGGCCTAAATTTGACACTCCGCCGCCAACCCTGCTCTGTCTTCCCAAAGCTGGCTAAGCGAGGTTAGGGTGTTAGGGTGTGAAACCTAAGACGCTGGCAAATTAACAATGTAATGTGACTTTAAGAAGTCAAGCTCGTTAAGTTGTTAAGTTGCTCAGTATATAAAGAGTGTTTGTTTTCTCTGCTTGTCTGGGGAGTGCTGGGCGTGAAGCAAAATGTCTGAAAGCTCCGGAGGTATTTCTGTTATCTTTCTGCAATAAACCTGTCTTTGGAAAGACAGGCTTCCCTGTGTCCTTATTTCTTTTGCTGCTGAGACTTTGGAGCTTGTACTGCAACAAGAATCTCTGCACTGGACTTAATTAATACTCTGCAAAGAAAGCTGTTGCTGGTGGCGCAGCGGAAGCGCTTACTGGACCAGTACACAGACTCTCTTAGGTTATGGATCCTTCTACGTTTCTACAGCTGTATTGTGTGCAGAGAAAGTGAAAGCAGCTTTCCGATGAGAGAAGACCGGCTTGGTCGTAAATCCAGCTCTTAAAGGAACTGAGAGGCTGGAGGCGTCTGAAAAGTGAGTAAAACAAATCCCAAGGGGAAAGAGAAGCAAGGCCACACAGAGGGAGTAGCAGCAGACCCCAAGAATGGCGGTGGAAAATTTCCAGGTTCCCTTTACAAAGTTGAACTCTGCTAATTACGTGCAGTGGTCTAAGAGGGCTCAAGTCTGGTTGGAAGCCAAAGAAGTGTGGGCTGACTATGTCCAGAGGCGAAAGCCGTTTGTGGCTGTTGCAGCAGATGCCACAGCAGAGCAACAGGCTGCTGCACATGCTCAGAACAGGGAACATGATAAAATGGACACTAAAGCTAGATGCATGTTGATGGTATCGATAGACAATTCCCAATTACCTCATGTGGAAAATTTAAGGTCTGCATTTGAAATTTGGGAAGCTCTTAGGCGAATTCACCATAGAGCCACGCCCGGAGAGAAGGTGAACATTATACGTGCTTTGTATGAGTTGAAACTGAAGCCAGGGGATAGTGTGGTTGAACACACGTCACAGATGACTGAGTATTTCAACCGACTGTCATCTCTAGGTGTAAATTTTCCTGAAAATATTAAAGTTTATACTCTGCTTAGCAGCCTGCATGCAGGGTTTGAAAACTTAGTACTAACTTTACAAGTTTTGCCAGAGGACCAGCTGAATATGAATTATGTGACTGGTAGATTGTGTGAGCAAGAATATCAACATCATCGAAAACGTATTGATAATTCAAATACCCCAAGCGTTGGATGTTCAGATAATTCCCAGCGTGAGGGAACTGGCAGGCAGAGCTGTAAGGAAGCCTCACAAGTGTCTGCTATGGCCAGCAAGTCATGTTTTCGATGTGGCAGCAGGTTTCATTTGATAGCAAAGTGTCCAGAAAAGCAACAGGAATTTCAACAGTCCAAGGCCAGTTTCCGGAGCTACAGGGGAAGACGACGTGAGAACTACAAGAATCAACGATCCAGAGGGGGAGCAGGGGCTGATAAGGGACTATCTGCAATGGCAGCACAACAGAGTCCTAAAAGGAGCCAACAAACCTTGAAGTGGATCATTGACAGTGGAGCAAGTCACAGTTTAGTTCCAGCGACATCTAGTGGCAGCTTGATGAACTGCAAGACATTGCCAGTTGCAAAAACCGTGACAATAGCAGACAATAGTAAACGAGAAATGAACCTTAAAGGCACAATTTATGTTAACTGTTTGCAAACTAACCTTCCTGTTTTTGTTCTTCCAGGAATGAAGAATGCACTTTTGAGTGTGTCATGCCTGGTAAAAAGTGGTTTTAAGGTTGAGTTTGAAAATGATGTGTGCACCATTTCGAAACAGGGGAAGGAGTTAGTTAAAATTCCCTGTGAGGATGGGCTTTTTGTTTTGGATGAAGAGCAGTTAGCAGCAGGTAGATGTTCAACAGGTGAAGCGCAAGCTAAGTGTGTAAATAAGGCTCCTCATACAGGTTGTGTACATCTACTACACAGAAGGTTAGCTCATATATGCTTTAAGTATGTAAGCAAGATGCCAGATTTAGCTGCGGAGTGTAACATTAAACCCTGTCCAAATTTTCTGGATTGTTGTGCTTGTAAACATGCTAAGGTTAAGACATGTAACTATCCTAGATCTGATAGAGTAAGCAAGAAACCCTTTGAACTTGTGCACACAGACGTGTGTGGCCCTATGCCAGTCAAATCGCTTGGAGGTGCGAGATTTATGCAAATTTTGGTGGATGATTTTTCAAGAGCTAGTTGGGTTTTCTTTCTGAAAGAAAAATCACAAGCAGCTTCCATCCTGATGGATTGGACTGAAGAAGTCGAATGTAAATTTGACACCAGGGTACGTAAAATACAATCAGATCGTGGTGGGGAATATGTGAACCACACGCTGGAGACGTGGTTAAAAAGGAAAGGTATAGTTCATAGACTTACCAATCCCTATTCACCACAGGAGAATGCAGTTGCCGAAAGAAAATTTCGAACATTACAGGAAGCCATTGCTGCTCTGCTGTTTGATTCTGGACTTCCACAGAGTTTTTGGGCTGAGGCTGCACTGTATGCGAATTATACTTTTAACAGAGTGTACAATAGCACAGTAGGCAACACTCCTTACTTCATGCTATTTGGAAAAAAACCAAAAATTGATCATCTAAGAGTTTTTGGATGTCGTGCTTATGTGCTGGTGCCTAGGGCACAACGTAGGAAAGGCGATCCTAGGTCTAAAGAAATGGTTTTCTGTGGTTATCAAGCAAACACAAAAGGTTGGAGATTTGTGAATGTAGAAGGCAATCAAACGAAAATCACAATCAGCAGAAGTGCGGAATTTTGTGAACAGGATGGTTGGAATAAAATCCATGGAAATCCTGACATACTATTTGATGTGGTGAACAGTAACAATGAAACTCAGGCCCCAGGGCAGGTATTAGTTCCAGAACAGGCTGAGGAATTTGAGTCCAAGGACGAGGGTGAGAAATTGTCTAGTTCACCCAAGTCTGTAAAGTCAGAATCTTCTAGCTCTAAAAGTTCACCTGTACAGCAAGAGAGACGTGTAAAGTCAGAATCAGAAAGTTCTTCAACTACTAGTGACAAACAGGTGACTACTAGTGACAAACAGGTGACGACTAGTGATTCTGAGTCAGAGGGGGAAACTGAAAGAACATCGCAGGAACTGTCAAGGCGTTCCAAGCGTGCCAACAAAGGTAAACCTCCTGAAAGGTACCAAGCTATTAGTGTTTGGGCTGGTTTGGCAAATTGTGAACCTGAAAGTTTTGAGGAGGTTGAGCAATTACCCCAGGAGGAGGCCAGTAGGTGGCGTGAGGCCATGCAAAAGGAGTTGAATTCTATGAAAGACCTGGGTGTGTTTTCCATCACCAAACTGCCAGAAGGTGCCAAGGCAGTAAGTTGTAGTTGGGTGTACAGGTTAAAGACAACAGCGATGGGGAAACCAGAGTACAAAGCAAGACTTGTAGCTCGAGGTTTTACACAAAGAAAGGGGTTACATTATTCCGAAGTCTATGCACCCACTTCAAGGAGTGAAACCCTACGGGCACTATTAGCAGTTGCTGCTCAGAAAGGGTTTAAAGTGAATCAATTTGATGTCTCTACAGCTTATCTTCATTCAGACTTGGCTGAAGAGCTCTATATGGAGCTACCGCCAGGATTGAAAGTTGGTAAATCAAATCAGGTATGGAAACTACATAAATCTATTTATGGACTCAAGCAATCTGCTCATAATTGGAATGAGTGTTTGAATGACGTTTTGGTAGGCATTGGTTTTAGCAGGAGCAAGGCTGACAATTGCTTATATTTCAGAGGTTCAGGAGATGCTCAAGAATCTTTGCTTGTTTATGTAGATGACCTGATTTATACTTCAAAGACACAAGAACAAGTAAAAAAACTAGCCAAAGAGTTAAATAAACACTTCAAAGTTAAGAATCTTGGTGATGTGAAGGTCTATCTTGGTGTTCAGATAGATAGGACCAAAAATGGCAGTTTTCTACTGAATCAAAAAGGCAAGATATTGCAAATGTTGAAAAAGTTTGGCATGACGGAGTGTGCAGGTGTTAGAACACCAATGGAAATGGGTTTTGTAAAAGACAATGAGTTCAAGGATAGTGCTGAATTCAAGCGTGCTGAAATCTTTCAGTCAGCACTGGGAAGCTTACTTCATCTTTCGCAATGGAGTAGACCAGATATTGCTTACGCTGTTAACTTACTCAGCAGAGAAGCTTCAAAACCTAGTGTAAATGCATGGAAAGGAATTCAAAGAGTGTTAAGATATTTACAATACACCAAAGATTTTTGCCTTGAATTATCTTCGGAAGGACAAGCACAGATTACTTGTTGGGCAGATAGTGATTGGGCAAATTTAAAAGATAGAAAATCAGTGTCTGGCTGTGTAATAAAATTTGGTAACTCTCTGATTGGGTGGAGATCCAAGAAACAGAACCTGATTGCTTTGTCGTCAACAGAAGCTGAGTTCTGTGCCTTATCTGAGTTATGTAGAGATCTAGAATTTTACAAATGCTTGGCACAAGAGATGTATGAAAAGGCCATCACTCCAATCACTGTATGGGGTGATAATCAACCGTGTCTTAAGTTAGCACAAAATGGGCAGTTTAAAGGTCGTACAAAACATTTGGATATCCGCTTTCAAAATGTTTGTCAAACGGTAAAAGCAGGAATTGTTAAATTAAATTACTGTCCCAGTCATGAAAATCAAGCTGATGGTTTTACAAAACCACTTGGGTTTCAGCGGCATGAAAACTTTTGTGAAGAAATGGGTCTGAAGTAATTTTTTGTTTTTGTATTGCCAGCGAGAGGGGGTGTTAGGGTGTGAAACCTAAGACGCTGGCAAATTAACAATGTAATGTGACTTTAAGAAGTCAAGCTCGTTAAGTTGTTAAGTTGCTCAGTATATAAAGAGTGTTTGTTTTCTCTGCTTGTCTGGGGAGTGCTGGGCGTGAAGCAAAATGTCTGAAAGCTCCGGAGGTATTTCTGTTATCTTTCTGCAATAAACCTGTCTTTGGAAAGACAGGCTTCCCTGTGTCCTTATTTCTTTTGCTGCTGAGACTTTGGAGCTTGTACTGCAACAAGAATCTCTGCACTGGACTTAATTAATACTCTGCAAAGAAAGCTGTTGCTGGTGGCGCAGCGGAAGCGCTTACTGGACCAGTACACAGACTCTCTTATGTCGGTCCTTGGGAAGGAGGTGTGAGGGCTCTGGCAAGGTACCACAACCCTCCTGATTCCTTCCCAAAGCTTGGCAAGCACTAACTAGAGACTTTGGGGAGGAGGTGGGAGGACTCTGGGACCCTGTCCGAGCCATCACACCTCCTTTCCAAAGAAGCGCTTTGGGATGGAAGAAGGAAGTTACCAGAGGGAAATAAGCCCAAGAAAACTAATTTAGCATCCTAGCCTAAAAACACTGCTTTCTTTGCCTTGTCCCATTCTGGCAGACAAGAAAGGAGATTCTTAGTCAGCTATTTTCTTTCTTTACACCTTTTGAAACCTCAACTACATTTCCAACCACAGGCTAATTCTTGCTTGGCACTGGAAAACAACCTGCTGATCTTCGTGTTGGCAGCGGTGCTTGCTCTATTGTATGTTGCTGTCATCAGTATGAAAGGAGTCGTGAAGACTGCTCTGAGGAGACTGCTGAAATGATGACTGCAGCTTCCTGAGAACCCTTTTAGCGTTCCCTCCCTCCACTATCTGAACGATGATCTTGGCCATCTGATTGTCCTTTTTACCCATTGTTGTCTTTTTAATTGTATAGATTGCTTGTTTTATGTTGCTATGGCCGTTGGCTAATGGGAATAAAGTTTATCTATCCACCTGGTTTTAGGTTTCATCTGTCTCCATTTTCTTGTTCTACGCTCACCTTTGCCATTTGGAGTAAGACTGACAGATCCTTTTAACACTGCTATGTTAAAAGAAATCCCAGGCAGTTCTTAAGATTCCAGTGCCACCCCCAATCCCGGCTATGAGTACCATTGTGCTCACTATTTCATTAGCAGAAGGACAAATAGAAAATGTGCAAAGAAACCGCAGCTCGAGGTAAGAGGCAATTCTGCTATTAACATCATTCATGTAAGAGCAAACATCTTGTGGCCAGGAGCATGTAAATGTGAAGAAGTGAGGAAGGCCCATTTTCTCCCCCCATCCTACCCAAGTAACCCCCCCCCCATCCAAATGAACAGCATCTATGGAATCGTGGCGCAATTGACTGCTGATTTTTATTTTTTTATTTTTTTGCTTGTAATACCTACATTTTCAGTTTATCTCCTCTCCTTCAGATACCTGTCCGTATATCTCAGGCCGGATAAGAGAATTTAAGATAAGGAATATTTGAAAGGAACAAACAACCATCCTTGTGGGGTGTTAGAGTGGGGGAGTGTGCAGCGGATACGCAGCTGTAGCTTTCGAAAAAGTCAGCTAAGCTGTTCAGTGGCGCAGCATTTGTCTGCCCAGCGATAGCCGTGAGAGAGAACAGTTTCTCCTTGACCTAGACGAGTGCTCTTGCATGCCATGTTGGCTGCAGTTTAAATGAGTAGGCTGATTACCTAAAATACCAGGCCATACTGGAGCAGACTGAGTCACACCCCTCTCCCCTCCTGCACTCTCCCCAGTGGAATTAAGGGGCTACAGTCAGAGCAGTCAGTGGCAGCTGCGGGGAGAGCGAGAAGTGTTTCATTTGCGTCAGTTTGCAGTGGAGCCTGACGGGGCTGCGTTCAGGGTGCTTTTAACTCTCTGTGACTGGCAGGTGCATGATGTCACAATGAGGTTAGCTATCTCGCAAGTAGATGGGGAGGGGGGAGGGAAATAATGACAAGGGAGACAATTTAGAATTTCAAGGAAAGGGATGCACATCAAAGCACCAGGCGACAGCTCAAATCGCACTGCAGAGACACAGACAGATCTGCAGGAGCTGAAGGCTCTTTTCTTACCATTTTTCTCCCCCATCTGCTTTTATTGTGCAGAAAAACTATCCGTAGGGGAGGTCTCTGTGGAGTGCAATTCTAGGTAAGGCTCATGCTGACCTTGGATAGGTCTTGTAAGGGCTGCATGCTTTAAAGGTGCAGTTGTTGCTGGGTTTTGTACAATACTGCAAAACTAAGGGAAGTAGTTAATTATAAATTCTAGCTGGGGCACCGAAGATGGTTTTAAAACATGTAGTTTTACAAAGATTCAGAGCCCCATGGAACTTTAACATTGCACAAGCTAAAAATAAATAAATGCCGATATAGCTATAGATTTTGGGTAACATACAGGATGGAGAGAGAGAAAATTCCTGTAATATGGGGTAGAGAAAAAGCTGAGTTTGCATGGTTAAGAATGCATGTGGTCTGACACCTCATTCTTTAGTTAAAAGTAGTTAAGATTACTTTAGTTTTTAAAAGCCATCATTGAGATGCTAGAAAACATCTGATATAACAGGAAAGATATATAACATGGCCACGAAATTGTACCACATCAGAATGGTTTTATTGATGTTGTTTCCTAGGAAACCATCCAAAGGCTGCAGTCCTGTGCTCGCTTACCTGGGGATGGAGTTAGTTCCTAAATCAGAGACTGGGAATTGCTATGCACCCCCAGATACTATTGGACTTTAACTCCCATCTGCCCCAGAAAGTATGAGCAGTGATCATGGATGGCAGCAATTATAGTCCAACAAAATATGGAGCGCCACCAGTTCCACTTGCCTGCCCTAAGGAAACATGGTTAGAGTCATGCTGCAAATGGCCTCTATCTGATTTCCTGGGAAGACAGCACTGACAAGCACTTGACACAGGTAGGTAGCCATGTTGGTCTGCAGTAGTCGAAACAAAATAAAAAAAATCCTTCCAGTAGCACCTTAAGGACCAACTAAGTTTGTTATTGGTATGTGCATGCACACAAAAGCTCATACCAATAACAAACTTAGTTGGTCTCTAAGGTGCTACTGGAAGGAATTTTTTCTATATTGTCCTTGACAGTTAGGAAGTATAGCATTCTTTTTGTTTAGTTTTCAGTGGGAGGGCAGAAAAGGGTGGGTGGATTGATATGAAACCACCCTAATCTTTCAATCAGTCTAAAAGCATTTCCAGAAGGTCACTATTTTCTGGTGGGATCCGATCCCTTATCAGCAAATTCATGTTGTGCAATTAAAGTTCATTTGGCACCCTTGGGCAACAAATGCGCTTCCTCCCAAAACTGACTTCTCGTGAGAGCCAGTGTGATGTAATGGTTAGTGTGGGAGACCAGGGTTCTCCCCACTCAGCCATGAAGCTCAGCCTTACCTGGTTCACAGGATTGTCGTGAGGATTAAATGAGGAGGGGAAGAACCTTGTACACCAACTTGAGCTCCTCCGAGAAAATAGTAGGATATAAATTCAATAAGTAAATAATAAGGACAGAAAATGAACTGGAAAGTGTGGGATAACTAATTTTTTATTGGGGAGTGGGTGGGAGATGCTGGGTTGAAATAAACGACAGACGAGTGACAAGCGTCATATGGGAGGCATCTGCCGAGCATGTCTCGGAGAGTCCCTTTTATTGAATATTACAGCATTGCCACATATGTGCTTGTTGCTGATTGGTTAACACAAATCATATGTAAGGGTTGCATATAGGCATTAATCATCAATAGGTTAAAGGTTGGGAAAGGGAACACAGAATTGGACAGGTATGAAAACCTCCTTATTAAACTATTACTAGTGATTGATATAGCAAAACCTAAAAGGGCATAACCATCGCATTCATAGATGTGGTCAACCATGCATTAAGAACAGGTCAGGGTACGATGTTTCATGAACTCAATGTGAACTGAACGTTCTAGGGTGGGTGAGGAAGGAATGCTTCAGCTCAGAGCGGTTTGCCAGACTCATATGCAGAAGCAAAACCTCCCATCAGGGAGAGAATAACAATATTACCTCCACACAAACAAATGAGAATTAATTCTCAGTAAGTGCAACTGATATCATCTAACCTCCCTGCAATCTTTGTGTGAACAAATCAGGATAGATTGGAAGCAACTTATGTTCCAAAGTGGGGGAGAGAAACTGTAAGACACAGATGGTTATTCACTACCAGCACAACTTGGCTGCTGTTTCAAGAAGGCCAGCATGAATGCTAATGGTCCATGTCACAGAAATCACCACCACAGAACTTGGACCAATGTCTTCACTCATTTCGTTTTAGTTATCTGAGGGCACCAGCATTATGAACCACTAACGTAGGGTGAATTTTTACTCACGATATATTATGCAATTACTGACACCCTAGATTACTGGCAAATCAGTTTGACCTACTTTGAATTCAAGCTCGCATCATCAGCTCCCATGGTCATTTCTGGTATCTTGAAGGCCCTTTTCCTTTGAAATTTATTTATTAGTTACGTTAGTCTGACAACAACCTTGTGAAGTAGGTTAGACTGTAAGGAAAAGACTGTTGCCCCAGGTCACCCTGTGAGCTTCGGAGCTGACAGCAAATGCAAATTGTACTTTTAAAACCTGGATTCAAAAGTTACTTAAAGTTTAATGACCCCCCCCCCCCCACTGAAAAAGACAAAGAGTCTTGAGGTACCTTAAAGACTAACAAATTTATTATGTGAAATAGAGCCCACCTCATCAGATGCATGAAGTGTAATAGTCTGTAATACCACTATTGGGAAGGAGAACTGTGTTAATTCTGCATACACTTAAGCTGTAATAGAATTATCACAGACAGTACTTTTTGCATTTCATTGCCCTTCAGTTCCAGGCAAATGCACACCAAACATTTAAAGCATATTTTAAAAACAGGGCTTACCTCAAAGAATGCTTGGAACTGTAGTTCGTTAAGGGTGTTGGGAATTGTAGCTCTGCAAGGGGTTAAATACAGATCCCAGGAGTCTTTCAAGGAAGTCATGTGTTTAAAATGTATGGTGTGAATGTGACGACCTGCATTTCCCCACTTTGCATATTTCCCCATGTATATTTCAGCTGACCACGTCAACTGAAGATAATGCTTCATTCATCCGATGGACTTCAGAAAGACTTGTGCAACAATAAATTTGTTCATTTTTAAGGTCTCGTGGGATTCTTTGTGACTTTTGCTGCAAATTACTAACACGGAGCTACTCCTCTACAAAACGTATAACCATGTCAGCTGGAAATGACACGAGTGCATTTGAGCAGGCAGGTTTCCCTGAGGTAAACATGGAGGTGAGGGAAGAGATTTTCTGAGCTACTGCTTCAGTGTGTGCCATGGATTAAACCCCAGGGCACTTCAAGGTGTGTGCATGTTTGACAGTACTGAATATTGCAATTTAAACTGGGGTTCTATCTTAAAAAACCAACAACACAAAAAACAAACCCTGAAGGTTAAATGGTAAAATGTGAATTGGCTCTGAGTGGGGCTTTGAACCTGGCTTTCCTATAGCCAAACGCAACATTCCAGCCTCTAAACCACACCAGTTTCTAAAAATATTGGTTCGCCTGCATTGAGGAGAAAAAGAAGAGATATGGCTGGCTCCACAAGCTGAAAAGAATTAACATGTTGCAATGACCTGCTCAGACCCAGGTGAGTGAGCTGGTCTTTTATTAAGTGAAGTGGCAGCCCAGAGTGGTTTTTCTCTCAGACCAGAGAACTCTGTGAAAAATGTCTTTGTGTTGGAGGAGGTCTTTTTTCGTTCGTGCCTCTGTGGTCTGACAGGCACAACCCTCAAAAAGAGGCATTTTTTTTCTTTTGTCCTGAATGTATGGCTTGTAAACACTACATTTTGTAGTCTGGCAATTTAAAAGGAACCAGAAGGAATGAAGACTTTGTTCATTTTGATTACATTATTCCTTTAGACCCAGGATGTCAAGCAGTGTGACAGGGTCAAAAGAAACAAAGCTATTTTTGTCACTGAAGCACAGGCGATACAACATTTTATCTGTCAGATAAGAATATCTTTTCTTTCAGCTAGAACATACTGCTGTCACTTTGTTGAACCTTTTCTATACTTCATTTGACTGCTCCTGAAATGCAGTTTTCTTTAACAGCCCTTTTTGCCCTGTTTTGCCCTAAAAGAGTGGGTGAAAGCCTTAAGAAATTTAAAAACGGGATTCTCCCTACAACAGAGTTGGAAATGTGTGTGATCAATGAAGAAGAACTTTGGAATTGCAAACAGCTAAGCAAGTTGCACAGGAATCAGATGTGCTTCTCAGCTTTTTGTCTAAGGCTGCATTCGCATGGCAGTTTATTCCATTTTCCGGACGTCTTCCTAACTGTTAATCTCTGCATTATACCTGAGCTTTCACAAAATATAAAATAAATACAGTAGAATGTAGTGCCAGTTTGGTGCTCATTTCCATACTATTTGCTTCCAGAAAAGAAAAATCTATTTGCAGCCGACACCCAGCATTTGCAGCCTGAGGAGGCTGCCTCATTTTACCTAATGATAGGGCCTGCCCTCCCATTTGCCTCCACATTTCCTTGAAGATAGTGACTATTGGCCAACAGGTGAAGCTTTGAGAACCAAATGAAACTCACTGCCCATACTGCTTTGCTTGCAGGAGGTGCCAGTTTCTGGCGTCTCCTGGTAGGGTGGGGAATGTCCCCAGTCTGAAAGCCTTATGAGCTACATTGGATCTCAGTCTATGTGGACAATACTGAGCTAAAGGGATTCAAAGTCTCACTCTGTATAAGGCAGCTTTCTATGTTTAATGTTCCTACTTTGTCTACTCACGGCTTCCGTGTGTGGCAGATGATATTTTGAAAACACCAGCACTGAATGGGAAACTGCAAGAAAATGTTACTTGCTAATGCTTAGGTTGTTCAATGTGGCAAATAGCAACAGATCAAGTGATCTATGAATCAAGTGAAAAATCAAACATTTTTTTAGAGATGAAAGAGTATCAGGAAATAAGAGGAAATCATAAAAGCTGATAATGTCTGTCAGCTGCAATTTGTAGCTCAGTGGGTCCTTGATGACGACGAGTCCCAATGGAGATAATTTGAGCAGTTTTATTTTGAGACACCACTGAAATACATATTATGGTTTCTAGGAGATGGAGACTGATAATTAAAATAGCTTTGATTTTGAAGATTTGGGATAGATACAGTGGTTTTGGGATATGGAATTTTAATCAAGGAAATTTAACTGGCAACTTTAGCAACGAGGGAAAATAATCAATAATTAAATTTAACGATCTGTTTCTGGAGGGGGAGCTGTTTTGTTACTCAAAAGAAACAACTAGAGGACAAATATAGTAAACAGGCAGTTGATATATGAGTTATTCCAGCTTGTACATGTTTAAATACGATGATGAAACAATGAGTTGAAAGAATCCCAAAAGGATAAGCTATATAAAAGACTGGGGGAAACAACAGGGGACACTAGTCACTGAGGTATGCTGGAATTTCGCCTGAACCAGATGATTACACCAAGTATCTGATGTTGCGCTAAGAAACAACAACAACAAAATCAGGACAGTTTTGAAATCAGTGGGTAACATTAGTGCCATTTCAAAAGGTTCAGTCTACCATCTTGATTCAAAATGGTGTCCGATTGTATCCCAACATAGACAAAAACCTGCTCCTTGATGCCAGGAACCATCATGTCAAATTTGCTTGTAGTATCTTGAGAGGCGTTCAGATACATTGCAAAATGTATAGCAGAAGATGAGGGTCCTACTAAAGGATGCTGTTGAGATCATTTTACACCTCTTGGAGGCTAAAGGAGAAGACAGAGAGAGGGAGACGTGGATGTTTGGGTTAGAAACTGTGTTGGTAATGAAAGACATTTATTTGCCTTTGAATGAATTTTCAGTCGGTTGAAACCAACTGCCCCAACCCGTCTCCCATTCTTGCCTTCTAACATTCTTCCATTGGCTAAGGCATAGCTGTCAACTTACAGATTTTAAAATAAGGGACCAGCAGCTTTGAAAATAAGGGACCAGCAGCCAAAATAAGGGGCCTGCAGCCTCAACTGTTCCAGGCACTCCAGTCTTCCTGTCCTCCTGCAGTCTGGTCAAACTCATGCTAGTAGCTTCGAGAACACTGTCCAACCAACTTTGTAACCAGAGTTTCAACTGAATAGAATCTGAATCACATGCACCACAAGGCCTATGCAGCCTAAACTTAGGATGGCTTCCCGGCCTGGCTTTGCACTGCAAAGTTTGCAGCAGCATATGCAACAAAATGGTGTCCAGCATTCAAAAAACTCCTCAGCTTGCATTAACTAGCCACACACAAGGCATGCAAGCTCCACCCCCCAGTCATTCTTAGACTTCTTATTGGGTGAGCAACAGAGCCAAGCAACACAGTTGGAGCCTCCCTCCCCACTGGCCGGCAGGGAGGGAGGGAGGGAGGGAGAGGAGCTGCTTCCTTTGAAAATTTAAGGGACATCATTTAAGGGACATTTAAGGGACATCCATCAATTAGGGACAGCAGCGGGACATGGTGCTGGAATAAGGGACACTTGACAGCTATGGGCTAAGGATATATAAATTATAGAATATTTACACTGTTATGTAAACAAGGATGATATATTTAAAAATATTTTTAAAATGCACATTGACGTCATCCAGATATTTGGAATGTGGATGGAGCAACTTCTGCAAAATCTTGCTGCATTTTTAAGAGGATGAGCAGGGCCATCCCTTCCATTAGGCATAATGAGGCAACTGCCTCATGCAGCAGATTTTCTGGGACAGAAGTAAGAGTCCCTGGCTATTCTTCCTGAGCAACCAGCCATTCCCTTCTGTTGCCACATAGCCTCCTCGCCCCCTGCAGTGTGTCTTGCTGCTTCAAGTGTGGTGGAGGATGCTATCCATTCACCAGTGTTGAAGTAAGATTCAGTTCCCAGTCCAGTCAACTACCATACATGGAATTTTGTGGGGGGAGGGGTACCATCTTGCATTTTTCTTTTGGCAAGAAACTGTTTCGGGCTGGCCATGGGTTTGGATGAGCCAACTACAGCACAGATGCCACATGTAACACTAATAGCATCAATTTTGTGGCATGCCTGGATGAGAACAGGATACCTCATGGGCCTGGTCAGAGTCAGCCTTAAAGACCTGCCTGTCTGCCTCTGCCTGTTCCAGCCTGCTTTTCGCAGAATAGGTTTGTCCATTAGGAGCTGTATCTAGCCAGACAACAAAGAGAGAGAAAATGCAATTTCAAAGTCGTTTGTTAACATGTCACTGAACTAACCAAATGTTTTGTTTTTCCCAGGGCCGACAAAATGGGGAAGAAGCTGGCACAAATTGCCGGGGCCCATTAGTCTGGAAAGGGGCTCAGGGCCTGACTGCCTTGCATTTGTTTTATGTAATCCTTAGCAAAATATATGTTTCCTGTTCAATGCACAAACAATTCTGAAGAACAGCTTGCGAACTTGTGCCGCGAACCAAGCGTTTCCGAATATTTATACTCTACACGAACATTCACGTCTCATCTTATTACGCACAGTGATATTTGTATGTTTTTGTAACTGAACACTTTAGCTTAACCTTTGCATTTGGGGGGACGTTTTTGGTTGGAGAACTGCATTGCAAAATCCAGAGAACAAATACATGCACTAAACTTTGTTTTTATTTGGAATAGATGCAAAAGTCCAGGGATGTCCCCACTCATAGCTATTTGTTACAAATATGAATGAGCTGATGCCACTCTTTGGGGTGATTTACAACAATGGGTGGTATAATGGTATAATGGATGGTATAATGATTTGATTGGATGGAAGAATCTTTTTAAAAACAGGATTTTTAAATCATATGAAGAAACAAGCAAAGAGATAGTAGTAGTAGTAGTAGTAATATTAAAATTTATTTATACCCCACCCTCCCTGGCCAGGACCAGGCTCAGGGCGGCTAACATCAAAGTATGATACATTAAAAACATAAATCAAACAATCAATTAAATTACAGCTTAAAATCACATTTGGAGCAGAATCAGGTGGCAACCCACGGATTATAACTATAGGGGATAGGAACATTGAGTGGGACAATACTGACCATCTTTATTTCAATACTTCCAAGTCAGATTACCCCATGCTTGTTGATAAAAATTGGCCTTTTAAAGAAAGCAGAACTTAAAAGCTTAATGATAAAAGCACTGAAACAGAAATTACTGAGAAATATATATAATATTTTTATGATCATGGATTTATTTAAAAATCAACATATCAACCCAGATTTATTTAAACATGTTAGACCAGATGGAATGAGGGAAGATATTCCTGAAGAAGTATGGAATTGGGTCTGGCAGAGCTTTCCACAGCAGACTGTGAGCACAAGGCTTTGAAAGAAAGCTTTTATAAATTAATATTTTGCTGGTATTTAACACCCACAAGACTCAATCGCAGAACCAGCCCACCCATAGAACGGGCTGAGGCACTAGCCTCAGGCAGCGCCCACCAAGGGGTGCCACCCCATTCCACCTCCTGCCTTCCCATAGGGGCGGAAGAAGGGGTGTGTGGTGGGGGCGGCCCTCCCCTGGATGTCACCACTGAGGGGAAAGACAAAATGCTGGGCAGCACTCACCATGGGGCCTGCAGTGCGCCTGAGCCACGCGTCTCTCCTGAGAGTGATGTGGTGGCTTGAGTGCCCGCTGGCTCCGTGCTGCCCCAAACAGTCTGCCGGCAGCTGAGTGGCAGCAGGCAGGCAGACTCCTCCGAGGCCCCGCGGAGCATCCTGCCCCAGCTGGTCCCGCCCTGTGGGCAGCTGTCCCTACACCTGCGGGTGGCTGGCCCCGCCCCCAGGCCACCCCAGGCGCCCAATCGGTTTGCTCTGCCACTGCCTCCCCTCCTGCTGAGTTGGATTCTTGAGGAGAAGCTCTTACAGAGTTTGCTCCTCTGTTGTGGGGACAGTAGCAGGGCATTTCTCCTTAGGGGCCAAAACGCCCCGCAGAACAGCCAGCACATGCTGACGACAAGGAACACATCATATTTCTATGTCTTTGTTATGTCCCAAAATAATGATCATTTGGGTGGGCAGAATAATTGAAACTGAAATTATAACAGGGTGCAGACTTTGGGCTAACTAGTTCAATAGATTACATGGAAATATGGTCTGGTCTTACCAGAGGTCATGAAGCTCACCATGCACCTTCTAACAGCCAGTCAGCTAGCAATAAATGGTGGAGGCGACGGACTCAAGGGCACCTACAGTAGACAATTGATTATTATAGTCATGGAAGCATTCCTATAGGGCAAAATTAACCAACATATTGAAACTGAAGAATAGCAGGCAATTTAATGACATATCAGTACAACAAGATGTAAGAAAATATCTGCCCAATTATATTGTTGGAAACGTTTTAAGGAACAATCTTTTTTAATGATGTCTCTGACCTTTTGCTGAGTTATACAGATGTGTTTATATTTATATTTTTATACTTAAGCATGTGGGATGTTTCTTTATATTTCACATTTGTTTTATGCTTTGGTGCACCATTTTTATTTTAAGCAAACTGAACCAAATTGCCTGCTCATTTGTAGCTCATGAAAGTGCCGATTGAGGACTGGGGTCATGCTTTTATTCCCTGACATCGTCTCTTTCCTTTGAACAGCTGTGTGTTGTGTGCAGTTTGGGTGGAAGGAGAAGCCAGGGTGTGAGCTTCTGCTTGCTATTAAGAGCTCGTTACAATCGGGAAACCAACATAATCAGGGATGTTGATTGGGAAATATCACATTTGCACCACATCTCAGGGGTCCAGATCATTTGAGAAGAACTCCAAGGGTTAGTCATTGAGGCCCAATGCTCTCATACCATACTCTTTTTCTTCCTCAGAAGCTGCTAAGATAATTCCCATCTCATGGCAAAGTCAATGTCTTTGATCTTCCTCCTTACAGCTGGGGATCTTAATGGAAGCTTCCCCCTTCTTTTTTGGAAATAGGAGGTCTTGGCCTTTATTCACTTTCCCGAAAAGTGAAAATAATCAATACAGCTTTAAGTAGTTATGTGCACTCTAGAGAGGGTTGAGAAAAAGGTGGTATGGCGTTTCTGTGCAGGCCCAATATGGTTACTGACCCATGAAAGAAGGTTTGTGGTTAGCTTGTTTATTTTTATGTTTTGTGGGCATGAAGTAACTTTGATGGTTCAGCAATGAATATTTCATCCCTTGTGGGAAAAATTCTTCTATGACCCTTTCCCCCTCAAACTCTGGATGGGGCATGAACCCACAGCCTTGCACAATGTTTCCAAGTCAGTTCTTTAGAACAGCAAAGCCTGCATTTACGCAGTTTTCTCACTCAGAGTGTCTGCGTTAGGCAATCTGTCCTACTGTGAAGCAGTGAGGCAGCTACCTTAGGCAGAAGATGCTGGGGGCAGCAAACGACAGGAAAGTATTGCATATCCTGCAACTGCCCCAATTAAATTGGGACATCCTGGTTCACAGAGCCCAAAAATGCATGTTTTGGGGTAAAACATGCAAAATTGTGACCTTGCGCAAGATCCGTGATCTTGCACAGATCACACGAGTTTCACGGGAGCAGGGCCAGAAATGCGAAGGTCCCAGTTGCCGCAGTCAAAAAAGAGAAAAAAATTCAAAGAGAGACACAAACCCAATTTCCCCTCCACCCGTAACTGCTGTAGTGGTTAGTGCCTGGTCTCAGTTTTGGGGCAAGGTTCAAGAAGATGACTCTTCTGTTACTGGAAAGAGCTGCTGTGACCTTCCTTCAGATACAGGTAATAGGAAACAGCTTGTCTCCATTTATTCCTGGCTCTGCAGTGCATCACGCCTAACTTAAGCTGCCATGTTCCATTATTGTGCTGCTCTGATGTGTTTCTTGTACCTCTGTCTGGAAGCTGGATGAGAATGCTAGTAAGTTAAAAGCTGAGGGCCACCCCTCTATGCTCCTTGAGTTGCCGCATTTCAAAGCAGACAGCCTTGCAGCTCAAAACCATATAGCAAGCATCCAGCTGAAAATAGATGTTCAAAACAAGAGGGGTGGGGGGTGATCCTAAGAACGCCTCAAGTAACTGAATGTTGCTGGTAGTTGACGGCTGTTTATGAGAGCAAGCATTCCAGTTTGAGAGAGGAGGAAGCTGTCTTGCTCAGACATCATGACAGAAACCACCATATTCCTGACCTCTTCCTCTTCAGGCAGCACAGCAAAGCTCTGTCTTCTTCCTGGCATATCCTTCGGTCACTCCAGGGAGTCACGATGCAGATTTTCCACTGGCGTCAAATGTGCACAGATTTATAACCTGGGGCTCATGAGAGCAGCTAAGGAAGAAAATGTTTTTTTAGATAACTGGCATACCTAAGAAATCATCTAATATGGGTCTTGATACTGAAAGGTCAACCATTTCCCAAAGGGCGTGAGAAATATTTGATTCCTTCAGCTGTGTGTATATAGTACTATATTATGTACACATAAGAAGTCACCTCTAGCTTAATAGCAACTTTTCCACTCCGAAAGTTAGAGATGGGTTGATGTTCTTAATCAGGCTGCTTCTTTTTTGGCCGGGGAGGGCGGGAGATGGCCAACTATTGTATTCTTCAGGCCATGCAATTATCCAGAGCATAGGAGCGGTGACGGAAGTGTGCACCAGCAGCCTCAGATGTGATCATACCTAATAAAGTAGGTGCCATGTAAGGGGATCCTAATAAATGGGGAGCACCCCAGAATTGTAACAAAGGGTTATATCCAACCCTGCACACCTGAAGTTTCTACAGAAGCAATGAGATTTCCCCTTCCTCTCTTCTCCCCACACACCGTCAAAACTAGGAAACAGCAGCATTTTATTGATCTCTTCGAAACAGCACCATTATTGATATGAATAAACACTTAAGATTGTGAGAACCTACTGGCCATCCACTTCTTTAAGCGGTGGACTGACCCCAAGAATAAGTAGAGACGAAACAGAAATGCTGCATTTCAGCACACATTTAAGAAATGAACAAACCTCTCTGCATTTGGTCTATGGAAATTGTCAGGTGCTGGTGGCTGTTGCTCATGAGTAACCAGGCAGGACTCCGACCTGTCTTTTACAGGTTTTATTGGTGAAAACTATTTACAGTGCAGTTCCACAAAGTTCATGTCCATCTTAGTCACTTGCAGAATTCGGGTTTCTCCCCCAACATAAGAACTTCGGCACCCCAAGCCTCCTCCTCCCCTCCTTGCGTTTCACCCCTCTGTGCAAGCTGGGCGAGGGAAGGGGCATGCCTCCCTCCTGGCCAGCCTGGCGAGGTGAGGCGCTGGGGCTCTCTGTAGCATCCTCGAGCCCTTTCCTCGCTTGCCTAGCACCTTCCCCCTCTTCTCCACTGGAGGGGTGGCTTTTCCCACCGCTGGAAGAGGAACTGCTCCTCAGGAGTTTTGGAGGCTCTCTGTATTCCAATGGCCCCCCTGCCTCCCTCCCTTGTTCCGATGGCAGTCCCCTGACAGAATCCCCTTTACTCAAATACCCTTCATAAAGTGAGTACATGTAGCTGCTATACAAAAAACCCCTGCCCCAGTGGTTATATATTGGTGCTCTCCTGATGCCTTCAGAGAGAATATCTCCACATAGGCCAATCTTGATAAATATTCAAAGATCGGATCTCTCTACAGGAGAATTTGCTGGCGTAAAAAAAAATAATCATTACGAAAGGAAAATCCATGTACGAATATGTAGTTTTTAGCATCACATGAACAGTTATTTCACCTATTTGCAAGTGTATCTCTGTACCACTGTATCATAAAATACCAGGGTGGTATACAACATTAAAATAAAAAACACTGTTAAAAACAATACAGGTAATCATTAAAGTGACATATGTGTAAACAACCACTTGGACTGGAGCTCTTAAAAAGCTATCAACGTTGCCTTCCGAAAAGATTCTTTTTCTTTTCACACCAATGCAGATGAGAAGCAGTATTGTGCATAAGGTGCGTTTCATGCTAGGCGCAAGACAGTTCCAATTACCTGGCTGCTATCGGTGGACAGAATGTGTTGCTGGTGATCGCTGAGCTTGGCTGCTAGCCGCCGCCAGGTGCTTTTCATTCATCCTAGAAGCACCGTCCCTCAAGCCCTCAGCACAGCAAGATGACAATTGCCACACAACTCCCCCATCACAGGCACATTCCCAAGGACCATCTTTCCTTAGGAATGAATTTGTTTCGAGAGCGATCAGGTGGCAAACAATGCACTCTGCCAGCTGGGATTTGCAGTTTCTGTACTTAGCTTTGGAGGTGAGGAATAAACCTTATACCCTCCTGGCAGCTTTTGCGTAAGCATGGATAGAACTGTTGAGCGCTATCTGGCAGTGCTAGTGGGAAACCAAAGATTTCTGTAGCTAGTCAAATCAGCCTTGAAATGTTATTGACTCTGCTAATGTTGCCAATATACAGGGCAGTGGTCAAATAAAATAAAATAAAATAGTTTTGTCACCAAACCTGTCCTGAAACCTGAGTGTGGTACTGATAATGCCAAGGTCACAGGTTCGATTCCCATACAGGCCAGCTGCATATTCCTGCATTGCAGAGGGTTGGACTAGATGATCCTTGGGAACTTTTCCAACTCTACAATTCTCTGATTCTATGAAACCCCCACAGATCTATAGAGGAATCAATGTGGAGGCCATGTTCTGTTTCTAAGTTGTGTTGCATTTTAATATCCCACTCTAAGCAGAGTTTCCAAAACTTGGGTTTCTAGCTGTTCTTGGACTACAACTCCCATCATCCTTAGCTGGCAGGACCAATGGTCAGGGCTGATGGGTACTGTAGTCCAAAAACAGATGGAGACCCAAATTTGGGAAATCCTAATCTAGAGTAATAGATGCACTGGGGGTTCTCTTTCTCTTTCCCTGTGAGAAGGAAAATGGTCCAAATGGGCCTCCTTTGTTTTTCTTTAAATAGGAACTACTGTAAATGCTGAAATACAATCTCTCCAGATGGCCTTGTTTGAATTATTCTCAGTTTTACAGAAGGAGTTTCCCTCCATTTTCTGTTTTCCTATCTCTACTTTATAGGAAGAAGTCTTCCTGAATGTGAACTGCCTTTAGCCAGCTCAGGGCAACTGTCCAGTGGGATTGTGTTATCCATTGCATCTGCTTCATAGAAGGCAGTGCTGTTGTGCCTTGGGTGGGGAACAGAACAAGGTGGTCTTGGGTTTCTGGCAAGTCTCTTTCTTTCTAAAAGCTACTTTCTAAGATTTTTAATCTGTGGGAACAGAAACCAGGAAATGGTTATCGTATCAACAGGTAGCCTGGTCTGCTCTACCAGAGACACTACGAGGTTGGTGTAGATAATATCCTCTCTTTCCTGCCTAAATTCAGGGGAATATATTTTCAATGCTCCTACACACACACACACACACACACACACACACACACACACACACCATGTTCAGGAGGCAGGGAGAGGAGAGAAAGTAGCTTCTCCTGTGTTGGGATAGTGGAGGCATCCCAGGCCACCTTCTTAGGCCAAGATTGATTAGAGGGACATGAAGTCTCCCTTATATTTGCTGCCAGGCAAAACAAAACCCTGCACATTTTGAGGGCAGATGTGCTTCCCTCAAAATACTACTTTCCTTCCAAGCTTTATTAAACAAATCTTCCATACCCTGGCCTTTGTTGCGTCCAGGATAACTGGTACACAGAATTGCCTTCCGCTGCAACGGTTATTAACTGCATCTTCAATTACATGCTCGGCTTGTGAAATCCCTGCAGGAAACCACACCCCAACCATACTTCTCTTTCAGGCGTTTTAGTCATTTATGGTAAGCTTATGTAACCCTTGGGCCACCCAAGGGCCAGTTTCATAAATTGTGGAGGGTTGTTCTCATTCGTCTCATGAGGCTCCACCCACAAAACCTGGGAACCATTTTTGACCGGGTGACTGGCCACGCCACTCACTTACATCGGGAGTGTGTAATGCCAACCATCTGTTTACTTCAACTTAATAAGTGAAAGAGAACAAAGTTTTCTAGTAAGTATCAAGTTCTCTCCCTCCACCTCAGCTGTGGCACAGAGTTCACTATGCAATCCATTAGGTGACTTACTTTGCAGCCTGGCTGTCCTATTAATCTGCAAGTTAATTGGTCAACCAATCTGGAGTGGCTCAGGCTTGAAATCTGGAAGCCACCAGGTCAGGATTTTTGCAGGAAAGAGGCAATTCTATTCGAGCCGTGTGCTCCATGTCACCTTCTCTCTGCAGGTAGTTTGCCCACCTTCTGTTGCAGGTTCTGCTACTAGCTTGCTGCAAACTTACCTGAAGAGTGAAGTAGCTGTATTGATTCATTAAAGGGGCGGATGGGATGGGAAGAGAAATCCCCAAATCACAGCAGCGTGGGACCCAGGGGCATAGCTATTTGATAATTTTTCAATACAGTGGCCTCCTCAGCACCACACCAGAAAATCCACATTTTCCATCACGGCCCTCCACACTTCCATACCTATCCGGTTTGTTTGCTGTTCTTGCATATCATTCTACCGCAACCACACATTCTTATTATTTGTATTGTACATCTTGTGTCATGTTGCCCATTTTCAGTATCCCGCCCATGGAGCTTGTATAAGCTACCCATTACCTCCCCTAAAACTCCTTGCACTTCTTCCAGGGGTAAGAACGGAAATACACGCACGGTTCTTATTTTGAATTTTTTATTTTTTTAAAACATATTTCCAGGAAATTGTTAAATTGCTACTTTGCTTCTACTGAACTACATTGCTCATTGTTACTGCAAATGCATTGTGACAGGTAGTATTTCGCACAAATTGCTGCAGAATGGTCGGGGCAAAAAATAGTGCAAAAAAAGGGGGAACTTTCAGCAGAGTACTCCTGATGGGGCTCGATTGCATGCCATAGCAGTGATTCTTCCACTAGGTGGCTACTGCTCAGATTGTGTCTTCCTTCAAAAGCTTGCACTTTTTTCACCAAACAGTTCTTAGGGTCTCTGAATGAGTTTGGACAATGATTAGTTCTACACATGCTAACTCTTTTTGTAGAGACCAAAGCATAACTATGGAATTTTGACCACTACTGAAGCTGTAGGCAAACTTGTTTATTAGCAAAAAAGCATTCAGCTGTTTCTTTGCTTTTTTTGGAAAAAAACAACCAAAAACCCTGTCCTTCTAATTATTATTATTATTTTCACAACGGAGTCCAACACTTATCAACTTTGACATGTTCATTTGTGTGGCAAGTTCATACTAGTATTTTAATGCATGCAAAGCTCTTAATTCCTGCAGCAGACTCCAGATTTCAAGAAACTGGAGAAATGCCACCCCCTTCATAAATCTGGGTTTAGTATTAGCGCAGGTTCGAGCCTATACAACATGAGTCTGTCATCTTGCCTGACTTTGTGAAATTGAAAACAAACACAGCCTTTGTCCTGCTATAAAGTGCTCCCATTAATGAAATGAGAGCTTGTGCAGGGTATGTTGGATTTAAGCTACAAGATCTGGTTTCAAAGCCCTGCTCAGTCATGCACAACTCACCTTTTCTTGGGCCCAAGTTCCTCAGCTGCAAGGGCTGAAAAGCTACTCATAATGATTCCTGCTCCTCTGGTTGTCTCGCTGCTTACTAAATGCTTCAACTAATTGCTTACTAAATGCTCACTAAATGCTTCAAGCTAAATGCTTCAAGAACATTAATGCAATTTCTATCTTAAAATCCTTTGTGACTGTGTATGGAAAAATAATGTACTCATCCACACTTGGGGGACATGCAAGAGAACAAAGAATAAGATTGGATGAGTCTATGCCCTGGGTCCAGCACTTGCATGAGCAGAAAAGCACTCAGTTTCCTACTGCAGCCGCCAGTGACCCATCCCATGCAATTCCAAAGGGTCCATTTACCCCCCAGAATGACGTTGTTGTTGGCATCTATCTGTCTTGAGTGACAATGGAGTGGGTCTCCGGGGGTGAAGTCAAATTACTGTGTTAGCAGCACCAAAGTGACCATGCTGGGGCAGTGTTTATGGAGCTCCTGGGCTGGCCAGATGACAAGACCCTCTTCTTGGCCTCACTGATGTGGTCCAAAGGAAAACAGAGTAATACATTGGGCAGTAACGTGGCTGCAGGAGTTGCCAGAAGGAGGTATGCAAGGCTTCATTCAACCAGCTTAGGGACCCCACTCTGGATTTGTGTAGGGTTTAGTCTTTTCTTCTTCCAAATGATGTAGGGGGGCTGCAATGGGAGGGGGATGAGATAGAAAAAGCATGAGTTGAGTTCTGTTCAATCATCTCTGGATCCAACCTAATATGTGTAGAATGCCTAACCTATGGCTAGGTTGTTGAGCCAAGCACCTAGGCACCCTCCTCTTTCACCTGTGCTAAAGGAACTACACTGCCTGCCAATTAGCTACCTGAACAATTGGGATCAGGTTACCTGAAGGACTGCCTGCCCCTGTACCAGAGCTGGTCCAAGACATTTTGCTACCTGAGGCAAAGGACAAGATGGTACCCCCCTTTCCATGTTCAGAAGGTAATTGGACTGAGAGCTGACACAAACGTCAACACTGGCAACAGCATAGCAGCATCCCCCAGCACACCTGAGGGCCGCTGTCTATTTTAGAGGGTGTTTGGCAGGCCACCTGGAACATTCACTTCTGCCCTCCAATGAAGTGGAACAGCCAAGAAAGCTGTACTGTTGTTCCCCTCAGCAATGGCTGCCTGAGGCAGTTGCCTCCCTCTACCCAATGGTTGTGCCAGTCCTTCCCTATACACACCTGTAATATCATTTCGATCATCTAGATATATTCTACACAGGGCACCACACCCTGCAGAATACCAGAAGACAGTGGCTCGAAAATGGGCATTTTCTGCCATTGTCCCTGCACTCTGGAATGTCTTCCCTCTGCCATACCTGAAGCATCACCCATCAGTTGTAAAGACGTATCTTCTTCTTTTTTACCAAGTTGTAAATAAGTAATTAAGCATATTTTCTTTAAAGAAAATGCTTTGTCTTGCCATGTACAAAAAATAACAGATCATCATGGTTTGTTTATTTGCACTATTTGTAAAATTTAATTAAAATTATACAAAAAATAAAGACATACATTTTTGCCCAGGCTTTCCCTGGCCCATAAGATTTGACCCTGTTATTACTAGATTTTTGTTTTTATCTCTGTGTTTATTATGTTGTTTTACTGTTGTTTTGTACACCACTTGGAGATTTTAAATATTAAGCGGTTTAGAAGTGCTTTTAAACAAACAAACAATGAGCTTCCATAAGGGAGTACTAGAAGGAGCAGAAAATCAGATGCAAAACTGCACTGCAAACTTGGCACCCGTTCGTATTTACATTGCGCTGAGTTTCATTTGAGATTGGTTAGGCTAAAAATAAGAGTTAAGGATAAATGCATTTTCTTTCAGTGTGCATATCTGTGTGTTCTGAATATCAAATTTCACCTTGTTTCTTGATTTGCAGCTACTGAAATGTAAGGCAAATACTTGATTTGCATATTCATGGTGTTTTGATCACACTTTTGAGCAGTCTCATGTCAGTTTGGAATAAGGAGATAGGAAAGTGAGATACAAGGACAAGAATAATTAAAAACTGAATAAAACAGCCCAGGAGTTCAAACAAAGACTAATCTCTTCTTTATAGGCATGGAAAGTTTAATGGGATTCATCTATTTCAATACATTTTATTAACTTCAGATGTTATCTAGTGTATTGCATATTTTCTCATAGGTTTAGGGAGCCAATTTTTTTCTTCTTATCTTGGTGCTGATATATGTTCATAAGATAGAACATCCTGGGAGTTAAGACTAGAATATCATGGAAGGGAAGGGGGGGGGGAGTTTAGAAGTGTCTATCCCGAAATACGTAATCCTGTTTGTTTGTTTGTTTGTTTGTTTGTTTGCTTGCTTGCTTGCTTATTTGTTTGTTTGCTGTCTACCTTGGACCAGCTTTCTTTTTCATTCTCACTAAAATGGTGCCTGTTCCACTAAGACCATTTGAAACTGTAGTTATTGTATTTTCAATTACTACATGCCCTGTTGAATTGCACACCTGGAACCAGTGCTTTTTTATTTAAAAAAAATAATGTTTAGCAGTACTCTCATTTTCCTACTCATATTGAAATACTGCCCCTCAATGAGGCCACACTTAGATTCACAAAATGTTTAGGGGTATGTGTACCCCTGCGTACCCCCCAGAAAAAAGCACTGCTTGGAACTGTGGCGTTGAAAGCGATGTGCCACCAAGTGCAGCACTACTTTGCTTGTACCTTGGCAACTTTAATTATCTGACAGGCTTGATTCACACATGAAATGGACTGTCTGGAGAAAATGGCTTGGGTCTACAGTTGCATGTGCTGGACTTCCTCACGCTTCCTCCCCAACGCCCCTAAAACACCTCCCCTGAGGATCTTTCCAATGGCATTGTATTTAGTTATTTATTTCCAAAAAAATTTAGATACTACTGGATTGTTTGAAGAAATCTCAAAATATTTATACAGAAAATATAAAATTATCACTTAAAAAATTTACAGCCAGAATTTAAAACATACGTGTTAAGTTGTGGGTGAACATATCAGACGACACAGTGATTCTTCAAACAGCTCTTGTTTATTCACAGGCCAGAACAGGACTGAAGTGAAGGGTTCAGCCAGCCTGCTTATATAGAGCTCCACTAGAACGCAACAGTAACCATTTTCTGTAACTATCCAATCACTGAATGTCACTTTCGATCTCTTATTTGCATATGTGGACCTGAACTATCTACAGTATCCCCCTGCTGGCCCAGGGTGAGAACTTCAGTACATAACAATACGTAAAGTTTAAAAGCACACAATCCTGTATGGCTCCTCTTCTGTTTTCGAACAGTGATTTTGCAGGGATTGCCCAGGCAGATGAGATAGATCTGGTAGGATCTAACCCAGAAAGGGGAAAAGGTGTTTGCTTGTCAAGAAGAGGCATGAAGAGAAAAGATACTCCTGCACCAAAATCCTTCTATTGAAACATTAACGAAACAATGAAAACGATGGGGAAGCAACACAATTCCTCAGCTAGAACGTAAAATAATATACTGTGTTTTCAGAAGTAATGGCCAGAATCCCAAAGCTATTCATTTTAAGCAGCTTGTGCTAGTCCAAAAGAATTTTTAATTTTATGCCTATGAACAGTAGGTCCCCATGCCATCATTTCACAAACTGGTTTTGAGATAAAGCACAGATTCAGGTAGGCTGGCTGCCATTTGGCACAAAAGCTGCTGGCTGAAAAGAGCAAGCTCTCTTAGGCTCCTTCCTCCTCTAATAATTCCAGACCACTTTTCTTTTCGCTGTGGGGGCCACCGGCTGATTGCCATCCAGCTGTCACGTGTCACAATGTTTTCCACTTCGTCGTGAATGAAATTAGGGGGCTTTTTGTGGTATATGAATTTCCCCTTTGGCATTGAACATAAAAAGGGAGGAAGAAAATAAACTCAAGGATATACGGGTTTTATTTCCCTACATATATCTACAAGGCTGAAACATAATCATTTTTTTTTCATGTTTGTGTCTATGGTGTGTGTGTGTGTAGCGAATATAACAATATGGTGAAACACACACACAAAAGTTAGCAGAAGAAAGCCAGTGACCTGAAGTGTATTTGTGTGTGAGAGAGAGAGCACAGGAAAGAGAGGTGAAATTTAAATGTCTTGAGAGATGCACTTAGAAAATCTCAAAGGGGTAGATTCAAAGGGGTACACAAACACATGCCCCCTCAAAATATTTAGGCTTTTCAAGTATCCCCTTGGAATTATGAGGGCTGGGGTACCCTTGAGGCTTGCTTCTTCTTTAAGTCTTTTTTTTCTTTCTTTAAACAAAACTATTTTTTAAAAAAACAGGGCGGGGTTTTTTTTTACATAGTTCTCCTTTCTCTGCTAGTTCCCCCTTCCATTGCCAACAACCTCCTGACCAAAAAAGGAACATATGAAAACGGAAAAGGGATAGGTAGCATTGGGAAGACTTCATGACAATCATTTTCCAGAACTGAAACTTAAGCTATTCCCTGTAGTACTCCATATGCAAAACATGGTTATACATGGCAATAAACTTCTGCGATTGATTCCACACTAGGGCCATTTATTTATTTATTTTCTTTCGTTGCATTTATATGCTATCTTCTTACTGAGGTGGTTTATAATTTTAAGGGACTAAAACATGTAAATATGGCCAGGGACAAGGAGGGGATGAACTGGAACTGGTATCAGTGTTACCTCTGCCTGCCTCACTCCCCTTCTTCTTTCTCCTCAAGAGGGCAGATGGTGTCCATTGGCCTTGTGGTTGTGGGGTGGGAGAAGGGACTGTTCGGCTGGAGCAGACCCTATTGTTGTCTGTGCCTACTTCCCTTGCCTTCTTCCTCCTCCTCACAGGTCAGATGATGTCATTCTAGCACTGCTGAAAGACTGCTTTTCTGTGATCAGCTGAAAACAGTAGAGAAATGGTGGTTCTAAACAACACTTAATACTGCACTACGTTATCCAAAAATCGCCTTCGCAATTGTCAAGACTCTGCCACAATGTTTATTTACATGTATGTCCCAGTCAGTGTTTATTTACATGTATGTCCCAGTCAGAAAAGGCCCTCTGCAATGTAGTACTTTCTTCTTTGCAAGTTATTTCTCTCTCTTTTTGCTTCCTGTTCAGTGTGGCTAGGGGGATAGCAGTAAATTGCCCGCGTCGCATGAAACAACAATCCAACAAACCTTAGCTACAGCTCCTGATTAGAGGAAGCTTAACCATAAGTTGGGACAAAAGGCTATACCAAACCTTGATTTAGCTCTGCAGTAAAAAGGACCAGGGAGGAACAAAGTTGCTCCTCTCTAGGAGCCTGCACAGTCTCTGTAAATTAGTGTGCAATCCACATTTTTAATATTTTGTTGGAAGCCACCCAGAGTGGCTGGGAAACCCAGACAGATGGGTAGAGAATGAATGAATGAATGAATGAATGAATAAATAAATAAATAAATAAATAAATTATTATTATTATTATTATTATTATTATTATTATTATTATTCATGTTTTCAGCTTCTCTGTCTAGGGAAAAGGAGCCATTTAATAATTGGTTTCCTGTCACTTTTTCTTTCTTTCTGTGGTGAAGAGAAGGGGGGGGAGTGTATTAGAGCCCTCCACTTCCCTCATGGGAACTAGATGAGTGATTAAGGGGCTAAAGCATCAATAGTGCTTGACCTGTCCACAAATCATTGTCACAGATCAGGCCTGAAAAAACATGAGCAGACGAAACAGAAACAGTGATTTTGCAGCATCATCTGGATTCTCTGTTGATTTGACAACAGCGTCATCTGCATTCTCTGTTAAATGTGAGTGGACAATGAAAAGCGTGTATATCTAAATTGGACAGCTTCCTGGATCTGTGCAGTATCCTTCATATAATCTCATCAGAAATAAGAAAAGGCGAAATCTGGAAGACACTAGGTCACTTATCACACTGCTTTGAAAAAGAGCAAGTTGTAATTAGCAGCAGCAGCGACTGACAAAATGCAGAGTGGTACAACATGGGCTAAACTGCAGCTCTTATATTTGAAAAGCCAGTGTCAGAACAGCATCTTGGAAGAGGTTTTCTGAGAGGACATGTGTACAATGCAATGCAACCCAAATGACTTGTTTCTTCCACCCCACACAAACGCAGGCCCGAAAAATCCCTTAGCACTGCTAAATCTTCATATAGAACACGTATGCCTTTGTTTGAACTTACGCAGTCCCTTGGCCTCAGCTGCAAAGAAGCTAGACAACAATTGTCAAAGTGTTAAACTGTATCTACAGGGGTGTGAAGGGCCTGTTCACACCATGCTGAACTAATTCTGTCAATAAAGCATTTCCTCTGTTCAGTCATGAAGGCAAGGACAGGAGGAGGAGAGCCAGGACTGGGGAGTTTCAGAAATGACCCAAGTTAGCAATCTAGAAAAACATTTTTCTGTAAGGATTTGTTTTCATTCTTCACAGGGCCGTGCGCAGCTTAGAGGGTTTCAATGCTGGCGTTGGGTGTGTGCAACAAAGGGGATATTCCCCCTCCTCACTTCGATATTCAGTTTATGTAAGGAAAGCAGAGTGGGTTTTGAGAAAGGGTTGCTTCCTGTGTTTAAATTGAGCCCTGACTGTTCTCTCTCACACATCCATCTCTTTGACATCTAAGAAAATAGACATTTTCTCTGCTTGTTGCAACAGAATCTATTATTCACAAGAACATTTTTTTTTTCAGAGAGTGTGATTAAGCCTGGAGGATACAGCAGGGTTCCTTTAAAATTGGCATTGGAACTGAAGGCAGCACTTGCTGGTTCTCTTGCCAGTGCTTTGTCCTACCTTAAAGGTTTGGTCAGTGGGGGATTTAAAGAAAGCAAAATGCCAATACTCTACACTTAACCTGAACTTACAAATGCTAGATAGTGGCTGCATTCAGAAACAAGCATTGGGCTCATGCATTTCTACCCTCCTTTATTCTCCATGTGTGCTGTCTTCCATGCTTCATTTCTGGTTTGGATCGAACAAGGGTTCCCCATTATGACTTAACTGGGGAACTCTGGTTTTCATGCTGGTCAACAAACCAAGATAATAAGCCAGGAATTAAGTGCAAAAGGCAGTGCATGAGTGAAGGAGGGGACATTTTTCATTAGGTAAGCCTATCCAGACGTGTATAGCATTGACATGTGTTTTCATCCAGGTTTTAGCTGATTGTTGATTTTAATTCTTTTAAATGTTTTAAATAGTTGCTTTTACCTGGGTTTTTTCTTTTACTGGTAATTTCAGTATTATTGTTATTGTTAGCATCCTAGAGAGGTCACTTTGGTGCTGCAAATGCCACAGTTTGACTTCACCCTCGAAGGTGCACTCCATTGTCATGAGACAGATGGATGCCAACAATGCTTTTTGTAAACCACTTTGAGGGCTTAAAAAAAATACAATCCAGCAACATATAAATATTGTGAAATAAAAATAATAAATAGGTGGATACTTCCCCGTACATGTATGTGGATGTTTAAGGATAGGCATCCATTGTTCACCCTTAGCCTGTTTGCGCAGAGTCACATCAGCAGCAATCATGTGGCGAGCATGATTTTCATGTGAAGTGTGGGGCTGCTTGCAGTCAACGGCAGCTGCTTGTATCCTTAGTGGTTTAGCCAGTCACATCTGTGCCCCCCCCCCCCATGGCTGTGTGAGGGGGGCTATTGTTTTGATTCTATATTTTGATTCTATATTTTGTGTTCTCATTTTTTATTGTTATGTTGTGAACCTGCCACAGAGGGAAGGAGTTGAAGCAGCCTCCTGCCGGTGGTAACACCAGGGGGAGGTGGAAAAGAAGCCGATGGCCACTGAAGCCATGCAGCTGCCACATTCAGCTCTGCCCCCAGCTCCTCCTGACGTCCTGAAGACACATGCACAACGTCAGGAAGTTGGGACATCACATGCGTGACATTGCCTCCTCCCCAACTGCCCTCATAAGCTGGCTCCTCTGGGGTCTTCAGTTTCAACAAATCAGAAACCCTACTGTCTTCTGAGCAAAAACACAGGTGTCTTGTTGTATGGGAGGCCAACAATTCCTTACCTTAGTAATGGTGGTCTGTAGACAAACAAGATACAGTGGTAACCTCGGGTTACATATGCTTCAGGTTACATATGCTTCAGGTTACAGACTCCGCTAACCCAGAAATAATACCTCAGGTTAAGATCTTTGCTTCAGGATGAGAACAGAAATTGTGCTCCGGTGGCACGCCGGCAGCAGGAGGCCCCATTAGCTAAAGTGGTGCTTCAGGTTAAGAACAGTTTCAGGTTAAGAACGGACCTCCAGAATGAATTAAGTACTTAACCCGAGGTACCACTGTATAGTACACAGTGAATCTAAATCTCAATGATGCCCCTTTTAGACACAAACCTTCATTTTCAATTGCCATCTTGAATGCACACACACACACAGAGAGAGAGAGAGAGAGAGAGAGAGAGAGAGAGAGAGAGAGAGAAATGGTTTCAGGTTCTATGAAATTTGGATGATCACTTCATGGCTTTGGGCTTCTTGAAAGAGATGAGACTCATGAGAAACAAGGAAGAATGGCTAGCTATTAATAGAATGGCAGATTTTTCTCCAGGGCCATAAAAAACACACACCCTCAAACCTTGTCACCCAGTTGTACTTGAAGCATAGCTCAAGAGAGCTTATCTGATTTTGGACGTCATTCCCGCTAACATCTGCACATGCTGTTTCATTCCTCCCTTTTTCTGTTCTAAGTTATCCTAAGAGGTGCTTTCTGACAGATAATGTGAAATGCCATCTTCATCACTAGGTTGCAGAACTAATGGTTATACAGGTTGTCATCCTAAAAAAGGAACATTGTTAAGTTGTTCATAAAAAGAACTGCTGCACACTCCATGGACTTGCTGAATTGCTGAGTCTAAAGATGGAGAGGGTCCTATTAATGACTGAAATCAAAGCAAACCAGTTTATTTTAGCCAACACTCAAAAAGCTATATAAAGTTGCATCCCATAAATGCCTATAGGTTCAATCTCTGACTGGGATGTCAGTATCTGCAGTTGTCTCAAGACTAGGAAATAAACAAGGCAGCGATTGGAATGGAAATGGCACTGTTTCCATTCCTCTGCAGTTGAGTTTCTGTCAAATACTACATTATTTGTCTCGCTGTCTGCTCTTTAACATAAGTTATATGGTTAACTATTTACATAAGTATGTAAATTACATTCACTTCAATGTAAAGGAAACATCAAAACAATGTAAAAAAGAAGAAGAGAGGAATTGATTATGTATCATTTGTTTGCAAATTTAAAAAACAAGGACAGCAAATACCAATAATATTGGGACTGCCCCAATATTTCTCTCAAGCCATTCGTGGATGGTCCCTTCAGGAGCTGGTGGTTATGAGCTCCCTCGCCTGGGCTTCCTTGCTTCCACCTTCCCTCAGGATACAGCCCAGAAAAGATGGAAGACTCTAATGGGGCATAAGAAACCCCCCATTATGCAATCCCCCTCAGGACATAAAGTCCCCCTGGCCCTCAGGGCTTTACCCAAGCCATGCTCCTCAGACCACATTCCCTCTCCCTAGGCCACAGTTCTCACCAGCCCTATCCTCAGCTCTCCTCAAGTGCTTTTGCATGGTTGGAGTTTGTTCTTGAACTGTGGTAGTGACTCTTGCTTTCCCGCATGGAAAATGGGTGTGTGTTTGGCTTTACCTCTGCTGGAATATAGACTATTATACAAAGGTACAAGTCACATCCGTTGCTATGCCAACTTTATGCTCCTGAACGACCTACTGTTGGCATGTGCCCCCTACTGAAAGTTTGCTGACAGCTGTTGGACTGAAAAAAAATACACCCCACTTATCCTAATTTATACAAATGCCACATATTGCTGACCTCTGGAGATCCATTGTCAATATGTTCTGGGGACAAATACTTACCCTGTTCCCTGGTCCTAGTCCTTGATATGCCTATTCTGCAGGACAGAGTACATTCTATGGGGCCTGAGCTAGATTTGTGGCCAGGTGGCCTCCAGAGTTAGAATAACACAGTTATTCCAGGCTGATTCGATGTGTAGGGTCCTCAGACCAGAAACATACATTTTATAACTGTGGTGGTTTTTAGATTTTCCATAAAACTAATTGACGATCAGGGGTTTTCTGAGCATAGGTAAAGCGTCATTTTCTTACCACCAAGTAATCACGGTTAGATACATATGCATAACTGGGGAGATTAATCTTCCTGCTCAGAGGTCAGACCTTCCCTCTCAGACATTTTGATTAAATTATGGTAGTATTCACACATTGTGTCATATGAGCAAATGTGTTAACCAATAATTCTGATGTAGCTTTGTCCACAAGAAACTTGTTCTGGAAGGAGGCTCTTTCCTGCGTTTACTGAGCCAGCAAGCAAACAATGGAATATCACAGTTGCACACGTAGGAAATTATTTGTTTCATTAAATTGCTATAAAGACTCTGCCATTTGGGTTCATTCCAGGGTTCTTATTGTTTTCTGGCTTATGGTGGCGAAAGTAGTAATTGTGACTAACTGACATTCTAAGGAGCTGTTGACAGGAAGCCAGTAATTAGCCAAGATCTGGGGCTTACAGTTTATTGAGACCCATTTGAGGCTGTTTTTCTTGGGAACATGGAAACCAGAGGATGTCTTGGTGACCTGAGGAACTGTTTATTTAGTATTCATCCTGATTAGTTTCCAGGGAGATCAGACAACAATTGGTTATTTTGTGAGCATTCATTCTGATAGGTTTGCAGGGAGGTGAGATGACGTTTCATCAAAGCAAATGTTATCCCACTTTCTAGTGGACTTCCCTCTCACTCGCCTCATCACACAAAGACCAATCATTTGGGAAGCATGTTTGTTGTGCAAGCACAAGACCTCTGAATCAACTCCAACTGTGCAACCTGAAATTTACAGTATGTGATTGAATCCCACCTGAAAATGGTGACATTCTGGAAGCTCCTTGGCTTTCTTTTGTGACTTTGGGAGAATACATGTATTTGGTTATTCCATCCAGACTCTTTTCATGTTCTCTATACTGAAGGATTAAGATGTTTGTCATGTCATTTACCTGACCTTTGGTTTCCTTCCTTCCTTCCTTCCTTCCTTCCTTCCTTCCTTCCTTCCTTCTCAGCTTGCATGTATATTCTTTTCTATATTAGCTTTTGAGACTTTGTGGTATATCGAAACTTCTAAATAAGAAAGCAGGAAAAAGAAGAGGAGATAAAATAAAATGTACCTTCAGGAAATGTAGGTTCAATTCTGCTGTCCACAGAAACATCACCATTCAGCTGACAGGAGCAGCTATGCATGATGTGGCCTGCAGGGTATCCAGTCTCTTGGTTTCCGCGTGAAGCCAGAGGGCCTGCCTATCTAGTATCAAGGCTAGGAATGCCTTCTGGATTTGTTTGTTTTAATGGGAACCGTGGTTTAGCTTTACTAATTTTGACAGGGAGTGTCCAGAATGAATCTAGGAGTGGTATTAAACTAAGTTAAGTGAATCTGTTGAAATGAATGAACTTAAGTTAGTCATGTCTATTAACTTCAAAGAGATTCATTCTCTTGTTCCTTTTATCTAGTAGGCTTAATTGCAGCTCTGGAGGCAATAAGGGCCTGTGCCTTAGCATTCATTTGTACAGGTTTTCAGAACCAAAAATGTCATCAAGAAATGTTGCACCAGAAGGGCACCTTAGAAGAGCAGTTTGTTTGTTTGATTTGGTGATGGTGCAGAAATTTACACAGTTCCAAGTGGTTTGCCAAAGGGAAAGACTTAACAGGGTGAAGAAATCAGCTGAGTTGAAGAAGACAGAGGATGAAAACCCTGAATAACAAAGCAATATTTTAAGTGGGTTTTGAAGCGCTCACAACTATGGATGCCCAGGGTCAACATAAACAGAAGACAGGTGATGACAGAGTAGTAAGAACAATCAAATCAGACAGAAACTAGCACTTCAGCTTGCTTAATGGTTTCTGAAAATTGTATCTGAAAAATGATAGGGATTGTGCTGTAATTTCCATACTTTAGGGGGGAAGTATAGTTTATTCTTTGTCTACAGTAGCAATCCTTTCTTGAACTAGTTAGCTGCTGCAATTTAGGTGTAAAAATGTTAGGTGTACACCTAAAATGAGAGCACCTCATGAGGGGAGTACAACTGGGTCAGACATGGGTCCATCACATCCAGCTTCCTTTTCTGACAGTGGCCAATAAGATGCCTTTGGGAAGCCCTTGAGCAGGGCATGGAGACATCAGCCCCAATCATCCCCCATAGCTGTTGTGTTCATGTGTATGCAGTGAACCTGAAACTAGGGTTATATATACCATATCAATACCTTTATTGGCATTACAAGTTAAGACATTTCAAATCCATGGGATAAATTTAAAAGGGACAGGAGTGAGGCTGTCAAGGGTTACAAGGCACTCGATTGTTCTGCTTCACCCTGTCTGATCCTTAAAGGGATGATTCATTAAGAACCCTTTTGGGTAAGATGGAGACTAAAAAGGAAGCCACTGAGGCAGTAATGCCCTTGTCCCTGTCTGCTAGGAGGAACCTCATTTGGCTTTCTCTTGGAGCCGTGGGTCGCAGGTCCAGCTTCTTGTTCAGCATCTGTTTGCGGACCTTGCTGTGCAAAGGGCAGTCCAAAAGAATATGGTCTAGTGAATCTGGTACTCCCTGACTGCAGGCACACAGACTGGCTTGATAGGGAATTTGCGAGTATCTACCTGTGGTCACTGCGGAGGGGAAAGCATTTAGTCACTGAATGAATTAGCATCTGAGCCAAGATTTAACAACCAGTGATCTCCTTTCAGTTGAGTTTGGAAATCCAGTGCTTTGCTGTAATTTTATGTAATGAATAAAAATATGAAATAAAATATGAGATATGAAATCTTTCCTGTGTAATAAACTATAGACTGTAAAACAACATCTTTCTCGCTGCCTGTAAGAACCATAGCAGCCTGTCCTTTGTTCAGGTGCAATATGCAAAGAGCTGATTTTGCCATTTAGGCTGGCTGGCAAAAACGTCTTTTTACACTTCCAAAGGAGCCCTGTCCATAAAAAAAAAAGCCCACTTCAACTTATCAATACCAAATCACTAAAACTGAATTCTAAGTAGGCAATTTCCTCCCAGTGTGATTTTTGAACAATGAACTGCAAAGCATTTGAGAATCAATAAGATATGAGTGCCAGGCAGGGGGAGAAAGTAAGGCGGCTGTGCTTTTCCCTGGTACTCACAGGCCTTAGGGCCTAGTTCTCACTGAGGCAGCAAACATCCATCTAGACCAGAGATTGGGAATCTGTGATCCTCCAGATGTTGCTGAACTGCAGCTCTCAGCATCCCTGACCATTTGCTATGCTGGCTGGGGCTAATGAGAGATGGAGTCCAAATCCATCTGGAGGGCCATAGATTCCCCAACTGTCTTAGGGACTCCACTCCAGATTTGTATGGGGTTCCTTAGCCTTTTCTTCTCCCAAAGATGTCCTCAGGGTTTACTCCTGAAGCCTTTCTCATGAACAAGTATAGCTGCAAGGCAACAGAGATTTAGGATCAGAGTTTTCCTTCTCCTAGATGGGCTACCTTCCCAAGTTGACGTGCCCCACCTGCCCTTCACTGCCCTCTACAGCATGTGCAGAAACTGACTGTTGGACCCACTATTGGTCTCAGCCATTCCCATCAGCTACCCTCACCTGGTTTAGCTGGCGAATCAAAGCTGTTTCCTAGGCTGTGGCTGCTGTTGCATGCTGACAGCTTCTAGAAGCCAAAGGTGAGAGCTGAGTATTAAGTCGGGACCAAAGGTAGACAGACAATAGGAGAACAGTGAGGTACTACACTTCCCCTAATACCCCATACATATTTTATTTTCCAAACAAATGTCAAACATATTTAATAATTGCACCCATTAAAAATCACATTGATCAAGTGAGGCTTTTAATTGCATTTATGTCGTGCTTTCACTGTATATTCTCTGTCAGTTTCACTCAAGTCATTATTTTCAGCTGCAGAATTCACTGATATAATCCCATTTCACAATATTATAGGATATGCATCATGTACTAGTCTCCCCACCCACCCGCATCGTCAGTGCTAGGTGGAAGGTAAAGTCAATGAATGAATAAATGCAACTCATCTGCAAATGAAGCTCAAGTGATTCAGGTCTACTGCGTTTGCTGGGCTTGGCTGACGTAGCTAGCATGAGAAAATTACAGACACACCTGCTGAGGAACATAAATGACTAGCCCTCATCAGATGAGTCCTAGCTTCTGCGGCAGTGGGCTAAAGTAAACCTGGATCTGACTGGCAGGTTGTTGCTGTTGTTTAAAAAAAACCACTTCTTGCAGCCCATTCATTGTGTCTTTTTGTAAGCCTTTTGTCAAAATAAGAATGCATCAAGAATAGTCTGTTATTAGGCACTATCCTTTTGTTAGCATTTACTGAGATAAAGCAGCTGGATTCTTAAAGCACACAACAATTTAACACACACACACACCCATAAAAGAGAAGAGCTCAAATAATCTAGCCATTCAGCAGATTGTTTGTTCCCTATTGTTCTGAAGAGACTTTTGGATCAAAAGTCCCGTATTTCCTCTTTTTCTTTCTTCTTCTATTCACTTTACTCTTGTCTATGTTTTGTTTTGTTTTTTGATGCTATTTTCCCTTAATGTAACTTACCTATTGGGTTGTGTTTTTTTAATCTGATGCTATTTTATGTGCTTTTAACTATTTATTGTATTTTGTATGTCACCTTGAGACCTGGAAGGTGATAGTGAATAAATAAGTCATATTAATTTAATAGTATTTAGCTCTTTCCATAATGTTCTTACAAGATCAAATTTATTAGGTTTCCAATTACCTTTTTCTTGACCTTCCGTAAAGAATCCTAGCCATAACTTATAATGCCTAGTTTTTATATTCTGGTCTTCTGTAAGTTTTTCACATAAGTCAATAAGCACAAAAGGGGATGTGATGGTACTTCAGATCCAAAGATCTTAGTGAGCACAGCAGTTACCATTTGCCAGAGCCTTCCATATTTTGAAAACGTTTCTCTCCCCTACCCTCTCGCTTATCACAGCAAGTCCCTCTTTTGCGGGTCAGTTCTTAATTTGGTACTCTTCCATCTGGGTGTCAGGCTTCAGGGACTCAGCTTCTCTCCCCCCTCCCCCTTTGGCAGTAGATAAGCAGAACAAAGTGAAGGGAGTCTCCTACCAGTTAGAAGTTTTAATGATCAGAGTGAGAGAACAAAGAATCCATTCCTAGGAATGAAGGTGCTCCCAATTAAGGATTCCACCCACTTCCCCCCAGTCACCCACATCAGTTCCGCGTCTTGCAACCTGATCTCTCAACCGCTTTGCTTTCTGTGCTCTCCTTGACCTTGGGCTGAGTAGATGTACGCTTTCCAGTGAGACAGAGTCTGTTAACTCTCTCTCTCCCAGTTCTTCTTCTCCTAGCTGTTCACCACCCAGTTTCTCCCAACTTCTGTCTTCTGAACTATGTCCCTCTGCATACCACTGCTCCAAATCTATACTGTCCCACTGCTTCTGGGAAGATTCAGGATCCTGATCAGGAGCAGGGGGAGGAGGAGGAGGAGGAGGAGACTCCCACCATTCCTCCTCAGTGCAGCCCTCAGCATGATCCCTGACACTGGGCACCTTTTGTTACTGGCCACAGGCCTGTACTCTGTAACTAATGAAGCCCTGTGGGTCCCACAGATGCTTTGCAATCACAATCAGACCTTTCTTTTTCTTTAATTCCTTACCTTGATTGTAAGTTATTCTCACTCACCCACACCGTACATTTAGAGCATATAGCTTTCCACAAAGCTATTTATGGGCACTGGCAAACTACGCTTCCCAGCATTCTTTGCAGGGATGGCATATGCTTTAAATGTATAGGAAACGTGCTTTCAATACGCCATAAGACATACCTTCCAACATCCATGGATGCTCAGGTTTTGACTCCCGAGCTGCCATAGGAGTCAACTGACTTGCACCAGAATTGGGGGGGGGGGCAGTGCCATTTGGTCCAGCACTCTGGCATGAACCAGCTGACTCACACCAAAAAAATTGGACCATTCTAGGATCCAATCAAAAGCCGGGAGTGGCTTCTGTAATTCCAGAGTGTCCTGCTTAAATTGGGATGGCTGAGAAGTATGATGAGGAGTATGGTGAGCAGCACCTTGGATAACAATACAGCATGGCTACTTCTGGGTTGCAGTCCCAGCATTCTCTGCAACACTGTGATAAATCCCTGAGTGCAACTCTTTAGATCAGTGGCCTCCCTACTAATATTGCCATCCTAAACAGCCGTTCAGGAAACGCAGCAGTCCCTGGTTGCTGTTAAGGCTTTGCTAGTGCTGGTGATCATTTCCCAGGATTCTTTGCGGGGAGCCATGACTGCTAAAGAGGTATAAATATGCTTTCAGTGTATGGTGTTGATGCATGCACAGTTAACTGGGGGTCTCCACAAAGACTGCAGTAACTCTAATCAAAATAAGGCTTACGCAGCATTTTGTTAACACCTGACCCTGAGGACTGTGTGGTGAAATATAGGACGTGTCAGGAGGAGAGCAGTTATACTGATAACGAATTGTTCATCCCATCTCTTCATGCACACTATCAGACTTTCAGCTTTCCTGCTCTGCGCGATCACAGCTCACGGCTGCTTGGTTGGTTTTAGGGTATGTGTGTGTGTGTTTGCCATTTGATTTTCCTTTGTTCGAATGACAAAAAGAAAAGGAAAGCAAGAAAGGGAAGGAAACAATGGAGATAGGGTGGGGAGGGGGAGTTCCAAGCCCAAATGCTGTGCAGTGTCAGGAGTTCATTAAAAGTGGAAGGTTATAGCTCTTATTGTCCCTGCGTCAGTTCTCCCCTTAATGAGCTCTCCCCGTGACGCCAGGAGGAGCCTGTTAAATGTCAGCTATTTACTGACTGTATAGAAAAAGGAAGAAAAGTGGCTGTGTGCAGCTAGCCTGTCTGCCTACAGTCACCTCTCCTGAATAATCTGTTATGAAAGAATTGATCCAGCCTGCAAGAGTTGGCTACAAAGCCAGCCGAAGTGCAGGTGGGCTTTTCTTAAAAGCAAGCCACAAAAAGATGAGGAAGGTTCTGCTTGTCAGGTTCCGTGACCTTTCTTCTTTATTCCTTTATTCCTCTACTGCTTTCCTCCCCTTTCCTCCATCCCCCGCCCCAAAGAAAAAAGATATCTCCATTTTCTTTTCTCCTGCAGTTGGGAATATACAGCCCAAATTGCAGGGACACTTTTCCTTTCCTTGCAACCACCAATGTTTATGAATCCAAGAGGGTAACAATTTATGGAGGTGGTGATAAACTGCACAGCACATATCTGAGAGCTCACATAGTCACCAACACAGACACGGGTGCACAGCTGGCCTGGCCACACAAGTGTCAGGGCTCAAGCCATCAGTGGATCTTGAGCTGCTGGCCTGAAGAATTTCAGCTACAGGGTAATCAGCAGTCAACTCTGGGCCTGTGAAGGGTTTGCAGAGAGAGAAGCAGGCAGAAGAAAAAGTCTGGAATGCAGCTGCTTCCAACCATGTAAGGTTAAAATCATGTATAGTAAATGTGTGTAGGATGCGATTTGATTGTAACAAAGAAACAATATGATGAAACCCTGGAAATACAATACAAAACAACAATGAAAACCACCCCTGTGCAGCACATTGATTTCCCTTCTTTCCACCAGGAACACCACACAGTGGGAGGTTCAGGGGAGCTCATGTCTTGCTTATGCAAAGTCATGGGCAGGATATTCAAAACAGGCAATGTTACACAAAATGCACAACAAAAGTAAACAGATGTGTGATCCTTGAGGAACAATATGTGTGAACAGCAAACAGCTACAAAATGGATGTGAAAAATGTGGCGGTGCAGAAAAGCCCATTGTGCTGTTTAACACGGATAGTAAGCTTCCTGTACCTCCATTAATGCTCTGTTGTCCATATGTACTAAAGATAGAGGTAAAAACTTAACTATGCAAAATACATTTTGGAGGTTTACATCAATAATCAAGGAAGGCAGTGACATGGAGGAGCATCTCATATGAACAAAGGGGAATTAATGAGAGGACAGTATGGATGGGCCCTAAGACACAGGACACCATACAAGCTGAGGAAGCTATTTATAGTACATCACATGGAAAGACAGTTGCAGGTGGCTGAAAATAAATCATGTATCAACTTGAAAGGTCTGTGGGTCTCCTGTCAGATACAGTGTTGGAGCACGGCTTCCCATATTCAACCATGCATGCTGAAAGATTCAGGTGCAATCTGTGGCAACTGTAGTAAGAAGAGTGCAAATCCTGGGCTAGGAGAGACCCCGGAAAAACACTGCAAGCCACAACAGACAGCAGTGAGCTAAGTGCTCTTCAAGAATAGCCCCTTCCACACTGCCAAAATGTAGTGTTACTGAATTCAGGTGGAGGGTACATATCTGTGCATAGGCTCTGTTCAGAGAGGGACATGAATGCACAAGGGAGCTCAGATGCAAGCCCCCCCCCCCCCATATTGGAAGAACACATGAGGGACTCCATCACAGCTGCCATTCACGCATTTTTGAATGTATCAGCAGTTCATTGTCTCTTCTTGGGTAACACAGCAAGGATAAGAGCAGAGTGGGAAGTGCTTGCATCTCCTTGAGTTCAATCAACCCCCCCCCCTTCCTCTCTCATTCCCCATCATTAAATACCTTTTATCTGAAATGTTGATTTGGTAAATGAGCTGCTATTCAGCGTGCGAGGAGGGGGAAGCTTCCTCCAATTTTCGCTCCATGTAGTGATTGCGGCACGGAGAACGAATCTTTGCAAAATGACAACACCACGGGGCAAATCTTCAATGAGATATATACACAGATTTTAAACGCTGCAACCGTCATTTACATTAATGGGAGCCGTATGGCCAAACCGCTGAGCTAGAAGTGGGGGGACGGGGGACGGGGATGGGTCTTGCCCCCAGCCTCTCAGGTGAAAGGAATTGGAAGCATTAGGAGAGGGAACAAAAGATTCAATTCGGCCTCTGTGTGAGACTGACAGAAGACCTATCACTGAGGAAGAACTGTCACTCACTGCTAGCTAATCACAGTGACAGGCAGCAGGGGACAGGTATTGAAGGCTCAGGGAGAGGGCCGGAAACCTTTTGTGCATCGGTGACTGGAAATTCTAAATGAGATCCGCTGTGGTGACAGAAAGCACAAATCTCAGCAGCTTGCAAAAAGAGTGGGGGAAATGGCAATTATTTAACACTAGTTAAAAGCCTGTCCAAAGGCAGGCTGGATTGGGGCGGGGTGGGGGGTGATTGAGCTCTCCTCTCTCTCTCTCTCTCTCTCTCTCTCTCTCTCTCTCACACACACACACCCCTACCTACTGGCACTTCAACCCAATGGCTTCTGCTCTTGCATCTGGAGGCCATTCATACCAGAACCACATAGCCCTATATTCCTTGACAGCAAAGGAAAATACTTATACCTCATCCTTCCCCACCAAACCCAAGATGGCTAACAGCTTTTCTTAAAGGAACTAACTCCCCGCCCCCAAACAGTTTGATGACCACAACAATAAATGCAATAAAAGGTTAAACAGCAGAGTGACAAGATGAAGAAATACAAACCACCCATAAAAAAAACCCCTTCACTTTGGGAGAGGAATTAAGACCACTCCCAACTATTCATGACCCAAAAGTCTTCCTAAAAGGGAAGGTTTGGATCATCCATAGACGACTACTAGAGAGTGGATGCAGGGATGATGTAGGCAATGAAACCACACTAGATATGTTGTTGTTGTTCTTGTTGTTGTTGTCACTCAGACCAAGAGGAGGCCAAATGCTATAATTTCTGCAATGTCTGTATCGCCCTGATAGCACTGTGGTTTTTGTTATCCAGCTCACTGCTATTGTTCAAACAATTGTCAATTTTTAAAAGTCATTCTTCTTCAGGCTGTGAAGTGGGGGCTCATATCACATAGACAGCCGGGTTGGTTGCCCTCTAAGAATCCTCCACCAGGTGGATCCTGCTGAACTCAGCTTTATTTAGGTCGCTGGAAATGTCAGGGGTTCTCTAGAGCCCCAGAGGTTGTCTCATTCTGAGGATCCCATGAGGTTCAGTCGTGCTAAATAAGTCACTGTGTCCATGACTCATGGCACTTGTGGCTTCTGAGAAGTGATTCAGATATGAAATACTGTTTTGACTGTGCTAATTTGAGGATAATCTAAATGGGAGAGATTTTTTTAAAAAAGAATAATAATAATGTTATTGAGCCTCATTTCTCAGGGGGCTATTCTTTTCTTACTTGACAGAACATTCTGGACTAAAAATCCTCAACTTGGTGTAACTAGGGAGTTCCCCAATACAGTTGCGTGGCATGGGGAGGCAACAGGGGTCATTGGCTTGGGCACAAAATCCTAAAGCAGCTTTCTGCAGGCCTGCAGAGACTGAATTTACAGAAAATGAGGTCCTTGTGGCAACGGGATGCCTTTTGAGATGGGTCATTACTTGAAGCTTTTTGAAAAATTATCTCGATCAGGGGTTGCCAAACTGTGGTCCATGAGCTTCATTCAGCTAGTTTTCAGCATGTCTTTGGATTTGTGGTTGAAGACGTGAGACAGTATAAACCTTGCATGAAATATTCATATTGACTTTTAATTGCCTTTTTATTCTTCTTTTTATTTCTTATAATTCATTGCACTTTGATTTCATGGAATTCAAACTGTAATGCAATAAAAAATATAAGCAATAGAAAGCAATTAAAATGCAATTAAAAATCATCCAGCATTATAATTGCTACAACAGGCAGGAAAAAAATCATTAAGTGGTCCACCAAGAACCTCAGCAATTAGTAGTCTGTGGGGCAAATTTTGGGAACCACTGATGACTTTTTGGGAACCACTAGATGACTTAGCTATGTGTCTCTGGGTTTCTGATGAAGGTGCGAGAGTAACAGATAAATTGATCTGAACACCCTTTCAGAGAAATGGGGCCATGCACAAAATAGGCTTTTTCTTTCTTTCCTACCCTGTTCTGTCAGCTTCTTTTCTCTTTCTCAAGACCCATGAAGTCTACTGGTGTTGACTATATAAAGACACAAAAGGGGAGGGGGAGATATATCATTTAACATCATGCACTCAGAGTACAATGAAAGCACCTGTGTTTTGACAAGAAAACTCAGTACATGTGACATGAAAATTGCACAAAAGAAATGGTAGATCAAAACAAGTGCCGCTCAGATGAAGCAAATTTAAATTAAGCAGTACTAGAACATGGAATGGTCAGCTTTTAAAATGGCACATTTTCTTGTTAGCCACTTTCTGCCACAATGTAACCCTTGTTACAGAGTCTACCTTCCCCACCCCTATGCACCCAGAAGAAACTGGCTTTTCTGAAAGTTGAGATGCCATAATTCACCACAGGTGCACTGATGAATGGGATAAAATGACACAAAATCATACTTGAAGTATGCTAATCCTTGAAAAGTTAATTTCTAGTTTCTGGAAGTGCTCTTACAACTAGTAAATATAATAGCACCCTGAAATGCTATTAGAAATATATGATTTATGAGCTATGGTATCTCTCAGTGGCTTCAAATTTTGTGTGTGTGTGTGTGTGTGCATGCATACATTGTTGCTGATGGTAAGTAACAACAAAAAATCAGTGCTGTTGAGTTTTTCAATACCCCCGTTCAGATACACCACTGAAATTCACACACAGCCCTATACACTCAGACGATGTGCCTGGAGTGAGTTTAGGACCTGCTTCACCTATCAGAAGACAAGTACAGTTGGTTTGATAGATTGGTTTCCATCCAATTCCATCACCCATACATCTCGGGTATCAGCTGGGAGGTAGATAGTGTCACCCTTCACCAGTCCTATAAGCTGATAATGGAGCTGATGCATGCATCAACACCAGGGATGGGAAAATCTGTCAGATTCAGTTTCTCCCAATTTCTCATTCCCTTTTCCTAATCTTTAGTTTAGTACAGTCAAACCTCAGTTCCAGAACACCTCCGTTTTGGAACGTTTCAGCTCCTGAATGACGAAAACCCAGAAGTAACTGCTCTGGTTTTTGAACGATTTTAACAGCTTCTGAGCTGTGTTTTTCATTTTTTCCTATTGACTTTGCAGCCAGCCCATTGATCCTCGGTTTTAGACTTGTTTGGAAGCCGAACGGTCTTCTGGACCGGATTAAGTTTGAAAACCGAGGTTCCACTGTACACTACATTTCTGCACCAGTTCACAATCTCTTTCTTTTTGAAAGTCCTCACACACAAAAATGATCAGCAATTTTGTTTCTTCTAATAGACATATTTGTGGTGGTGGTTTTTTTTGCTGGGAAACTGTACTGCAAAATATGGAGAATTGTGATTATCAAAGGATAGCTGCATTTTCATTTGCATAGTCTTTTGGGAAGCGAAAATTAGCAGTTTAATGCAAACTGAACAAAATTTTACCCCCATTCCTAGTGATAACCTATTTCTTTTTACATACTGACTTCTGTGGGTTTATCTGGCCCAGAATTGGGTTTCCTTGTTGATGGCCTTGTTGTCTATGAAAGATGAAGATCTGCAAGCAAAATCTGCATTCCTTAGCCAACATTGGATGGGGCCCAAGCACACGATGGTTCAAGGACCAGCAGACTGGAAAGTCATGAGGGGTTTTTTGGTGCATTATGTAAAGCTGAAACCACCACTTTTAAGTAATTAGTATTAATGTGCTGTTGACTTTGGCTCTGAGTCACTGAATCAATGAAAGACAACACTTTTCCACCTTGCTCAGCTGTGACTTTCACTGCTACTTAATACTTCAATTCCTTTTTGAACTTTCGGGTTGCTTGCTGAAGGAAGTTTTTGTTTTCTTTCAAGTGTACTTCTTTTTCACAATAGGTATCGCTTTCTTACTCAATGACCTTTAAAAGAAAACATACATGATTTCTTTTATATAATTTATGCTCTGTGACACAATGAATAATGGGATCCCCTAACCACCTTCAAGGTGCAGGTGTAATGCTATATAAACTGATATGACTCATAAGACAAGCAGAGCGATGAAGAAGAAATAAGGCATCTTGCAGAAGTAACAGCTCTTTTAGTGGGTGAAATATTAGAGCTGAAGGTTTTTGCTATTGATTGGTAAATACATTTGAGATTGCTCAACATTTGACTTTCCCCTGCATGGTATTGACTTCTGTTTTCTTCCCAGGATGCTTCTTAAGAAATTACTCGACGCATTTTCATTGAGATGGCTTTTAAGTCAATAGACCCCGTTTATTTTGCCTTGTGGCCTCCCCCTGCCTTGTCTTTACAGATTTATTTTTCAGTGAACCAAAGGAGAAACCTGAGACAGTGACAGAAAAAAGACAAAGGTGATAGGAAGAAAAATCCAGCATCCGAAACAGACCACAAATCATTCTTCAGTACTTATGTCAGCCTCTGCAGTTCAATATTGAGCAACCTCCCTATTAAGAGAGATCATTTTAAGTCATGGCATTCAATCCTATATCCCAAGGGCAGCCAGCGTGGTTACCTCTAGACTACAGTTCCCCTCCTCCCTGACCATTGGCCATGCTGGTTCGGGCTGATGGGAATTGTAGTCTGGAGGGCACTATATTGGGTACCCCAGCTGTTAACAGAGGGACAAGAAACTTGTTCAGGTCCAAGAATTGCCATGAAAATATATCTGGACTCTGCAAACATGGCAGGTCTAGGGAGTTAGTAAAAGGGAAACTTGCTCATTCCAGTTATAAAAAAGGGTATTACAAATTAGGTGGTCAGTGCTTGGCGAAAAAGGAATATTCCCCTGTTTAATGCTGCAGAGTTTCAGCTAGAATATTCCAGAGGCACTGAGGTACTCTTCCCATATGCCATTTATCAGTTCCACTTCTCAGGTCTGGCTCCAGATTTTGAGAGGCCTGGCCTTGGGCAAGTTGCCATAGCCATTTCTGTCACCACTGTCATCCTGACCCATTTGCTTGCTGTCTTCTTCAGGGCCCAATCCACAAGGCTGCCCTCACTCCTCCCACTACGTGCTAGGACAGGGATGGGGAACCATGTATTTGGGGGCTGAATGTGGCCCTCCAAACCTCTATGCCTGGCCCTCAGGACTCTCCACAGTCCATACGCCTCACTGCCACTGCTTTGCAATACTAGTGCTTTTGGCTGGCTGGAATGTGTTCCTGAACTCTAATGATGACCCTTGCTTGCTTGGATGGAGGACAGAGGTGTGTGTGTGTGTGTGTGTGTGTGTGTGTTGGAAGGTAACATTTACACCCATTGCACTGCCCACTTTTGCTTCTTTTCCCTCCCATTATAGGCATGTGGCCCTCAGAAGCTTGCTGAGAAGGGAGCGTGGCCCTCAGCCTGAAAAAGGTTCTCACCCCTGTACTAGGGTTATCTGGTCAACAGCATGTGATTTAACAGCTGTCAGCATCCCAATCCCAGAGTCTCAAAGGCAAGGCCTGGTGATGTCACAACAACATTCTGCAGGTGAAAAGTCATCAACAGCTAAGAGAAGAAACAGAAGGTTCTAACGGTTGACAGAGAACCCCCTGCCACAGAATAGGCCTTGGCAGGTGCTGGAGAATACTGACTCCAGATGCCAGCCCTGCCACCAGTATGTAGTAGGTCAAACTGGAGGTGGCCACTGGTTCCCTCAGTACTGTCAGGCACAACAAATCTGGCACTTCTGCATTGAAAATAGCATGCACATCGGGTACAGCTCTCAATGTTGGTAACGAATGCTCCCACATCTCTTTTATTGGGCATATCTGCAATGGAAAACCACAATTGGGTCCTGTATCCCAGCAGCAATGTGAGCACTATGTGTACATGCAATGAAACAGGTAAGTATATAATAGTTGGAGGCGAACGGTTTGCGCACTACTTCCTGCGTAGAAGCCTAGGAAATTGTGTCACGCTGTAGGAACTCTTAAACACCATATGGAGAGCTTGATCTGAGCTTCGTCCCTAAAGTGTTTTGAGTGGTGGTGGACTGAATAGCAGCTTGCGTTAATGATAAAGCACTCAGAGAAATGCTTAGCTATGAACACTCTTGAATCTGGGCTGCCAATTCAGAATGTTTAAAAACAGCACCTTGTCACAAGGGCCCTGTGAATGAGCTTTGATCTCCGAAACCAGATCAGATTTAACTGCTCACGCACAAGGGCCTCACAACACTGTATTAAGCAACAACATGAAAACACAGGCAAGGGTCAAATGCACCATTAGGAAGCAGGCAAAGATGAAAGAGTTGAAAGCAGAGAAGGGGCAAATTAAAAGCTCTTCCCCCCCCCAAAAAAAAAATAATGCCAGCACCTAGAGGGACATATATTTGTACCTTTCAGTTTTAGAGACTTTTCCAGTGATCAGGATGTCTTATAGTTAGGGATGGGCAAATCTGTCAATCTAGAGTTCCTTTCACTTCTCAGTTGTCCCCCCCCATCTGAAATTCATTTCTCTACATTTCCACATCGGCTTACAATTTCTTTTGCAAGTCCTAATTACAAGTCATTAGCATTTGGTGAAACTTTCTCCTAATAAACACAATTTTGTGTAAAGGTAAAATAGGCATATTGTTGCTTTTTGCGAAGCAACTTCCCCATATATATATATATAACATTTTTTCACCAATATGTGCATTTTATGCAAACTTTACCTAAGAAGTGAATTTTTTTGGTACACATTACTTGGCTGGGGAACTGCATTGCAAAATTCAGAACAATGTGAGTTTTGAAAGATTGTGTTTCAGTTCGTATATTATTTCAAGAAATGCAAATTAGTTAGATTTGCCATTAAATGTGAACTGAATTAAATCTCTCCCCATCCTGCTTGTAGTGCATGAGTGCCAAATGTAAATGTTCCTATGCATTACAGAAGTGCCCTAATGATTTTGATACCCCTATCAATGAGGTGTTGCTCTGCCTGTCTGTCAACATATTTCTGGCTTCCCTTAAATACCTATGTATTCTATTTCCTCTGAAGCATGGACACATTTATGTCCCTCTCTGTGAAAGTTCCCTCCCCATGATTTACAAGTGGTTCTGTTTGATTGTAATTTATCTGAATCATGTCTTAAAATGTGCTAGGGACACTTCTACAAGGAAATATAAATAAACAAATCCCTGTTCCAAATCCCAACTAAAATTTAAAAATGTGTTTGTGTGTATATATGTTAAGGATTCATATTCATCATCATTTGTCACAAGATAAAAGTATTTAATTCAATGTTAAAATTAAGAACTCAAATGAAGAGAGGAGAAAAACCAAAGATCTGAGCAAAAAACAAATACTGTACTGTATTTATTAAATGAGAATGATATAAAAATCATCAGTGAAAAGCAAATGGATTATGCAAAGCCCTCTAGGTAATATTGTCTAGATTCAGTTTTCAGGCTTTTGTTCTTGTAGATGTTGCTGGTGTGACAAAGCATCTCTCTGTTTTTACCTCCTGTGGGGAATATAATCACAATTATCAAGCCTGAAATGATAAGTGCATTGACCCTGAGAAAATGGCAAGATCTAAAGGGTGAAAAGCCCTGTGCAGTATTAGACACGGAGTCAAGGAAATCTAAATATTCGAGGAAGGGGATGTGTCAATAGTTTAGGGCAAGATGGAGCAGATAAAATACGCAAATTAACCAGAATGGAATTCAGGTGAATTGTTTGCTGTGGTGAATAGAGTGTCATCATAAATATGTTCCTTGAACCATCTGACCACAAAATTTCTGTACAGCTTTACCTAGTCTCAGGTTGCACTGAATTTACTTCAAAGTGCAGTTGTTCAGTCTGCTCAGTTATGAAATAAATAAAAAACCTAGCCAGGCATAACAATAGTACACTATTTAAATACAAAGCAAATCGTCAAATGGTAGCTTCCAAAGACAGGCAATGCCTGACATGGTGGGAGCATTCAAGCTGCAATTTACCCCACCTAGAGTCTGAAGTGGTTCAGTCCAGGAGCAGCCATTCCACATTATACTTCTGAATATAATTTATATCCAAGACATTTGAATTATCTCCTACACACTAATGTGGTTCTTTACCAATGGGGAATATGCCTCTTCTGCCATACTGATCAAAAATATTAAAGGTGGGGGAGGGGGAGGTAAGTGGGACAATACTAAAACTATAAAGGAGTCCTTCTCCTGAAGGTGATATTGAAAGGGAAAGAGTTTTAAAAGGATAATTCTTAGTTCTGTATAACGTACAAGAGAAGAGCCATAGTTCAGTAGTGAAGCAAGCTAAACACACAAGAGCCATAACAAGGTCATAGCCTATTTAAACATTGCTTCAAAAATCTTCATAGGGAGCAATTCATAAATGAAAATGAGGTTATAAGCAGCAACAATATTCTAGAAGAAAATAACACTTGCTAGGACTGATTCATGCTTGTTCTGTGACTGATAAATCTTTTCAGCTCTCTAGATTTTTGTAAATATTGTATGCATATTTTGTGTGGACAAAAATCTAAAGGTAGTCTAGAATATGTTTTTGATTGAAGTATGTTCCTGAGAGGAAGACCTGTTTCTTTGGGGTTTTTTTTAAGGGAGCACTCAGGTCAATTTTAATGTTAGGCAAGAAGGGAGATGGGGTTAGGGTCAGGGTGTGTAGAGGGGAGTAGCTTCTGTTCTGGAGCAGCAGAAGAGTTGACTGAGTTACTTCACAGAAGAGACCTTTAGGGCTGCTGAGGCATTGTACTTCCACAAGGAGCTAGAGGCAGAATTAAACCAGATTCCACAGAGCACTTTATTGCTATCCAGTAATGTCCTTCCTTATGGCCAGGATCCTCCCTCGATGCTCAGCAAAGGTCCCACAGCCATTTATCATTAATACTCAAGCCAGCATCAACAGGAAGCAATAAAACTGACTGGACCCGCAAGTAAATAACTATTAATTGAAGTTTCCTGGAACCTTAGTGACTCTAAAGGCTGCAGGTGGCTATCACCGCCAGCATTTTTCAAAAAAACAAATCACAAGCTGTTTGCTTTGCATTATCTGATGAACTGATGAAAGTGAGATGCATCGGTAGATTGATGTTTACTGGAATCCCCTCGCCAAAATCTATGTTCTTTTTTATTTCCCTGCTTCAGTAATTAGTCAAATGATGTTAGTGCATTTCTCCTCAAAGCTATATTCACCTTTATGGCATTTGCATGCTAATTTACCAGAAAGCTAGCAAGGTATTTGCATGTTTTTCCATCTAATTTGCCATCAGTACCATTTATAGCAGGTGCAACACTAACAAGCAACTCAAGTAATCAGCCTAGGTAGAGAAGCTTATGAGTTTCATAAAACATTAGTGGCTGGCCGCTCCTTTGTGCACTCCAACCCTGTTAATGCTGCTTTGGAGAAGAAGAAGAAGAAGAAGAAGAAGAAGAAGAAGAAGAAGAAGAAGAAGAAGAAGAAGAAAGAGAAAACTGAAGTCAGTGGAAATGGCAGATTTGGGCATTAGCATTGGGGGCATTGGGAAGAAGTATAAAGCATGTTCTTTTGTGCAGTAGTAATAGCCAACAGTACTAACTGTTCACAACCTTGTCCTAGCCCAGGTACCTGGAATTAAGTTCTGTTACTTCAGTGACGTGTAAGGGAGGATGTTGTTAAGTGAGTCACCTGGGAAACTTTCTTCACTACCCAGTTAACAAGAGCAGAAAGGGCTGTAGGGGGAGGTCCATACCCAAGCAGCAGAGCACATGCTTTGCACATAGAAGGTGCCACATTTAATTCCCAGCATCTCCGCATACTGCTAGGAAGGCTCTTTCATGGAAAACTGCTCCCAGTCTGTGCCAACAGTATTGAATTAGATGGGCCTATGGTCTGTCCAGGGCCCCATTTGCACTATACATTTAAAGCAGTATCATCCCACTTTGAGCTTCACCCAGAGAACCCTGGGAACTATAGCTTGTGGTGCTGAAAGTTGTCAGGAGACCTCTTTTCCACCCACAGAGCTGCAATCCCCAGAGTTTGGAAGAGAGACTGATTGCTAAACTGAGCTGGAAATGTGAGCTGTTTGTTCCAACTGTTGAGTGAGCAGCTGACTGGCGCCCCTACACCTAATAACCAAAGGTGGATTTAGGAGAGCACGACGGGTTCGGTCACAGAGCTTCTGGTGCAGAGCTTCTGGTGTGCAACTGCAGGCACCGCAACTATGATGTCCTATGGGAGGCGATAGGTGGGGGGTGCTGGCTTTTGGCATTGCACAGGGCACCACTGAAATTTGAGACAGACGCCAAGGTCCGCCACTGGGCAGGCACCTGCATGGACCATGCTGTGCTTGGTTGGAGGCCTGAGATCCAATCACTCACTCACGGATCCATTGATCCAAGGGTATCTTATTCAGATACCTTCAGAGAAGATGCAGCTGTACCACTGTACTCTCACACCACAATTGTGCAGCTTATGACTTGCTTGTGTGGTCCCCCACCCCCAGAAGGTAAGCAATAAACAGACATAGTTCAACCCACTGGATAATTCCTCCAGTAATAAAGTAATGCTCAGGTGCTTCATAAGGCAATACAAGGCCAGGACAGTGTGGGGAATCTTTGCTGGTCCCAAGCACTCCATCCTCCTCATCTGGGTTTGGACCTGAAAGACCCAGCAAAAGTATGGGTAAGTTGTGAGCAAGTGAAATTTGTGACACTTCACAACAGCATTGCTGACCATGGGGCACTGCTGTTAAGGCAGGCATGTCCAAAGTCCGTTTTGGGGGTCTAATCCGGCCCGCCGGTCAGTTTAATCTGGCCCCTGTGGCAGTTTACCCTGGGGTAAAATCCTAAAAAACAACAACAACTTCAATCCCCCCAAAAAAGGTTAACAACTTTGGTCGGCCCTCACGGCCCTTCACTTCATCAAACCTGGCCCGCTTTGAAAAAAATTTGGACACCACTGTGTTAAGGCATCAGCCATCAGCCTTGGCTTCAAGCTTTCTGGCCTTCTGACGCTTGAGCCAATGTGAGATAGCCTTAACTCTGTTCTTAAACTAACTAATATATATATATATGGGTTTGGAATCAGACAGAGGTAGTTGAACTTAGGTCCCCTTGAAATAACAGAGACAAGTACTGTAAGTCAGGACTTTTAAGTCCTGTTGATTTCAATAACAATCGAAGTAACTTAGCCTGAATCCAATCCATAATTTATATTTTTGTTTGCAATATGTGTATGCTCACATATACGTTTCTACCCATGGAAGGGCGTGTTCTGTTATCGCAAGTGGAGAGCCCCAGGGTTCATGACCTACTTTGCCTGCCACTCAGTCCATTAGTAACACAGACTTTCAGGCATGCAGTGATGTCAGGGCTGTCAAGATCAATTAAAAACCTGTCCAATCCTTGCTGTCACATTAGCTTCAAGTCATTTCTGTCTCCTGTGTTTGTGTGTGTTTAAGTGCGTTTCCTGTCAGATTTTGTAGTTTTGAAAAAATCTGACAGATGCTGTGCAGAACAGTTCTATAAACAGGACTTCAGACAACCTTTGCCAGGAGGAAGCATGTTTTCCAGATCAAAGCCAATGTTTTAATTTTACACAAAAATGCCGTCCTTCCTTCTCCCTGTACTACCTAGGATGCAGAGGATTTAGCAAAATGGTAGAAAGTGAAACTCTTAACTGGAAATGGAGAATCTACTCTAAGGAAAGTGGGTATCTTTTCCCTCTGGAACCTGGTCTGGCCCTACCATTAGGCAGAGTGAGGCAGCCCAGTCAGGCAGCAGATGCTGGGAGGGGGCAGGGGAGAGAGCAAGGAGTGGTGGCAAAGTCTTGGAGGGCAGAGCTATGTGTACCATATGGCCTGACCTGCACCCCTAAGCTAGCCCTGTTGCCCTCAGGTGCAGTGGAGGACACTGTTGCTCACTTCAGTGTTGAAGTAAGGTTCAATTGCCAGTCTGGTTGGCTTCTGTATGTTGAATGGAGGGAGCCATCTTGTATTTCATCTTGCCTTTTACCTCAGGCTGTAAAATGGCTTGAGCTGGCTCTGTCTGGAACCCTTCCATGCTCTTCTCAGAAAGTCAGCAATGTGTTGAAGTAATGGCTCTTATGGCTCAAAGTTGGACTGCCCAGAACTGCTTTTGAACCATATTTTCCAGTTCTTGCACCTATGGAGAGAACCTTTGTGAGTTTAGGTGACACAACAGTGTCAAGGCCTTGACAGGTCTTGCTTTCCTTTTTGTCACAGGTCGCTGCGGTAGGAAATAGTGCATCTGCCCAAATGAATATAATCGTGAACCTGGCCAAATGGATGAAAACTGCATATCAGAATGAAGGACATGATTAAACTATAGTATAGAACATGCTGCCACAAGCTGTAGTGATGGACGCCAAGTTGTACAGCTTCCAAAGGGGATTAGATAGATTCATAGAGGATAACACTATTAGTGGCTATATGTTCTGGCCAGTCTAAGGGGCCCCATGCTTCTGGAAAGCAGTTGCTGGGCTTCATAAGAAGAAGAGTGCTGCTCATGCCTTGCTTGTGGGTTTCCCATAAGCATCTGGGTGGCGACTGTGAGAACAGAATGTTGAGCAGGATTCCTCTTAGGTTCTTACAAAAGCATTGCAACTGCAGAATCCAGATTTCAATTTTAAAACATCAGATTGCAGCCGTGTAGACCAAGTCACCACATTCCTGATGTTTAGAGCACACCCCCATAGGAACACGGAAGAGGTTATGGGGAGTCAGAATCCCAGGTAGATGAGGCAAAGTCCTCACAGTGATTTTAGCTCATGGTCAGTTTAGTACCTGCACGCCAGTCAAGATTTGCTAAGAGCTTAGGGACAACTTAAACACAGTTTTGCACAACACAGTTTTGCTATAAGTGTTTACAATTGCACACACACACACACACACACACACACACACAGAGAGAGAGAGAGAGAGAGAGAGAGAGCCTTGTTTACAATTACAACTCTGCCTGAATCATGCTCTTTGTGTCCTGATTGAGTCAGATGAGTGGGGGTATCCTACAGGGCAATATGAGGAAGCCTGAAATTGAACAGGGACAGATAACTCAGCTCCATGAGTCAAAAGGGCTTTGGTGGTTTCCTCTATTCATGGATCACGTTGCCTGGCCTGCCTGCCTGCCTGCCTGCCTGGCCTCTCTCCTTCTTCCCAACGCTTTCCCCCACCCCGTCCCCTCCTCTGGTGGAGCCACCTGCCGGGCAGTGAGGGGCTGGCAGTGGCTGCGGTGGCTGGAGCTGGGCTGGGTTGAGCGCAGACCCAGTGGAGGGGAGGCAAGGCCCAGGACTGAGGCAGTGGTTCCCTCCAGATTGGACTCCCAATTTTCCCCCTCCTGCTCCTGCTCCCTTCTTCCTTCTTTTCCTCCCTTCCCCCTTTTTGGGAATCCCAGAAGTTTGTGTTTTAATAACTACCTGTTGTAGCCTGATCATACAGTGAAGCGCATGCATGTGCAACAGACACGTTTCCTGAGAATGCAATTTAACCCTACGTATGCAGCCAAGGTAAAGGTAAAGGTACCCCTGCCCGTACGGGCCAGTCTTGACAGACTCTAGGGTTGTGCGCCCATCTCACTCAAAGCGGCCAAGGGCCAGCGCTGTCCGAAGACACTTCCGGGTCACGTGGCCAGCGTGACATCGCTGCTCTGGCGAGCCAGAGCCACACACGGAAACACCGTTTACCTTCCCGCTAGTAAGCGGTCCCTATTTATCTACTTGCACCCAGGGGTGCTTTCGAACTGCTAGGTTGGCAGGCGCTGGGACCGAACAACGGGAGCGCACCCCGCCGCGGGGATTCGAACCGCCGACCTTTCGATCGGCAAGCCCTAGGCGCTGAGGCTTTTACCCACAGCGCCACCCACGTCCCCAAACTAACCAAACTAACCAGCAAATTCCATTATTGCCCATTTAAGTTCATTAATCCTTCAATATTTGTGCCCAGAGGAACTTCTGAGTGTTCTTGCTAATATTCACAAATTCAGCCACACTCCCTGTATATATCAGTGACTTGCAAAATGGGGACTTGCACATTTCCAGCAAACCAAGTGAGATAAACCTCAAAAGGTACTTTAAAAACAAGTATTTTCGTATCACTTCACTCCAGAGGGTTGTTATGCCTCTAGCATTTTAAGTAAAATGTAACTCATAATCAGAAGCAAAGGTCATTTCATATCTACTGCATGAGGAATGTGCTCTGCTGACTACATTTATGCGAAGCACATCAGGCAGAACAAATATTTTGAAGTTCTTCAATAAATAGTTTTCGCACCTTTTTTGCTCACTTGGTTTGTTGATTTTGGAAGCTGGTGCTGCTCTCCTTTCTTTCGTTTTTGTTGACTCTTACATATCTCCCCTTCACTTAAGATGGCTGCAGAAGCCCATTATTCTTTGGACCCCTCTTTTCTGTGAGAAAATGGAGGACAGTGAATCATGGCCAGAACACTCTAATTGAATCCTCCATCTCACTCTGAAATGAATTTAATTGGTTGGCTGGTGTGACAAGGAGCAAATTTCAAGTAGTTCCTTGTGAAGCTCTTTGGTTTTGTTGAAATCACCTTGCATTGACAAGCAAGAATAACCTGAGGTTTTAACATCGTTATGGGTATTTTATTTTATGTTGTTTTGTTTTTGCCCTCTTGGCTCCTGAGTTAGGGGAGAAGAAAACAATTGGGAAAAGCAGTATTTATTTTGGAAGGCTGCACATCTTTACTTCAGAATGTCTGTTTTTGCAAAGTTGCTTCAGTTCAACCTCCTCATCCCCATCCATGCTTTCAACATTAAAAGTTCTTTTATGTGGCATTATGTGGTGAAGTAACTGACCACTCGGCTAAGTATAGTGTAGTCATTGCCTAGTTCAACTTCAGATGTGGCCCAAGCCACTGTAATTGACCTGAAGAAATATTGTTGTCATTCTTGCCTATTGCACTGAAGGAGAGTTACCTACAGAGCCACAAACAAACCATCATTTAAAGGGTGGGGGAGTTTGTAGCCCATATAATTGAATAGAATTTCCCTGTCCAAATCCACAATCCTTTAAATGCTCCAGAATTCAGTAAGAATTCAGGCTGCTTACACCCTAGCCCACTTGTAGAATAAAAAAAAAAAAAAACCACCCACTTTTTTTTCTCAATTTGGAATCATTTGAACTCATCCTTTCAATCTAGATTGATTCTGGATCCTGCCACCCACAAGGGTAGACATGGTTTCAAGAGAACTACTGCAGCCTATATTTCCCCCCTTCATTCAATATCTCAAATATTTGCTAAAGTCTGACATTCATTAATTTATTGGGTTGGCAGGTTTCTCTCTCTCCCTCCCCCCCCCCCCGTTCATAATAGTATATCTGATGTTAAAATGTATATTGGGCTGCATAAACACTATTTATTTAAAGCACGTTCTGCCCTCCCACAAGAATCCTGGGAACTGCAGCTTACCCCTCACCATTCTACAACTCCCAGCGTACAGTCCCCAGAATTATTTGGGAGCGCTTTAAAAATATGCTGTGTGTACACAGCCTTGGTCTCTCTATCCTACATTTGCAACATTTGCACACAAGTAACACAGTTCAAAAGTGAAAAGAGACATTGAAGGCAGTATAAGAGTACATGCCTTCTCCTGTCTTTGCTCCTTTCGGTCCATTTAAGGCAGGCATGACCAAACTTGGGCCCTTTAGCTGTTTTGGGACTACAACTCCCATCATCCCTAGCTAACAGGACCAGTGGTCAGGGATGGTGGGAATTGTAGTCCCAAGACAGCTGACGGGCCAAGTTTGGCCATGCCTGATTTAGGGTTTGATGTCACAAAACAAAGGAACACAGGGTGCTTCCTTATGCTGAGAGTCAGGCTGTTTTGGTCTGTCTAGCAGTGACTGGCAGAAACGCTCCAGGATTTCAGACAGAAAAGGCTCCCAGCCCTACCTGGAGATGTCAGGCTTGAACTTGGGACCCTGGGCCTGCAAAGCACGCAGGTGCTGTGCCCCTGAGCCACAGCCCTTCCCCCAATAAGTCAGGGTTTTAAAATGGCCACGGCATCAAGTGACCACTTTGCCATTCAGGCTGGTTGCTGCCAGAAGAACTGGTACAAACCAGACACAGTGCAAAGTTAATAGATAACTAGGGTCTTGAGGGGAACCTGGGAGATAGCCAGAATAACAGTGCCCAGCCACTTAATTAGCAAGCGCGGTAATTTAGGATGGGCACTACCTGGAAGCGTTACAGAAGACCTCGTTGACCGCCGCATGCCTCTCGGAGACACGAGCAACGGTCATTACCGCCACAGCAAATGCTGAAAGAACCGAGCCTTTGAGCGCAGCTTGACACTGCTGTAATCAAGTGCTGCTCTTAATGTACTCCTGCAAATAATCCTCGCTCGTGTCACGTGCCGGCAGCAAAGTGCTGCAGCAGGGCCCCCCTCTGGAAGGCAGACTTATTTCCAACCTTCGTTTTTTCGCTGAAGGAAGGACATTTGTGCCATTGTGCAAGGCTTAGCCAAATTGGTTGGGCCTGCCGCTTTTTGCAGCTCTCGCTGCAGGGCGGTGTCACTTTAGCCACACGGGTTTGGGGTAATGTGATTGGTGTGATTAATGCTAGCAGCTTGGCTCAAGGTGTGTGTAGTGCTGCTCTTTCCTCAGCTGAAAAACAAGACGGGCTTGTCATTTTCCAGAACAAAGGCAGGAAACATCGAGAGCAGCAGCAGCAGCAGGACTCAGTATGGTAGTTTACTGCTTGATCGAGCTCTGCTTTCTGTGGAAGAACAAAAGGAGCAGGATCGGCTACCATATATGGTGCTGTTTAAATGGCATAGGCCAGTCTCCCCCAAGCTGGCGCCCTCCAGGTGTCTTGGACTACAGCTCCCATCAGCCCCAGCCAGCACAAAACATCTGGGAGGGAGAGCCAAGTTGGGAAAAGCTGGCACTGATCATTAAGGACCATAATCTCCAAGAAATACGTGTCAAAAACATTTTCATTTTTCCTCATAGTATTTTTGTACTGCTTTAAAATAGCTTGGGATTGGTCAGAAGTGTTTAACTTCATTCAGAATGGTATGATTTATTTATTTTTTAACATAATATATCCACGTATATATATAAAAAAAAATTAAAGGAGGGAATCTCACTGCACACAAATTATCGGTGATATCTAAGCCATACTCAGAATATACCCATTAATTTAAATGAGGGTGCTTAAAGGTCACCCCATGGTTAAAGTCCCGAGACACTATTACTTATTTAGAGAGAACAAATACATTTAGGGAAGGCATTCTGCCTCCATTAAGCCTTCCTGAGCTGTACTAAAAGTGCATTGGGTGCTGTGAAACAGTGTGCTCCATAAATGTTTGTGGCATTTTTCCCCATTATCACACACGAAACAAATTTGGCATAATAAACTAAAACAAAAGTCTAGGTTAGTCAGGGATGAAATCTACATGGCACAGTTGAGTGCCTGTCCCTGCAGAGAGGGTAAACTTTGGGTAAACCACCCAAAATGTATGCTGAAGAGTTTGCTAAAACAGTCATAGCAGATAAAGCTGTTGATAGTAACTACAGTGGTACCTCGGGTTACATATGCTTCAGGTTACATATGCTTCAGGTTACAGACTCTGCTAACCCAGAAATAGTACCTCGGGTTAAGAAATTTGCTTCAGGATGAGAACAGAAATTGTGGTCCAGCGGCACGGCAGCAGCGGGAGGCCCCATTAGCTAAAGTGGTGCTTCAGGTTAAGAACAGTTTCAGGTTAAGAACAGACCTCCAGAACGAATTAAGTACTTAACCCGAGGTACCACTGTAGTTCTAGTTGTGAGGGTGGGGGATGGGGAGGGGCCTCACAAGAGGAGTAGCCTAGGGCCTCTCTTCATCTAAATCCAGCCCTGCCACCTGGTAACAATCTTCCTCACTATGATAAGACATAGTGTATTTCTTTTTAAATTATAGCAATTATTCCTACATTTTTTATTAACGGAAAGATGAGTCCTCTCTTGTTCCTTTTGTGGTGAAGTATTTCCTCATTTTGGGTGATGGAGAAGTGCTGATGGTAGCATCCTTTCTTGCCAACTGGGCAGCGGGGGTGGGGGAGCGAGCGCCAAGGGTCCTCCTTAGTTGGCCACTCTGTGACCCTTTCGTTCCCCCCTGCAATCTGAAATAAAAGCAGAACTTCTACTATTCCAGTGGTGCATGGAAACAGGAGGGGTGAGCAGGAGGTTATCTCTACCATTACTTATCTTCCTTTTAATAGGGGAGAGAGGAGAGGAGAGGAAGCAAAGCTATAATCATGAGTGACAAGAACACCACTCAGCTTTCTGAAAAATAGAAAGGGACCTAATTTCATGAAGGAGGCACACAAGGGCCTCAGATGATGAGTGCAGGGTCCAGGCTGGCTCACATTTCATATGAAGCGTTTTACCCATTATGCTGTGTTCCATTGTTCATCTGTTTTATCTTGTGACTATTTGGAATGTAATTAATGAACATAATTATTGAATTATTGTTTTTAATGAAAGTCGTTGGTTGTGTTGGCAAATTCTTAGCTGGAAATGGCAGTGGGGTGTCATATATGATTAGAAACAAGAAATAAGGCTGAAATTCTGATGCCAGCCTTAGGATACAGTGTAAATGCCGTTCCATCACTGGAATGGAGCTGCCTCCATGGGACAGCGCTTACGCCCCTCAGGAAACCCTAGATATGCCCATGGGGTGTTCCATAGGCATAGACATATTACCAATGGTGGGTCACTGCTGCTAGGGATTTGGAAATGGGGCATGTCAGGGCCATGCTGGGGTGGATCACAAGATGTCTTAGAACCACAAGATCCAGTTGATCAGGAAGATGGTGTTTGACCTGTTTTAGATAGGGCCAAAATTCATCCTATTAAAGGACCAGGAACTACTATTAATTCTGGCCTTAAGTGTGTCCTTCAGGTTATCCCTTGTTTAGACTGTGTACACATCACTAGCTTTAAAAGATTGTTCTTTATCTCAATTCAGATCAAAATTGGTTCAGGGCTTGGGACATATAATAATGTGTAAGAAACAACAGGATAGATAGGGGTTGTGGCTATTGTCGCTGTGTACACCACACAGTTCTGCTTTTCCACTGTGGATTTGTAAACAGTCAAAGCAATGTTTGAAAACAGAATGAAAAAATATTTGGCCTGGGTTAAAAATGGGCAGATTAGCTCCCTGTAAACCATATTTACAAGAGATATTTTCAGATGTATTTTCAGGAGAGCTTTTCGGAGAGCAATGACAGGAACTGTGCGGCTAAGGAGCTCCTCGTCACCTGCTAAGCTGCTTATATTTATAAAGAGACATTTTCTCTCAGACAATGTCTACTGCTCTGTTCAACAAAAATGTGGATTTCTGCTGGCTATCCATGACAGAAACATTACTGAATAAGTGGCCACTTTTGCAAACAGTGCATGGACAGAGGATTTTGTATTGTTTGTGGCTGTTAAATTCTAATCAAGCCTTCTGATCCCTGGATCCAGCAAGTGTTAAAATGTAAGCCAAGCTAGCTTCCTGGGTTGAAGGTGATCACCTGGGTGATAGGCCAATAAGAGAACAAAGAAAGGAAGCTCTGTGCCAGACAGCAAATGGGTTGGGGCCCCTCCCTCAACTCAGAGATAATTATAAGGACAAAGCCTGAATTGAGAGGGCAGAGTTTGCTGTAATGTGAGGAAAAAGCTGCAGACTGGAAAACCAGGGAGGCAGAGCACAATGTTTGATTTCGGTTTTAATCCAAGGCTGCAGCTATGGGAGTAGCAGGACCTACTTGGTGTTGATGCTGTGAACCCCTCCATCATAAGCTCAGGTTGTATATGTGTATAAATAAACCATATATCATAAAGACACCACATTCTCCACTATGTTCTCATTCCCAAAGGGAAACACGAAACCTGAGTGAGAGCCTCGGACCCCTGGAATCTCACACTGCTCAGAGATTAGGGTAGCATGCAACAATACCTTGGCAAGACAAGTTTTTATGGCATAACATTGCTAACATTTATAGTATGTTATGTGAAAATAATAACTTTTCTATGATGTATCGTTTAAACAAACTTAAATAGTCTTTCTGCCTAGAGCCGAAGATGTGAATTTGCAGTATGTTCATATTTAGGTTTTAAAAGCTACCATGCCACATTCAGAAAGCACACAACATTCCCCTAAGGGTAGCTATCTCTGTTCTAAATGCTGAATTGATCTGCAATTATTTGGTGGAGATTTTCTCCCTATTTTATGGAGCATCAAAGAACAGATGCAACTGAGGGGCTGTCAAAAGCAGTATAGAGCCAACTTTGATCCGTTTTGTGCAATTTGTGAAAGTATTGCTATTGGCAGACACCTTTTTCCTTACTAAATGCGGACAGGAGTTTTACTTTAGCTGATTCCCAGAACACATTAGAAATCCCCTTCACAATTTTTGGATTCCCTTACCAGAACTATAGCAAAGCCTGACCTCTTGTGGTAGGTAGAGTGCAAAGCAATTGCTTCACATAAGGCAACCAGCTGCATGATCGCTATCAGATGGTTGGATCTAAACACAGGAATACAACACTGTAGATAAGTCAGAAATTAGATTGGTTTTGCCAAAAGGAAAAACTACAACGAGAAATCCCATTTTAAACAATTCTCACTCTTTGGCGCCTTCTGGTATTCTATGTTTAAAACGCATTCAAATCGCGTTATTGTGATGAATGCAGCTGAGTGCAGTCCATAACGTTAAAAAGGTGTACATAAGTTATTAGAGATAGAGAAAGGCTTATAGGTCTGGAAGATAATGGGAAAGCCATCTAGCCCAGTTCTCACCCAGAGCAGGACCCTCCTTGCCTGAAAGCTTCACTCATTTGACTTTTCACTTGTTTCTGAAGATTGAAAATCTTCTTGTAGAAATGGGCTTGTTTCAGTTCCTAGCACTGCTAACAATATATGATGCTCAAAGCATAGCCTGATTATCGATGTTCAAATGGTAGCCACTTCCTGTCCAGTTAAGAGAGTCCATTCACTCTCCTACTTCAATTCCATACTCTGTCTATGTCAAAAAAGTTGAGTCTCTGGACTGTAAATTCTTCAAGTGCAGGATACCAACCCAATACCTTGTGGCAACAGAATGTATGATACACAATTGTATATGATGCTCAATATAATTATTGCATTTATATTGCATCCTTCCTCCAAGGAGATCAGGGCGATGTACACAGTTCTCTCCCTTGCCCTTTAATTTTCAGAACAACCTTGCAAGTCACCCAGTAAGTTTGCATAGATGGGCAGGGATTGGCATTGCTATACAGTCGTACCTTGTTTTTCAAACAGAATGTGTTCTGGAAGTCCGTCCGACTTCCAAAATGTTCAGAAACCAAGGCACGGCTTCTAATTGGCTGCAGGAGCATCCTGCAGCCAACCAGAAGCTGCGAAAGTCATGCCGGACGTTTAGCTTCCAAGGCAAAGTTTGCAAACCAGAACACCTACTTCCGGGTTTGCGATGTTCAAGTTCCGAGTTGTTTGTGAACTAAGCTGTTCGAAAACCAAGGTACAACTGTTCCTCCCTGGAGAAAGAATAGCTCATACAAGAGAGAGAGAGCACAGTTGCTAGAGCATGAGACTCTTAATCTCAGGATTTTGGGTTCGAGCTCCACGTTGGACAAAAGGTTAGAGAAGGCTTCATGGAGAAACAGAGAGGAGAAGGTGGGCAGGTTGGTGGGGAAAGAAGACACGTTGCTTGTTTCACATTTTCTTTATTGACTGCCACTGGCTGAGTTCTCAGATTGCGCCAGACATCAGTAAAAGAGGTGGAGCTATGTTAGAATTACAGCAAGATTAAGGAAGATGGTGTGATAACACGCAGGCCTGGGGGAAAGCTCAGTAGGGATTTGAAGCCTCAGCACTTGTGATGGACCCCCGAGTGGGTCTGCAAAGACCATGGAGAGGTGTGCTTGTCCTTGCACCAGCAGAGGAAACGACAGTTGATGTTGTAAATGGATGTACTTTTTTCCTCTCTTTCAACTTTGCTAGAAAAAAGTTACAACCCTTCCCAAACACTTTTTGTGGTTCTTCCTCCTTTTAAAAAGTGCATGGCACATTCGTTACAAGTACCACCCACTCTTTCTTCCTCTTCTTCTCCCCTCTCACTAATCAGCTTAGCTCTCGCTTGCTCTTAATTACTTTAGGGTAGAACAAGCCTGTACTGTTGCTTTCGCTGCACCAAACTTAGCATTAACAATTGATGCATTGAGAGCTAATGCTGCTGTCTGGCCAGCTCTTGTGTTTGGGGCTTGGCAGATGTTTATCCAAACTAGCACAGCATCCTAGACCATTTCAGCAAGTATGTCAGATCTGCTGCAGCACCCTTTCGCCTTCCACGTTGTCACCCTGATATCACAAGGTTTTAGGCTTCAGCTTCAAAGTCCTCTAGCCGCTCACCCGGCCTCTCATTCCATCCAAGAGAAAAATTAGAACAAAAAAGAGAAAGAGAGAGAAACCCTTCTAGATATTCACTGATATCTATGTAATGGCTCTGTGAATGAGGCCTGCAAGTGAAGTGTGACAGCCTGGATGCTTCTTCAGCAGCAGCAGGTTCAGCCTAGGAAGAAGGAGCCGAGGTTGGCTTCTCCTCACGGGATACAGGGATGGGTCTCTCGCTGTGGCTGGGGTCAGTGTTGGACTGGACCTTGGGAGCCGAGAAGGTCAGCATGCCATCAGCAGAGAGAGAGCAGGTGATGGCCGCTTGGTCCACATTGGATGGGAAGCGGTACCGACGGTGGAATTCACGGGAAATATACCCATGGTCATCCTGACAAGAGACAAAAGAAATCGAGAGCATTACTTTTTTTAAAAAAAAATTGCAGCTGTCCTGTGAGATAAAGTAATCAGTATTTTAACTGCAGAGATAGAGAACTCAGGCTGAACGGCTTGCCAAACGCCTCCTCAGCTGTAACTTAAAGGGGAGTCTCGGATACAAAATGGAGTTCTCAGAGTGGTTTAACAGTCAATCCCTCCTCAAAGGGAACTCTGGGAATTATAGCTCTGGGAGGGGACTAGGGGGTCTCCCAACAACTCTCAGCACCCTTAACAAACTACAGCTCCCAGGATTTTGGGGGGAAGTCACAACTGTTTAAAGTGGCATGATTCTGCTTTAAATGTATAGTGCAGATGGTGCCTAAGATTTCCACTCACTGAGCGTGGTTGTAGGCCTTGGGGTATTCCTGCCTTCCATTTTTTGAAGGCTTTCCATTTCAGATGTAGTAATTTCCAAGTTCAAGGCTCTTGATTCCTTCTTGTGTCTTGTTTTAACACTTCTCATTTGTGCTGGCTTATAAAAGCTCAGCCTTTGCAGTTGATTCAGAGCTACTAACCACTGGGAAATCCTCCCCAATTGGGCTTCTATTGACTTTTTACCTAGTGTACCGCCTAAAATTAATTTCTAGCTTTGCTAATTTAAGACTAATTTGTCCTTACTTTGTTCTTTGCCTCACAAAGAAAACATTGGAATGATTGGATTGTGACACACACACACACACACACACACACTTTCTTTGTCCTAAGAGTCATGGACTGACCTGAAACCAATTAGCACCCAAGGCAAGCTAATCTCATTTAGTCTTCAAGTCTCCAGCCCAGTCAAGCCATTCTTATCTCTCCACAACCACCCAGTGCCCAACTTGCAGGTTTTACTTAACATCCAGCTGGATGAAGGGTTATGAGCAACTTGAAAACTTGCTCATTATTTTTTTATACCTCGATTGGCTTCAGTAAAGGTACTGCACTACTGTAGATTTTGGATTTTGTTTTCTATGGACCAACCCAGCTATCTATCCTGTTTCAGAGTTATTAAAGTGCAGACATTTTCTTGGAATTTCAGATTACATTACATTATTTCTGTACTGGAAAAAAATAATTACCCAGTGATGCCCACTGTCATCTAAGTGCTATGGAGTACATGATGAAAGAAAATGGATTTTTAAAAATCCTAACCATAACAGTATGTATCACCAAATCTGACATTTGTGCTTTCCTAAAGCAGATGCATACACCTCTGAGCAAAATCTCAGTAGTTAATGCTAAATAAAATGAATTTTTCATTCCAGCTGAGTAATTTTTACTTTCTTTATCCCTTCTGCTTACCTGTCTCTCACTGTGTTTGCCATGAATTTCCACAAAGTCTTCAATGACCTTCACACTCAAATCTTCAGGAGAGAAATGTTTTACATCCAAAAAGATTGTAAACTTGTCCCGGTCAGATCTTACCTAAAAGTGAAATAACAAGAAACCACCCCCCAAACAGAATTAGAATTCAAACCGGTTGTTACTAACACTAGACAACACTAGGCAATTATTTAAAGAACAAAGTAGCTTTTAAGTCATATCATTTACTCTGTGATTATATTTCTCAGATTCCCTGTGAGATAATTTGTGACGGCAAAATCATTAAGACATGTTCTTAAACCCATGAAATTAGCAAGTGTCTTTTTATTATTCTTTTCAGTTTTCAAAAGGATTTGTTTTGAAAAGCAGGTGAGAATTCAGTCTACAACTTGAGTCAGTTCACTCACAATTGGCACCAGTGACTTAACTACTGGTATTCTGGATTGGCAAGTTGGTAGGTTTGGGTGTGATTTTAGGATGCTACATACAATTGCCTAAATGCTGTTTGCAATCCAGCTTGTTTGCAATCCATTCTTCACTCCAGTTATGCCCACTGTACTATTCAGTTTCCGCTGAGTCACTTCAGCATTTATCTGTTTTGTGGATAAATTATTTCTTGCCCCCAGCAACCCAAAGGGTAATCAGAGGCTTTTGGCAATTTTTGCAACTTGCTTGTATGACTCTAAAAACCTGGGCATGCACACACACTGCAGGAGACTTGAGTTTCATGGCTAACTTTTAGAAGCTGCCACTGCTTTTCATCGGCAGAGCTCTTCCTAGATTTCTGAGCCGGTCAGACCATAAATGTACACAGAATATCCAACAAAACCCAATATGGTCACATGTCCTATTGGAATGTTCTGAACACAGCCTGAAAAGTGACATTTTATGAATAACCTTTGAGCTGCTCTTCCCAAGAGACCACTATGCAGCGCATCAAACAAAACTCAAAACCCGCATTTTTAAAAAGGCAACAAAATGTACTTGATTAAGTAAGAATCTGCTTCATTTTTAGGGGAAGGGCCACAGCTCAGTGTTACGGAATCTGCTTTGCATGCACAATGTCTCAGGTTCAATTGGATAGCTCAGTTAGTTAGAGTGTGGTGCTGATAATGCCAAGGTTACAGTTTGATCCCCCATAAGGGACAGCTGCATATTCCTGCATTGCAGGGGGTTGGACTAGATGATTCTCAGGGTCCCCTCCAAATCCACAGTACTATGAATCCATGAAATGCAACAATATACAAAGTCCCCAGCATCTCCAGGTAGGGCTGGCAGAAACCCTGTAGAGCTACTGCCAGTTATTCTGGACCAGGGATTGGGAATCTAGCTATCCAGACAGTCCTGGACTCCAATTCCCATCATCCCTAGCCACCATGGCCAATGGTCAGAAATGATGGGAGCAATATCTAGGTCACAGGTTCCCCATCCCTGATGTAGACAATACTAAGCTAGTCAGACCAATTTCTGACTCAGAATAAAGCACCTTCCTATGTGGTTGTTTTTTTTTAAACCTACCTAATTTGTAAGTGACACAGAGATCATCTAAACATGCGACACACTCCCTTCAGATAGTTAAGAGATGTTAAAATACGATTTTCCAATTCTGCTTATTTTTCTTAAAACTGTTATCACATAAATCCTGAACTACAGTTTCTGTCAAATATTGTTCTTTCTAGCACCTTATCAATCTATCCCGTTCAATATGGGATTAAACTGATTAAACCATGCAACACACCTGGTGGTGTGCAAAAAGTTTGCTTTTTTTTAAAAAAAAGAGAGCTTCAAATGTATTCAGGAACACGAATCTTACCTCAGAGACACCTGACTCCAGAACGGTGCGGAAGAGAGATTGCCTGTAGTATGGGCTGATGGTCGAGGAAAGCAAAGGCAGGAGATCATATTCAAAAAGACCTTCTCCAAAAAACTGATCAAACAAACGGCTTGGAATTAAAGGTCCAAGAGCCCGTTTGAACCAGGGGTGCTGAATGGTAATATCCATGGTCTCTGCTGCTGCAAGTTTGGCGGTGGAGAGGAGACAGTGCAGTCACTTTGTGACAGTGAAGTCTTTGCTGGACTGCACAGTGGAGGTGTAGAAAACTTCCCTCTATATATACGACTTTCACAGAATGAAGGCATTAGTGGGATTTCTCTGGAAAGACATGATCTCATGATGAAGGCCAATCTGGTCAGCAGAAATTGTAGGGGCTGACCCGAGAGTGACAGTCTGGTTAGAATCAGTGCCAGATATCTCTCTGAACAGCAGCTGGCTGGCCTGCAGCATTCTGCGGACATAGGAGGGTATCACCACGGCCCGGCAGTACAGAACACCAACCCTCACCTACACGAGCCGTTCCAAAAGACTGTTATTGTCGTTGACATTACTGTGGAACATTTTAACAAGAAAACTCACTAGCCTTTTTTTACTCGCATGTTGGTTTGGTGTTCGCCCGAGAGGGAAGAAAGCAAATATTTTACACTGTATACTTTACCTCTCCACCCCCCCCCCACACCCAAAAAAGAGAGAGGGTTTCCACTAAATGACAGAAAATAGGAGGCATGCTTCCAGACTGTTACTGGTTTCAGGTAGGGTTCAATCATACGCTAGCAAATTCAGGCTGAGTATTTAAAGTTGATTTGAAATAACTGGCTTGCTCTGCTCCCAGCACCTCATGCTGGGAGGCGCAAATTTTGGGCCCTTGGAGTGGTGTTATCCTCTAGGAACTGAGTCACTTCACTGGATACAGAAACATTCCTGAAGGCCTCCCAGTTGTGAAAACTGCAAAGAGGGCCTTGAAACGCTTTTGAGGTGTTACCATCCAAGGGAGGTCTTGAAACAGGTCCTTATCTGGAAGCCTGTCTGTTGTCTGCTGCTTAGAGCATTCTTTAACACAAGAATAATTATTTATGTACTATATGGTTCTTTGCAAGCATTGCTGAAATGTAGATTTGGCAGTTGTAACAATATTCCGTTTACTTTGTGGCAAACTTCTCATTATCAATATACTGTTGGTACAATAATATATTGTACCATATTGTTTCGCTTTAAAACTTCAAACTGAAAGCTGTCATGTAGCTGTCCCTTAAATGTAGATGAAGCAACCCAGGGCCGTCAAGATGTTGTCGAACTCCATTGCCCAGCAGCAGCAACGAAGATGAGAATTGGTAAGTGAGGACGGGAGTTGCAATCCAGCAACATCTGGAGAGCCACAGGTTCCCCATCCCTTCCTTAGTGTGAGACAAAAATCCACATAGGCAGAAATCCGAGGCTTGCTCTGGAATTCAGTCATCCAAGTAACTGAATGAGTGAAGCTGCTCCATCCCTGCATCATCTCTGAGCTGTGCCCCCCCCCCGCCACCCACAAACCTTCTTCCTTCCTCTACCTGGAAGAGGAGATATGCATTTTCCAGTAAGAATGTCTCCCTATCTCTATGGGATTTTGTGGTGGCTCTCCCTTACATATTCATGGTCCATTTACAATGGGTATTTGTCATGTTAATTTTAAATTTATCATGTGCACAATGGCCTGCAGAGTGTCAACTGAGAAATTGCTGAATGTTAAGCTTGCATGGTTATTCCATCTTCTACCCTTCACAAGAAACAGGGAACTGGGTGGGGAGACCCCTAGTGCTGTGCAAGGCCACGGCCAGACTGAACTTTGGAAAAGGCTTGGTATCAGCTCAGTGTTTTCCAAAACTGGGTCAGATCAAAGGCCTGTCTAGCTCAGCACCCTCTTCCCACAGCAGCCAACCAGATACGTATGGGAAGCCAGCAACCAAGGCCTCCTGTTTTTAAGGGCAAACGTCTGAGCATTAGCCTTGTCTTGGTTCCTGCCCTTTAGGACCATACAATTTTACCTTCTTCCATATTTAAAATGGTTAGGGGTTCATTTTATTGCAGCATGTGCTTGAATTTGGAGCAGCTTTTCCATTTGAGCTGCATGTTGGAAAAGCTAAATATCAGCTCTCTTTATACAAAGGCAGATATTTATTTTATCTAAAGAATTTATATAATGTCAACAGTCTGCCTGGGCCCAGCCAAAGGGGCTTAAAAAGTTACTAGCAATCCCTTTTTTCCACCTCAGAGCCCATGTCCTGAACACTGAGCAAATCCCATCAGTGCCCGGGGCGTATAATATCATTGTTGTCAAATCAATGGTGAATGTACGTGGTGTTAATCCCTGGCACTTATTCAACCAAGCTCAGCAAGTTTCAGCAGCACAATACACTCCATGTCTTCATCAATGGATTTATATGGTGAATGAGATGCTCAACACTTCAGCCCATGGATCTTCAGGACAGTGGGAATGGGGGAAAGCAAGATCACATGGGAAGTGCTACAGATTAAGGGGTGGGCTGCCCCTTTGCGCATAGAATAAGATATAAAGGGCCAAATTTAAGCACACTCCTGCCATTTTGTGTTGAGTGCATGATAACATTTTCAGCATTGAAACCATGCTGAAATGTGCTCAACTTTGGTTGCATCGTGCCAAAGTGAGCAATGCAGTATATCTTCTATCAGACGTAACTTTTGTTGTTAAGGGTCCGCTGAAGCATTGAGCAATAATGGCTTTCCTGGGCTCAATGGCTTGAATACTTGCTACTAATAGTAAAACATTAGAGATGGCTATTACATAGTTTGGAAAGGAAAAATAAGATGACACAAAGGAACTGTGTAATGGGATGAGCGACACAAAGTGATTGCTGTACCTGCTGGCAGCCTTAGGAAACAGAGGGTCACAATTCTCTTCCTCTGGGGATTCATCCCCACCCATATTCAGATTTGTTAGAACTGTAGTAAAGCCAGTATGAGCCCTATGGCACAATATGCACCACTAGACAGTTAGTCAAGCCCAGCAAGAAGAACAAGGGAATCCTCATTAGACTGGGAGGATGATGCACAAAGTCTTGGAACTTTGGTATTGTACAATTTTGGTATTGTACATCCGAAGGCAGCCCTGTTTGGGGAAGTTTTTAATGACTGATGTTTTAATGTATTTTTAATCTTTTGTTGGAAGCTGCACAGAGTGGCTGGGATGGGTGGGTAGAAAAAATATATTATTATTATTATTATTATTATTATTATTATTATTATTATTAGGCGAGGACTTGTCCATTTGCTGTAGTCAGGACTCCTTTCCATGACTTTATTTGCTCTCCCAGTAAGTCTTAGATCCGAAGTGTGAAGCACAAAAACATATAGCTTAAACTCTGAACAAAGTCAAAACATAGTACCATGAAATTCTGGAACCTCCATTTCCCAGCATGGTTCCGAAAAGGCAGAAATCCCAACAGTGGAAAGAGGGTGGTGGGCAAAAAGACAACAAAGGCAATGGAAGGTTCTGAAATGCTATACGTTTTTTCCACCTCCCACCCCCACCCGCAAAAAGAATTTCCCTTGAAAACAGCTACAACTATTATCTGCTGTGAATGTTGTTACAAGGCCTTTGACACGGCTGCTTCTAAATACAGAATCTCAGACTTCACATGGCCAAGCTTTCCCCTCTATTATCTCCACAAACTGTAGTTCAGACCATTTGTTCAGTGTGTACACAGCACAGCAGAAGCAATGTGCCATCTTCAGCTGAAATCACAACATGTTCCACATCCATCTAGCGGCCTATCTTCCCATGGATTATGGCCTGGAAAGGCTGGTTTTCTCTTCTGTGAAGCCTTCAAAACCAATGTCTCACATGGTGGGAAGATTTGTAAGCCCCAGACCCTTCTTTTTGTCTAGACAGAACTTATATAAGTTGTCCATGTGCCATACTTGATACAGCTCAATTCCACTATACAGTGGTACCTCAGGTTAAGTACTTAATTCGTTCCGGAGGTCCGTTCTTAACCTGAAACTGTTCTTAACTTGAAGCACCACTTTAGCTAATGGGGCCTCCTGCTGCCGCCGCGCTGCCAGAGCACGATTTCTGTTCTCATCCTGAAGCAAAGTTCTTAACCTGAAGCACTATTTCTGGGTTAGCGGAGTCTGTAACCTGAAGCGTATGTAACCTGAAGCATATGTAACTCGAGGTACCACTGTATAAATGTGAACTGGCTGCAGACCTGAATGCTACGCATAAATACAGGGAGAGCTGCACTTCCCATTTAGGGGCTTAATCAAGTCAAGTACAGAGCACACATCTCCATGCAGGTCAGAATACACAAATCCTCACTCCTGACATTATGTATAAATATAGAAAGTGTGATTCATTTGCATTTCCTGAATCCAACCACTTGTAGAAGCAAGAGTGGCCAATGTGGTGCCATATATATATCCAATTATCCTTGATCCTTGGTCATACTGGCTGGGGCTCATGAGAGTTGTAGTTCAACAATGTGTAAAGGGTACCACTATGTTGACTATTCCTGTGTTAAACACCTTGATGGATAACATAGCTCCTACTAACATGCTCACCAACATGTAGTGAAGTGTGACAGAAGCTTCCTTGTGGTGACATTGTAAAGGGATATAATGCATTGCAGTGATTACAGTAATCCATCCTTGAGCTTACCAATGCATGGCTCACCTTGGCCAGCTACCCTTATCCAGGAATGATCACAGCTGTGTACTAGCTGAAGCTGGTAGAAAGTGCTCCTAGCCAGAGCAGCCGTTTGTGCCACAAGGGACAAAGATGGACCGAGGAATGGCACCCAGACTCCACCACACCTATTCCTTATGTGAAAGTGCAATGCCATCCACCCAATTTTCAGATCAGGGAACCACTCTTCTGCATCCACAGGGCTTCTGCCTTGTCAGGATTCAGCTTTTGGCCCTCATCCAGCGCAGCACTGCCTCCTGAATACGGTCTTCTACCGCTTACAACCTTATCCCACATCTGGTCTGAAAACAAAGTCTAGTAAAATTCCCAGCATTGGCATTCCAGTGAGGACAGCTGCTTAGGAAAGCAATGTGCTAGGAGAAGAAAACAATCAGGCCTCTTGTCATTGTTAGCGGACCAATTCAAGTGCAATGTATCACGCTTCAAAGCATTTGTTGTTTTTGCAGTAGTTTTGAAAGAGAAAATGTGTGTGTGAAAGAGAAAAAGTATTGCTTGGAATGATCACCGCATGAGAAGATGTGTTAATGCCCTGGTGTTAAGATAAAAGAAATAGTATGCTGTTCTTATATGATAACAGGCAAGTTTTCTCCACTGGACACTGGTCCAAGAGGCCATGTTTTGTCATCTACGAATCGTGCACTCCAATCTAATGAGGGAAATCCATATGCGGAAAAGAGGCTTCCATGCATGGATCTCCTTGCTGGATCAGAATCTGATCCTACCTATATCTGGATGCTCATTCACACACATTATAATCCAGAAAAGTGCCCTGCTGGATCAGACCTAAGGCCCATCTTGTCCCATAGTGGTCAACCAGATGCCTGTGAAAAGCCTACAAACGAGACATGGGCGCAGTAGTCTTCACTCACTCATGTTCCCTCACCATGCCTAGTCACATGTGGAGGGTGATCCACATTGTACTACACAGCAGGGGATATATATTCCCACGATTATGGCTGGATTGGGTGGCCTGATCTGGACTGAACTACCAAAGGAAAGAAGACCCTGAGAACCGAGAATAAAATTATTGTCTCTAAGAGCTTTCTTCACCTTAGCCTCATCCAGTGATAAATTCCAATTCCATATAAGTGAAGAGAATGAGGCTAGTTAACTCCATAAGGTCAATGGATATTCATTTTATTATAAGAGATGGTTTCTTATTTGAGAATGTCCCATTTCACACCATTCACATCCTTGCCCCACAGGTTCCTCTTCACCTTCTGTCCAGTACAATATGACTACGAGAGTTCCCGACATGCCCCGTAATTTTACCTACCTATTGTGGGTGGCATCTCTGAGTCTATAACAGACTCTGAAAGGAAGTTAGTGCTGTCATTCTATGAACTTGAGGAACCAACCTGAAGATGGCTGTCTCCAGTTCTTCTCCTCAGACTAGTTACTCTGAAGAACGCTAAAAATAGGCCAGGGGTTGGGTTCTTCTAAGCTATGGCCCTTCTTGATCCAGATTCCCACCTTCCCCAAAATTAATTTTCACTACCCCAAATCCCTTTCCTCAATGGGAAAGTGGGAGGGAAACAAATGATTGGGAAATTTGGGAGGGAAATTGCATAGCTTCTGGAATAGAAATTAATGTGTAAAGAGCAAAACTGTTTTCTGGCTATGTGGGGCTGAGGAAACTTTAAGTGGACCTGCTCCGTGAAGTCCAGCATTCTGCAGCCAACAGCATCCCACCAACCAGGTGCCTCTGGAAATTCACAAGCTGAAGCTGATGGCCTTCCTCATCCTAGCATCTGGTGCTCAGTGGTATGCTGAGGTTCCACTGAGATGCAATAACTATTAGCTGTTGACAGATGTATCATCATGCATTTGTCTAAACTATTTTTTTAAAAGGCCATCCAGTGCAGTTGTCATTACAGTCATACCTCGGCTTACAGACGCTTCAGGTTGCATGATTTCGGGTTGCGCACTGCGCTGAACCCGGAAGTACTGGAATGGGTTACTTTCAGGTTTCGGTGCTCGTGCATGTGCAGAAGTGCTAAATTGTGACCTGTGTGTGTGCAGATGCGGCACGGCAGGTTCCGAACATGCCTCCCACACGGATCACGTTCGCAACCCGAGTATCCACTGTACTGCATTTTAAGACAGTGAATTCCACAAGATAACTGTGGTTTGTATGAAGAAACCACCTGTGCTTTGTGATGCTTTCTTTTTCCTTTTAGATCTTAAAAAAGCAGGAAATTGGGGTGCAGTAGTGGAGGAAGCAGCTCAAAGCATGGCATACTATGGACAGGCAGCAAGGTTTGGTGCTCAGGATATGTCTTCCACCTCCACAGTCTGAGGGCTCAGCCACACTTAGCTTTTGCCCTATGCTTTCTAGGCACAGAACCACGCTTTCCCAGTCCATGTCTGAGCACTTATTTCCCCAGGAAAACCCGCTCTTTCATGCTAAATCAGAACAACTAGCAATCTGGGGTTGTTGTTGTTTTTTGGGTTTTTTTTGCAGAATTGCTTTCAGTGGTAAAGAGCAGGTTTTTGTGGGAGTAAGCACGGGGGGGGGGGGGTAGGCATTTGGACATGAGAGCTTTAAAGTACAGACGTGTGAGAAATATGGCACAAAAGGAAGTCTGGATGAGCCCATGCCTCTGAATGCCACTGACTGGGAATCACAAGTGGAGAGAGTGCTCTTGCTTTTGTTCCAGCCTAGTGCCAGGTTGATAAAGGCGGCTGCATTCATTACAGCCCATCTAAAACTGATTCCGAAACCATTTCCTGCCTGCACATACTTCTCTGGGAGAAGTTGCTTCTTTTTACCACTGGAGGGAGTAACAGTCATATAAATGTAACACTGAGTTAAATTTTACTTCTCAGCAGTTATGGTGCACCTTTTTATCTCCACCCACCCCTCAACTTAAATTCTTGCTTTAGACTGAAATTCCACATACACTTACACAGGAGGAAGCCTAACTGAATTTAATACAGTGGTATCTCGGGTTACATACGCTTCAGGTTACAGACTCCAGTAACCCAGAAATAGTACCTCAGGTTAAGAACTTTGCTTCAGGATGACAACAGAAATCTTGCAGTGGCAGCGGGAGGCCCCATTAGCTAAAGTGGTACCTCAGGTTAAGAACGGACCTCCAGAATGAATTAAGTTCTGAACCCGAGGTACCACTGTAGAATGGGTTACTTCTGATCAGCATGCACATGATTTTATGGTGTAATTTACTGAATTACTTCTTGGTTCAGGAGTTTTGTGGGTTCCTCCCCTCTCAATGGGCAATTTCTTGTGATTGCACATCCCCTGTCATACTACAATAGTTTTTCACAATACATTCAGCATGAGAGTCATATTTATGCCAATGAGCAAAGAACACTGTAGCTTGACAAAAGCATGTTCCCAGATAATGTGAATGCAAGGTATGTGGGTGGGCTGGTTGGCTCTCCTGCTCCCATTTTCCTCCCTGTAGACGTGCACCCAAGATTCTGTTCTTCCATCCTGCCAGACTGTGGGTGCTTATTGTCAGATAGATGTTTCTCATGCATTCAAGTTTTTTGGCAGTGTCCTCACATCATCAAAATGCCAGCCCATTTAAAATTCCCATCAAAATTCCCCACCCCATTTAATCCAGATTTGCAATTTCTGGAGGAAATCCATCAGCAACCAGCATGGTCCTGTATCGGTCACAAAGCCACCTTGTTGGTGTGGGTTTTGTTTAAAAAACATGGTTGCAAAACTGCTGAAAAAAGTTTTGAGCTAATAAAACAGGCTGCCCATACATTTTATCCTGCCCAACTGATGTTTCCATGGATGATCAAACCCCCAAAGTGTTAATCTGACTTGACCCTGTTAGGTGAGATTTGTGATCTCACAATAACAAGAGTGGTCCCTCCTCACCCAGGACAGATGAACTTAGGGAAGAGGCAGGGTCTGTACTAGGAAAGAGAAGTGTCTGCTCTCACCTGCTTAAGTCTGTCATTAGCAGACAGAGGACATGCTTCTGGCATGTGGCAAAGGATGACAGTCAAGAATGTCCTTGGAAGTCATTCTTGGGGGAGGGGGGTCAACAGAAGGTTACAGGGACCCTTTGTCAAACAGAAGCAGCTTTTGGTATTAGCTTACTGAACCCTCTTGGCAGAGTGGCAGGATAAGTGTTGTGCAAATCGGCTTTCAATTGTTTTACTGAACCCCATTCTCTGGCACAATGGTTAAGTAAAGAAAGATTTCATTTTTGTTCACTGTCTGTATAAAACCCCTCCTGCTGCCATCACATACCATTTGTAGAGAGAGCAGTAAGAGTGAAACGAGAGATGAGCCAAAAAATCTTAATTAAAAAAGCAACTTTTTTTTAATTCTCCGGGACCATCTTCCCACATATCTTGTAAGGATAGCTAAGATGATTTACCTTACAGAGCTGCTGGAAAGATGACATCTAAAGGCGGATTACCCTCCGTTTCTGGTAGATCACCCCTCCCTCATGCAGAACCGCATGCTATTAGCTTATTCACCCGCCTGTGTCCACCAAAAAAAAAAAAAAAAACCTCCCCCGCCCCCACCGCACTGCGGACCTCAAAATGCATTTCAGACTAACGAAATTTTAAAGTATCTCTATCGGCACCTTCACACAACACATTCTAGGGCTTTTTCCTGCCCGGCTTTAAATGCAAATACAGACATTTTCTTGGAACGGGGTACTGTTGCTACAGCAAGGACCGGAGTCTGATCTGATTCCTTCCCAAATAAACTTTAATTTAATAATGGAACCAAGTATGGAAGAGTGAGTGACAAACCGAGACACGGCAGCTAGGAGCAACTGCCCCTATGGAGAAATCTCCGGGGTGGGCGTATCCCAAATGGCGATGGAAGAAGAACCAAGGGGGGGGAGGGGGAGAAGCCAAGTCACCCCGCGCTGGCGCATGGCGGAGACAGCTGCACCAGGCGCGTGCGCGAAGCCTTTCCCCGCAGCCCCTGCCTTACGCGCTGATTGGTCGCCGGCGCTTGATCGTTGCAGCGGGTGGCGGGCGGCGGGGCCGTTTCCGGCGCGGGGTTGTGACGTCTTAAGCGGGGTGCCGAGGTGTCCGGCGGGCGGCCGGGCAGGGCAGATTGTAGGAGATGGCGGAGTATCTGGCCTCCATCTTCGGTACCGAGAAAGACAAGTGAGTGGGTTCTTCCTCCCCCTGGCCTGCCCTCTCTCTCCAAGGGCGGGGTCCGGCCTACGCTTGCGGGGTGGGTGAGGGGGGTGGCGGGGCCTGTGTCAGCGCCCTGGCGGGGGCCATTCCTAACAATGGTTCCCCACGAGGAGCCCTTTTTTTCCTCGCTCGTGCGCGTGCGCGGTTCTTGGCCGTAGAAGCCTCGAGCGCGCGAAACCTCCTTCAGCCCTTGTTCCGTTGCTTCTGCTGCAAAGTGGCTGCCTCGTGCAAGCCGGAGAGGCGCTCCCTATTGGACTTTAGCGGGCGCGCTACTTCCTTCCCTCACGAGCCGAGGGAGGGAGCGCGCTCGCTCGCGCGCCTGCCCGCCCGCCAACAGCCCAGGGGGCGCGCGCGCCCTTCCGGAAAAGAGCTGATGGCGGGCTCACGACTGCGAGGAATCCCCAGATCCGGTTTTTTTCCTCTGCTCTCCTCTTGGTTTTCCTCATGAGTTGAATGGGGAAGGGGAAAGGCCGGCGCTGCTAAAATGGTCGGCCTGGGAGCAGGATCGCTGCTGAAGATCTCGTGGGGGAAATCCCCTTGTGTGTCTCCGAGACTTAACGCTTTCTCATCACGCCTAAGGAGTTTTGAAGGGGCGCAGAGTTTGTTCTGTTAGTGCAACTACAGCCTCAGTAGAAATGTTCAAGCTGGCTTTCATGATCACACTCAAATCAATATATATATATATATATATATATATATATAAAGGTACATGAGGTAGAAAACTGTACATAATATTTTAGAGGAGGAAGGTTGTGGCCCTTTGAGCTGGGGACATCTGCCTTCCACTCCACCTTTCTGTTCACAGGGAGAGGAGGGAAGCAGGTCTCACTCTATCTAAGCTGAAGAAACTCCTTTGCGCACTACTAAACTTCATGTCCATGCACTGATACTGGGAGGAAGCAGTAAACATGAATTTCCTAATTGGGCAGAAACAGTAAAAACCAGACCATGCAGCATGTTCTGTTTTACTCTCACTGAAAGCCATTTCTGGGGGCAGCTTACTATTATGCTACCCAAGTTAGTGCAGCACTGAGCAACTGAATGTTGCCAACTTGCAGACAACTGTGCAGAAGATTCATTATCATATGTATACAAGTGTTGTCACATGCCTGCCAAAACCGCTTTTTTCAACTTTTCTATAGTGTGGAAATAAAGCAGTTGATATTATCTGCATTTCACACCTATGATAAGAATGTTCCCACCCCATCTGCTATCCAACATGCCCTAGTAGTGGACAAATGGAGAGAGGAGAAAGTGCCATAGGTTGAGGCAGAGCATCTGCTTGTTTTATAGACCGTCCCAGATTCAATCCCTAGCCTAGCATGTCCAGATTGGGCTGGGAAAAGACTCCTGTCAGAAACCCTGGAGAGCTACTGAGTGAAGACAATGGTGAATTGACAAGGAGACCCCAACTTACAGCTTTCACCATTCTCAGTTTGAGAGAAGGCGATACTGTACTTTAAAACAGCCAATATCAATTGTAGTTGAATCATTGCTAAAATAGATATGAACTGACACCTCTTCTAGACCTCAGGACTCCACTGGCCATGCCTTGGCTGGCCCTGCTTCACAATTCAAGTGATTTTGCCTGGCCAGAGTGTATTCTTTTGACTAATAAGCTTAGCTATAACTCCATAACTAGTTTGTATAGAAATTGTTTCAATTGATACAATTTTTGTGTCTTTTGGTTTCAGAGTCAACTGTTCTTTTTACTTCAAAATCGGAGCATGCCGTCATGGAGACCGGTGTTCTCGGTTGCACAATAAACCAACATTTAGCCAGGTTGGTGTAAATTTTTTTGGTAGAAGTCTTACATCCAATGCAGCCATGACTTTCAGAGCTCCAATCTGTGATTGTTAAATCTAAGAAACTATAAAAGTATCATGTATATATTTGTTGATTTGTCCTTGAGTTGCTATTCATTTCTTTTACTAGCCCTTTAAAATATTTTTTTAAAACTTTAATGGTTGCAGAATTTTTTTCAATACTTTTTCCAGTATTAGACGTCAGCCAGTGGTAACCTCCTGGGTAATATTTAGCAACTATATAGCTGGTTTTTATTTTTAAAATGAGCCAAATTCTCTCTTGTAAACCAGGGATAGCCAAAATGGTGTACTCCATGTGTTGTAGTGCAACTGCCATAGTCCCTGAGCACTGGCCACTACTTCCTTGGCAGAAGTAATGGGAATTGAAGTCTAACAACTTGGAGGACACCATGTTGATTGCCCCTGGTGTAAGTGTGCATGTTTTCAAATTTAACCAAAATGCCCTGACAAAGCGATTCTGTGAAATAGCAAAAATGCACATATCCTTACATTCTAAGAGATAATGGCATTTGCAGGTGTCTTCTCTACTACTTTATATTTCCAAGTATGGCATGTGTGGAATTCAGAGCGGTCCCTATAAAATGAGTGGGGGCTGTGTAACAGTATAAGAGCAGCATAATCAGTTTTAAAATCTTTAAAGTAGTTTGAGAATATAGGCTAGCATAAGGGTTCCCAAACTGTTGTTCATAAACCATCAGTGATCCACAAGCTTCATTCAGGTGGTCCATGGTGTGCTCGTAAAAATACAATGAAAAATCATACAGCATCTAGCACAGTGCGTTATAATTGCTACAGTGGGCAGAGAAAACGTTAAGTGGTCCACCAAGACCCTAAGCCATTTTCATGTGGTCTTTGTAACCACTGGGTTAGCCTGTACAGATTAAAGCTGGTTGGGATGATCACATTCAGTTTGGTTGCTACAATTTTGTTTAATTTATTTTTGAACTCTAATTTTATTTTTTAAAATATCCAAGCTTCCTTATATCTTAGCCTGCTCATCTACTTTCAAATAGTTAAGATTGACATAGTCAAAATACAAAACAATTAACTTCACCAACTTCAATACTTAAGCATGAAGTAAAGTAGAAAGAGGCAATAAGGGAGAATGTGTTCACAGACTGACTGCTTGGGCAACTCTTAAAGCTAAACTCCTATGCAAACTTACTTGGGAATAAACACTGTTGAACGTAGTAAGACTTTTATGAGGGTACATGTAGAAGAGCAGACTGGAATAGTTTGGAATAATAGCTTGTCTTATACTTTGATCCACCTAGTATATATGCCATAATATTGTTGTGATCCACCAATATAGAATCATAGTTTGATGCTCCACTGATGCCAAGAATTTGCATGTCCTCTCCTGAATATTTAATTGTAGTAAATCAGGAGTTGAACTGAGCTGTGGTATCTGCATTTATTTGAACTTTGTAATAAGAATGCCAGAGCAGATGATTAAATGTGGCAAGCTTTTGTGGATTGTAGTTTAGGGTGAATTCCAATAGCTTCTGTAAGTGGAATCAACTTAACAACATGATTTTAGCATCCTGCCTTCTGTGTAGCCCTCGTTGTGCCCCCATAATCTGCTCCAGAGTGTCAGTGAGGAGACCTGGGGTGAAGCTGGGGTTATGGGGAAGAAGAGGAAGCAGGGACTCTGTTGTTGTGCACTTGCACAATGTTGAATTTCACCTTCAGTCAGGGGTATTTACATCTGTCGTAATGACTGATAGAACAGTTAAGCTATTGTTATTGGGAATCCAGGATTTGTTTGCAAGATTTTAACTTGCATCTTCTAGATGTGGAGGGACAATTTCTGTATCTTGCTTTTTCAATGGAATTTTGATCTTTGTCCCTCCATTATGCACGCCCCATTTATATATGTGCATTCAAATACTATTTTGCAGTTAGGTCAGCTAATCTGATCTGTGACTTAAATTTAAGAGTCTTCTTTCCTGCTTACTTAAACCAAATGATTTGGCTTAATTAATGTCATGATGTGTTAGGTATTGAACAAACAGTGAATATATACTGTGTTCCTACTGCTACTACTGAAATTGTTTAGTAATTCAATGTGGTTTAAAAGTCTACCTTGCTGGTTCCTGCCCAGCTTGCACTAAAATAGAGTTGCAGGTGAGAGAAAGTTGCAAGTACTCTCAATTAGAAATAGGCTAAAAACAGTCAACAAATGTAGATGTATTTTGTCTCTACCATGGCTAGGGACCAGAGGTTAACACTGGCTGGTTTTATAAAAACAAAAAAGCTCTGAAAACAATGTTTTTTAAAAATACAGTTGGTTATATTAAATTTGAATGAAAGCTCATGAAAACTAACATTTTAATTAAGTAACACTGAGCTACTTACACTAATATGGACATTAAACCTCTGAGATATTAGATTACTAACTTAAACATGGTTTGTTTTTTCAGACAACTTGATTTTAAGAAGAACGGTACAAATGTAAGGTTTCAAGTCTGCCTGGGCAAATCCTTCAAGTAGAAAGCACAAAGGCTGAAAGGATATTCTTTCTTTAAAGATCTGCAAACTGAACATTTAGAAACTCATATTATTTAAACAGAAGTTCCACCAAGGAAATGCTTGTTTAGATTAAGTGAAGAATCCTGTTCCTTGTGGCAGTGGCTTTTTGTTAGAAAGGCACTGCATATTGGGGACACCATGTAGCATTTTTCATGGCCCTTTGCATTTGATAGGATTAAAATTAGACTAAATTTCCTTCTGGGAGCTGAGCTGAGGCTGCCTCCCTTGATAAGCCAATAGTGCAACTTCTTGGTGAAATTAAAACTTGTTTACATAATATGACTGAGTGATATTTCAAAACATGGTGCAAATAAAAAAGAAAATAGTGTACCATTTGAATATAATTTTATATTAAACTGTTCACAAAAAAGTTGTCTCTTTGCAATTGTCTATTATATGCACAGCAGCCAGTAGAATTCCCCTTTTTATTTTTTTTCCCCGCAGACCATCTTGATTCAAAACATCTATCGTAATCCCCAAAACAGTGCACAGACGGCTGACGGCTCACACTGTAAGTCCCACAGTTGGAGAAATTTTTTTTAAGAATGGTGTTAAAGAGCCAATTCCTAAATATGAGAAAATCATGTTGGCTTCTGAGCTGCTGACATAAAGCTGTTGCAAACAGGACAAGTGACGGAACTCTTACATAATGATCAAGTATTTGTCAAATGCCTATGTTATGTGCAAAAAAAAAAATGGTTAAAAATGATTGGGTTTTTTGGTTCAAAACTTCCCGTATAAGGACATGAACATTAAGACATGTTCATTGTTTATAGTACACCTTAGGCATTTATCAAATGACTTGATATTTTAAAATCTGAAAACATAGGCTTTTTTGCCATATACGGTAAGTGATACTTGGGGATTTTTGGTTCACTTTAACATTCTTAGGCAATAGAGATTTCATAACAGCCTTATTATTGTGTGTTACAGTGGGATCTAGTTCCTGACAATTTTCAACCTTTCCATATGTTAAGGCTATTTATTGCTTCAGGTTCAAGATTTATGATGATAAAATGCCATTAGATGCATTTTAAATAAATGCAATAATAAGTGTTGTGAGATCTCTATTTTTTCCCTCAATCCTAGGGTGGTTCAGAAGGGTCACAAGTCAAATGGCGCATATATCCCTCGGGAGAAAATAACATTCTCTCTTTCAGCACTGAGACTCAACTAAAAGTGATCACCACAAGGAAACCAGTTTCTTGTTAAAACTTATTTTCCATAATATAAAGTTGTTGCGTTTTGTATTTCAGACCATTGCCCTCTTGAACATTTACCGTAACCCTCAAAACTCTTCCCAGTCTGCTGACGGTTTGCGCTGTAAGTTCATACAAGTTCCTTCACTGGTTCCCTGGGCTTGATTGTCAGAGCTCAGTGTCAACTGAAGCTGGTCTACCATTTTTAGTTTAATGGAGCAAACTGATCACATTTTATTAAATGTGCCTGAAATTTTTGGTCCTTCACATATCCCATGCCCACCCCACCCCCCAAAAAAAAACTTGTTTCCTCTGAAACTTTGGCTACCTGCCTATTTTATGGATTTTTTAAGGGGACACATTTTAAAGTTTTCTTGAGCAATGGCGCTCTCTATTCCATCCTTGCTATTGGCCTCCATCATTTTAATGTGTCCTTGATTATATTTAATGTCACATATTACTGTTATCCAAAGGCTAGGTCAACAGCTTATTAACTTAACTCAAGCACTTATCCATCTGTTTACAGATGTTAAAATCACTTTAATTTGATCTCTCTGCATAGGTACGGTTAAAATTCCTTCCTTGCTTTAAAATCTGAAATTATGAACTGATATTCATTTATGGGAAAGTGTGGAGATTGTCTTGAACTAATTCTTAACACTTGTGTAGTTATAAACTGTGAAAATATTTGCCTACTGTACATCAGTAGAAGTAAGTGATTTAAATGGGTAAATAATTGAGCTAATCTGTCATTTGCTCTTGAAGCAGTTAAACAATGCAATAATTAAATGACTTATCGTTAAGCACAGTCTGGTATTTACAACACTATTTCTACTAGCACTGCTAAATGATATTCAGTGTTACGTTTGTATCTGGGCATGTGCTAAAATTTCCACCAATCTGGTATAAGTAATTCATGCTGTAGCTGCATGGTTTGCTGTGAAGCTCTTTTTATTTGTCCGGAATTTACTGGCTGAACAAACATAGCAGCAAGTCTCTTTAAAATGATAGTTCAAATGTAATGTTTAGAATTTGGTCTCAGTTGAGTAATCAACAGCCTTTTGCTGTTTTAGGAATTGCATGGTTTGTTATAGTTACCTAGCAAATATTTACATTGTTTAACTATTCTGCTTTCCATATATGTCATATAGTATTATCAGTTGTGTCTAGTAGATGGTGTACTTATTCAACCTAGTAAAACACCATCACTTAATTTGGTTTGTTTTAGTTTATGTCTTACAGGAAAATGGTTTTACCAAGTTTTAAAAAATCACATATGGCAACAATTGATATGTGTTGAAAAACCAAAGTAGATTTTTAAAAATCTTGTTAATGACTATTTCTATTTCTGCTGACAACTGAGAAAATAGTTAGCTATTAAGCTATCTTGATATTTTGGTTTGGGACAGTTTAATCCATTTTTATCAAGCTCATAGTGTATTTTAAGTGGGATTCAACATCTGTCAGTCAACATTTAGTTCCTAATTCAATAGTGTCCCTTTAAACTTAATGTAGAGTCGTAAGAGTGGTCATAGTTTAATTGAAAATAGATCCGAGAGTGGATCTCAGCTACTTTTTCTATTCATTAAAGGTGGTGGGAAACCGAATTTTGAAAATACCATAGAATTTTCCCATCCTTAAGTATTTTAGATTTATATATGAGAGGGTAAGATGCTTTCTAGAACTGCAGACCACTCAGGGTCAGATAGCTATACATACAAAGTTTTAAATTGTGCTTAATGTATGCTAAAATGCTATAGCCGTCAGTTTTTGCCATACATACTGGTTTGAAATTCATATTTATTTATTTAAAACCTCCCCTGTTTATGAACAGGTGGCCTAGATGCCTGCAAATGCATACTTAAGGGCGTGGAAATAATATAGCATGACTTACTTTAAATATTCTGAAAAATGTGAAGACTGAATTAGCTTTTGGAGCAAAATTGGGTTCCTTTCCCCTGTCAGTAAGCCTAGTTTTGCTAATTTGAAGGAAGTAGAAACATGTTAACTTAATATTGCATTCAGTAAAGCATATGAATTGTGAACAGCTTTAATTAGCAAACTAATTATAGTGTACGTGGTCAGACTCTAAGGGATGCTGCTCTGCTGTCGTAAGGTATTCAGCAACAGAAGAGGGGGACATTTTTAGTAGTTCCTTTTACCCACTAAAATCCCTACCTCCAAAAAAACCCTTCACCAGAGGATTGGGGAATCCTCAAGCACATTTGGAGGGAGGGAAGCCTGCTTGAGAAAGAAGGATTTGCTGAAAATTTCCTTCTTCCCTGTTCAGAGATGCCTGCTGTCAGTAGAGCAACACCTGTTGGATTCCACTGTTTGCTTTTAGAATAATTTTTAAATTAAATTCCCTTATACAGTATTTCATTTCTCCTCTTATTTGAATCCTAGTACATTCTTCAAAGGCTGTTCATGAAAATCTGGTGCACTAAAATTAAGATAGTTGGAGCTGGGGGGGGGGTTGCATTCTATATCAGATCAGTTTCCTAAGATTTAAACCATTCTCCATGGAAGTGTGTTATCTATCAGGTTATTGATTAAAACTATTAAGAGATTGTTGTGATTGTTTTTTCTTTAGGGGCTTGGCAGAACTGTTTATGGTCTACTCCTAATGGTTAGCTACATATTACATATTTTTTACTCCAGTAGATGGCTTCTACTTACTTTTCTACTTACATAAAATATTTTTAATGTGCTCAGAGTCCTTTGCCTTGTTTGAGATTAGATTCTAATTAATATGGCTTGGTATTTGCAGGTGCTGTGAGCGATGTTGAAATGCAGGAACATTATGATGAATTCTTTGAGGTATGTTACACTGAGTAATGCTTTGAAAATTTTATATATATGAGAACATCAAACACAGTTAACATTATAAGCTTTGAAGTTTATCTTAGAGCAAAAGATGAACAAAATTATGCCAGATACTCTTCATCAGCAGGAGGGGAGTATTTGAAATTCTTTGTTCCTTAGATTCATCTTAGTAAAGTTTATCTGGCCTAAGTAATAATTCCCTGTAACAAACAATAGATTATGGGGAAACGTAATGAGCAATATCCAGCTAGTGTCCTTGAGGGCATTTCTCAAGCCTGTAGGCCCCACCAGACCACTTTGGACAAACCACACACCAAGATAGTTTGACATCAGGCATCAAAAAGTTCAGCCTGGGGTTGCAAAGGAAGAATTGGGAAACTACTTAAACCAGATGTTTTCAACCTTTTTGAGTCCATGGGTCCCTTGAGCAACTTCCTTCTTTCTGTGGAACCCTTGTGGGGCTCAGGAGCCCAGTTATGTCACCCCTTGCCTGCAGAGCCAGAAGCCTCTCACCCTTTTTTGAACACCCTCCCTTCTGGAGTGTTTCCTTAGTCTCCTCTCTCCTTTCTTTGGGAGTCGTCCAGGTGGCTGCAGCTCCCGCCCCTGTTCTCTGAGCTGCCCCACCCCACCCCAAAGAGAGCTGCCTCCTCACATCGCCCCACAGGGGCCTGGGCAGAGGATGCCCCCAGCCTTAGTGGCCTAGCGGAGACTGGCCAAAGGTGAACATGCACCTTACCTTGGGAGGCCGCAGTGGCAAAATTTCAAATACTCCCCACCCCTGAACAAAGTCAGGGTAGACCCATTGAAAGAAATGGGCTTAAATTACTTACCGTACTTTTAATTCATTGAATCTGCTCTGAGTGTTAACGACACAGGATATCGTCCATTTTATTTTTCAGTCTTCAGTTATTTTAGTTTCTGTTGTGTAGTTTAATTTTGAATTCTTATTTGTTAAAAGCTATTTATGTCCTACCTTTCTGGATACAAATGCTTCCAAAGTGGCTTACAAGTAACATCAAGATGCAGTCTTTGAAGCCATCATAAACAATATCAATATATAAACATATCAACATATAAAATTGTCACGATTTCCCATACAGGGCAGTTGGTGGTAGATGGGGAAGAGAGCAGTTAGGTCAAACAGGCTCCCAGGTCTGCACCTTCCTGCTTTCTTCTGAAATCCTTCTCAACAAGACATCTAGTGGTAGATGGTCCTGTGGGGGGAATAGGGATAGAGCCATTGCCAAACCCTATGTAGCCAAGAAAAACAGATTAAATGCCAAGTTGGTGATGTATAGGCTTGCTAATCCATCTAGTTTAGATCAAATTAACACTCCTTTTTTCTTCATTTAGGAGGTCTTTACAGAGATGGAAGAAAAATATGGTGAAGTAGAAGAGATGAATGTCTGTGATAATCTTGGAGATCATCTGGTTGGAAATGTATATGTAAAGGTAAGATATAAAAAGACCACCACTGCTGATCAAAATCTTTAAATGTCTTGCTTTGTATATTTGAAAAGTAACTAGCAGTCTTGAATAGTTAGGCTATGTGTATAGCATAAATATTAATGAATACTTTCAAATGAAACCTATTAAGCCCAGCAAGAAATATAAATAAAGAAATGTAGTGAATGAACTAAAATGCTATCTCCCCTTATCTGACTGACTGCTTTGTTTCTATTTCTCCCCAATATCACGCTCACCATGTCTGTAGACACTTAATCCACTTAATTGTAGAGTGCTACAACAGAGCAACGTTTAGAACGACTTTTCAGATTGGGATTCATATATGGAACTTTTGTACATGTACTCTCCCCTTCCCTGCATTTTAACATTACAAAGTAATTGGTTCTTGTATCTTAACTCTCCCTGATTCAGGTCCAGCCTGAGGCATTTTCCTTTTTTTATTCTCAAAAGTGTACACTTAACACCAGGCATTGGTCAGCACTATAGCTACTTAAAAGTGGTTGTTAAATTGTGTAATTCTGTCTAGGATTTTCCAACAAGGAGAATGTAGTTTACTAAAATTATTATTATGACATAGGAAACTATTCGGCAAATCTAAGGAACATCTAAGGAAAAAACTAGAAAAAGCAAAATAAAAATAGCCACTGAAGTGCAGTTGGATAGTGAACTAATGCTGCTAAAAATGACCTAAGTGTTGCTGGAGTATATATTGGAACGGTAGCTGCCACATACACTTGAATAAGCAGGGCTTATTCAAATCTTTTCAATTGACACTGGTGAAAACATTCTTTCCTTGGACAGGCAAAACTAGACACAGATGTGTGCTCCTCTATTTATAAATATGCTGCTACTCAAACCAAATTTTTTTGCTTCCATATTCCCTTCCCATACCAATACATTTGGGTCCAAGATACTTTGGTTATTGTCAGAATACAGTACAGTGAGACTGTTTAACTGTATTGTTATTGTGAGTCAACCAAGGTCAACATTGAATACCGTATCTAACTTTACTACAAGCAACTGGTACATTTCTATAATGGACAGACTACTTTCAGCTTCCTTCAATATGAACATATATTGTTGTTTTTTTTCCTTTTAATAAATTTAACAAAGAGGATTTTTAAAAAAGGATTATCAATAAAAATGTAAACATGACAAAAAATGAATGGTGTATGAAGAATAATGATACCTTTCAAGGACACATTAAGGATATAATTTTGATTCTAAAAAAAGTATATCATGTTCTGAAAGAATTCTGCCCTTATGCGTTGATATGCTGTTGACGTGCTGCTTGTGTCCCTGTCCCCCGAAACATGCTTCCTTACTATTTCGCTAACACTACGTAAATGAATCTTTTGTGCTTTCCTAATTTTCATGTTGGCACTGAGAATCATGTCAGTTCCTAGTAATATGGAAAAGTGGAGACTTCATTTTTGTAAACTTAACCTTTTTTCCAGTTTCGACGTGAAGAAGATGCAGAAAAGGCAGTGATTGACCTGAACAACCGCTGGTTTAATGGGCAGCCAATACATGCAGAGCTCTCTCCTGTGACAGATTTCAGAGAAGCTTGCTGCCGCCAGTATGAAATGGGGTGAGTAAACTGTTTTCTGCTGTCTCCATTTTTGAGGTGATTTTGACATGCTTTTTTGCTTTAAAAAAATCATGAGTGACCGGACACTGCTCCATGGTTTTGAATCCTGATTTGCCCTCTGTGAATGGACATATTCCCTCCATTCACAGAGGGACCTGGGATCCAGTAGAACAGGCGTCCTCAAACTCTGCCCTCAAGATGTTTTTGGCCTACAACTCCCATGATCCCTAGGTAGCAGGAACAGTGGTCAAGGATGATGGGAATTGTAGTCTCAAAACATCTGGAGGGCTAAGTTTGAGGAAGTCTGCAGTACAGACTCCTGCTGTACTACAGGACAGGAACAACATTTTTTAAAAATTCCCCAGCCCCCTGCAATGCCTCTCCATTGCTGTCAAGGTTTCCCAGCTCAACATAGCAGATTTTAAAGGCGATGCATGAGGATTAGGCGATCAGCAAGAAATGCTACCCTCTTCTGGCAGGAGCATCCTCTTAGTGGAACACCACTCATAGAACAGTCCCGCCAGCAGAAACTTTGTTAGAATCTAAGCCAATAGCATTTCCTTAATCATCATCAAAAACCTTGCGTTGTTGTTTTTTCCCCCTCAAGGGAGTGTACACGAGGAGGTTTCTGTAACTTTATGCATTTGAAACCCATTTCTCGAGAATTGCGACGTGAGCTGTATGGCCGCCGCCGCAAGAAGTAAGTGCTTGTTGTTCTTTTATATTAAAAAAACTTCAATTTTTAAAAATGTGTGTTTTTCTACAATGGGAAAACTTGTAGGTAAGGTAGGTGGTGCAATACTACCAAATTTGTCACAGCTTATGAAGATGATTACTGATGCAAGTACCTGCAAGTACCAGCAATTCATGGTTTTCATGTTGCTTCCCATCCCATTTCAGTTGAATGCAAGTAACTTTAGCAAAATGAAAACTGAATGCAGTGGCTGACAAGCTGAGCTATTAAATGTTGGAGTAATAAATGTGCACTTGTTAAATTGCTGATACTGTGCTTTTTCATAAGAATTGTACCTTAGGGCTGATAATGATGGGCAATAGTGCCCTATTTCATGCAGAGTACATAAATGTTGCAATAAGGAGTCTCTTACTGTGTATGGGTGATAGCATGAATTGCTATTGTTATACTCTTACCTTTTCCACTGACAGGGACTCAATGGTAGCTTACGGATAAAAATAAGAACAGCTAAAAACATTGGGGGGAATCATTTTTAAAAGCAATTAAACATTGATAGAAAAAATATAATCTATTACAGCCATACAAATATATTTATTTAATACTGATGTGCAGGTTAGCAAGACTGGAGCAGGATTGAACACAGGTGATTGGTTTTGCAATACAGCACTAGTAATAAGATTGCATTGAGTTGTAAAGGTGTGAGTTCAAGACTAAAATAAGACAGACTGGTAAAAATGTTGATTTATCAGGACTTCATGCAACTTGAACCACAGGTTGAAGCAGTTCATTCATCAACTTAATCAGAGTGTTCCTGTTCTCTCATTAACGCTTCTAAATATATTTGCAGGAGTCTGGTATGAAGTTGCTTTTGCTTATTTGAGTTGTAAATATGGTATGCATCTCTGGCTTACATATGCTAGCTCTCATATGTGGCCTTTTCCCTCTTCAAACTACGACCACAGGGCTAAGGAACATCTTGAGCTTGTGTTGACCAGTTTGTTACATAATTCTAATCGGTGCTTATTGTTTAAATGTTTCTATGTAAGCAGCTTTGTGAAGTTTGCCTAGAAAAGTGATACATAAAGTATCTTTCAATATTTATTTATTATTTAAGTTTCATTTGAAATCAGTGCTTCATTCTGAAAAAAAAATCTCAGTGAACTTCTTAATCTCTTATTTTCTATTGCCACCTACCGCTGTTTAAAACAAAAAAGCAATCACAAGTGATATCCAAGTACGACTCATTGAAATCAATAGCCTTAAGCTGTGGTTGTTATTATTATTTATTAAATTTCTGTACTGCCTAAGTTACTTAGTCCATTGAACAACATCCAGTGTCACACCAGCAGATGCAACATGAATCCTGTTCCTCCCTTCCTGCTGCAGGGGAGGGGATGAAAAACAAGTCTCATTTGTGCAAGCAGAAGTGTTGCACAAGCATGACTCCACAACTGGAAATCAGCCATTGATGTCAGTGGGTCTGCTTAGAGTTTGACTGATGTTGGATATCACCCGTTTTGTCAACGAAAAGTTAGTCTGTCCCCCCAAGAAATTCCAGAGATTTCTCTGGAATGAGTTTGCACATCTTCCCCATGATGCAAGAGAAAGCTCTATCTGCTTTTCCCAAGTTTAGCTGTATTCACAGCTCTACAAATACTACTTTTGGGGGATTGGATCTATTATATAATTATGCCAGAACATGCTGGTTTAAAACCTGAATGGGGCACAGTAGTAGTACATAATTGGGAACTACTTGTTTGTCACCTGCTACATATGCTTGGTAAAATGCTCCTCTCTAAAGGATAATTCATAATTGAATTTAGGATGTAGTTGTGTAAGTTTTGAAATGTTAGAAAAGGATGTTGCAGAATATCACAGCACACAAATTCTGTATTTTCCATGCATCTGGTTACCCTCCTCTATGTGGACCACTTCTGCAAGCTGCTAAATACATAGTAGTATTTATATACAGTTTGGCATATGCACAGGCTCTTACATGTGAATCCGATTCAAGCACACAGCATATTGGGACAAATGTTGGGTCTAGCACTGCTGCCTCTGATGTAGCTCAGCTGGATGATGGCAGGGCCTGGGGGAAGGTAGGAGCCAGGAATGGAAACCAGCAAGGTCTGTGCTGGCACAGCCATCTTAATTATGCTTGCCCTACAATGAATTGGTGTACGCTGCGGGGCAGGGCAGTAACAATCATGTTTGATATTGTACTTGTAACCTGCCCTAGGGCATAAGAAAAGGAATCTAATAAAGAATAAGAATTAGGAAGTGGCAAGAGGGCACTTTGCTTATTTACTGCTAAGGGCAGTTTGCTTATTTACATGTTGTTTCCAAAGGGTGAAGACATATTGAAATACTTTTTGACCTCTTAAAATTGCCTTTTTATAAATGCCTAATGTGTGTGTTCTGTTGTTGCCCTATTCTAATGCAGCTATATTTGGCTGCAAATGAGACTCCACACCCTTCAGCTCCATCCATTTGGAAGAGGGCAATTACTTACCAGGACCAAAGCACTGGTCTCCTAGGTTACTAACAAAAAGTACGGGCAGTACAGTTTTAGTATTCAAAAAAGCAGACTCTTGTGTAAAAACCTTGAACAAGTTTGTTTGGGTTTTTTAGGTTTGTATTTGAGCAGTTGTTGCTTACATAGTCTTGATGCAAGGACAAATGTGAGAAGGTTTTTTCACTGTGCTCCCTTTTTTCTACCAGGCATAGATCCAGGTCAAGGTCCCGTGAACGTCGCTCTAGATCCAGAGATCGTGGTCGTGGAGGTGGAGGAGGTGGTGGTGGTGGCGGCGGTGGTGGTGGCCGAGAGCGTGATAGAAGGCGGTCAAGAGATCGTGAAAGATCTGGACGATTCTGAGCCATGCCATTTCTACCTTATCTGTTAGAAAGTGTTGTAGTTGATTGACCAAACAAGTTCATAATGAAAACTTTTTTTAAAAGATGGGCTTCTGAATAAAAATTTGTAGTGATACAGTTTTCTTTGCGTAACTGATTTCTTATGGAAAAAAATATTTCTTTGACCTTGATGAATGATTTGGGTGGGGTGGGGATTGCTATGTACTGCAGAAGAGCTGGTTTTTACATTTGGATATGCATTAAATTGTTCATGTATATAATACAAAATATTATATACATTAAATTGTGCATAAGCAGTTACTCATTTAAGTTTCCCTCTTTTGTTATGCTTTCTGCTTATTTAGGTTAGCGTAGGCACCTCTAAATGAAAGCTGTGAAGGAGCATTTCTTTACTCGGACAAGATGCTTAGTTATATAAATCTGTATGTTTCTTTGTTACTAAGAAATCTGTTCTCTGTGAATGTGGCATTTACAATAAATCCAGTTTTTGAACTAAAAAATTAAAGCCTATTCTCTAAGCACTCCTGAGTAGTTGCAACTCCAGGTTGTGCCAAAATTCAGAGTTTATTTCCACATGGAAGCCTATTTTAGTTAAAGTGCCATATGAAAGCTGAACTTGGGGGTTCTTTATTATAACAAGCTCACAATGAGTTTTAATCTGCAGCTTGGTTGTAAAAGTGCTGAGGCAAATGTGACTTGCAAAACAGGCCTTTTGTCCAGCCTCAGGAAGAAGTCAGTGAGAGTTGCCAGTTCACCTAAAACAAATGCCACCTTTAGTCATATTTATTTTATGAAATTGCATACTACCCTTAAATCAAATTGTATGCTTCCCCTCAGTCAATTGCTTCCTAAGATCATGAACAATAATATGATGGTTCCAGGACCCAGCATAGATGTCTGAAAAACAATTCATGCCAGACCAATCTCCTTTCTTTTGATATTGAGTTACAAGCCTGGTGGACCAGGGGAATGCTGTGGATGTAGTGTATCTTGATTTCAATAAGTCTTCTGACAAAGTCAATGTGGGCTGGATGAGGTAACTCTTAGGTAGATTTGTAGCTGGCTGGCTGGCCAAACCCAGTGGGCTCACTAATGGTTCCTCATCAGCCTGAAAAAATGACATGTGGGGTGCCCATAGGGTTCTGTTCTGGGTCTGTTGTTGCTCAACATCTTGAGGGGATGCTCATCAAATTTGCAGATAATACCAAACCGGGAGGGGTAACTAATGCTACAGAAGACAGAATCTGATTCAAGTTGGCCTTAACAGATTGAATTTCAACAGGGAAAAATGTAAAGTTCTACACTTAGACAGGAAGAAATATAAGATCGGGGTGGGGCACAAATATAATAATAATAATAATAATAACAACAATAACTTATTTATACACCGCCCATCTGGCTAAGTTTCCCCAGCCACTCTGGGCGGCTTCTAATCAAGTGTTAAAAACAATACAGCATTAAATATTAAAAACAACAAAATGGCCCTCAGATGCTATCCAGACTAACGCCCCACAACATAAACTGGTCAATTGCTTGAATGCTGTACTATTGAAACTTTGTCTTGCTTTTTAAACCCTTCTTTAAAGCAAATCGTGGTGCTCAATGTGGTTTGTCCACTGACTTGAGTGCATTACTATTGCAACTCTAAGAAAATGCATCTTCAAGCTGGGTGCAGATGGAAATCTTCACCAGGGTATCCATTTCACAACGTGAAATGTCCCTCGATCCTGCAAGGGCACGTTTCATGGGAAGAGGTGACGCCAACGGACGGGGCTCGCAGCAAGAAACGAGCCTACGATGATGAGTCAGCAGTGGAGCTAGTGGCTCCCTCGGCAACGCAGGCTCTCGATGGATCGGGCGCGCTGACTCAGGCTTGCTTTTAGCTGCGGCGCACGGGCTCCGTATCCTCCCCGCGGGAGACAAAGCGCATCGCCCGGCAGCGTAGTCCAAAGCAGGCGCTGATTGCAGCCACGCAGCCCGGCACCCACGCATCTTGCGCTCCGCGCCGCCGGCTTGAACTCGAAATATAGGGAGGAAGCGCGGACTAGCACACACTTCCGGTGTGATTCGACAGCTTCGAGTGGCGGCTGCGCAATATGCCTATTGCTTGAAAGGGCAGGCCAGCCGCCAGCAAGTGTTGAGACTGTTTACAGGAGAGGTGGGCAGGGCAAGGGCAAGGCGATCGTTTTTTGCTGCTGCTTTTAGTGTGTGCAAAAGTGTGAGAGAGCAGGCTGGAGCAGTGGGAGAGATGAGAAGCAGGGCCCTTTGCATCCCTGCTAAAGGAGCAGCTCCGCCAAACTCTTCCTGTCTATGAACTCTTTTCATGCCAGTTGATCATGATAAAAAAATACTACAGTATTTAACGTTAAGAGCAAATGTCTGAGTTTGCTTCCCACTCTTTCCTCACCATCACGTTTTGCTTCTGTGTCGTGTCTTTCAGGTTATATAGGCCTGCAGGCTAGTACTAATTTGGTTGTGTATAAGCCACCTCAGAGTTTTTTTGACTGAAGAGTGGGGTACAAATGCTCTAAATAAACAGCAATAAGTAATAGCTGCTCTTAGTATATCGGAGATACCAATTTTTAAACCATATAATCCTGCCACATATTAGCATCTCTGCTGAATGTTAGCAGTGTGATGGTGCAGTAATAAAACTGGTAGCGCATTTTCAAAGCTAAGCAGGGTTCGATATGGTATTAAACTGGGGGGGGGGGGGCACGTGTTGAGATTCCTATTGGACTAATGACCTGTAGGGTCCCTGAGGAGGAACAATGAATATATGTGAACTGTCCAAGTCAAGGTGCTTAGTACTCAAGGCTGGGCAGGTTATTTCAGTAGCTGAGGCAAAAAATCTCACAAGTGCCTCTCCCTGTCAGTAAAAATACAATAAATTAAATAACAAGTTGGTGATTGTTATTGATACCCAGAATTAGCTCCTTAAGGCAGTTCTTTTGCCAGTTGGATGATGCCTGAGGCACATATCTAAAATCAATGGCAAATAAGATTCAGAGCTAATTTTAAAAAACATAAAAAACAAAACACCTAAACAGATAAAGGGTAGGTTCACATTAGCAGCTTAAAACACAAGCCATATTTACATAGCATCTTATTATGAGCAGCTGTGTCTAAGGAAGGAGAGAGAGAGAGAGAGAGACAGAGTGTGTGTGTGTGTGTGTGCCAAGGCATCAAAATTAACCCGAAAGCGAGTCTTCAAGCAAAAGAACTGCCGCCCTACAACCTAGCTGAGTTCCCTGTGTCGTAATATTTCCCTTTGCCATGCAGCTCGGAGAAACCATCTGCGCAGGCTGCAGGACTGACACGCCGCCTTCTCATTGGCGGGGTGTGTCCCCCCCTACGCCCCCGTCCTAGCCAATCACTGCCCGCGCTCTTTCCAAAAGCGAATGTGGGCTGGGAAAGGCTGCTTGCACACGCCGAGCAACCCTCTGCGCGGCTGGATCGGGCGCTGCTTCTCTGCTCTGCTTGCGGGGAGCGTTTCCCATCCACGCAGCTAGCCCGCTGCCCTTTCATTTCAGGCACCCAGGTGAGTCTTGGTTTTATCCTCTCCCCGCGATTAGTAAGGCGTGGGATGCGCATCTGATCTAGGGCAATAAGTGGGCGAGGAAAGGACGAGGTGCAGGCAGCGCCAATTCTGACCGCCCCAATCGCTAGAGGACTTCTTTGTTAAGGGTGTGTTTGCGTTGGGCACTTTTTCTCCCCCTCCGTCCCGGAGGCTTGGTGCAGCGCCTGTTTCTTCTCATTCACCTTCCGGTTGCATCATCTAGTTCTCAACAGGTGAACTGGAAGCAGCGCCAAACGGCAGATGATGGGTTTTAATTTATTCTTGCTTTAGTGAAGGTTGCTTCTGAACGAACTTTATTTCTTTAATTTTTCTTGGTTGGGGGCCAGCTTCACCTTACTATCTTTCCAGAAAACAGCAAAACCCCATTAGGCAATGGAGGGAAAATGCTTACTAGGATAGAGGCAATAATCTATGTTATTGTTGTTGCTGTTTAGTCGTGTCCGACTCTTCGTGCCCCCATGGACCAGAGCACGCCAGGCACTCCTGTCTTCCACTGCCTCCTGCAGTTTGGTCACACTCACGTTGGTAGCTTCGAGAACACTGTCCAACCATCTCGTCCTCTGTCGTCCCCTTCTCCTTGTGCCCTCAATCTTTCCCAACATATACTCATGAAATCCTTTACCTAGGCTGTGTACATAACCATACATTTAAAGCACACGTGCACAGTCATGGGAACTGTAGTTTTCTTTTCAAAGAGCTACAGTTTACAATATTCTTTTTTTTGGGGGGGGGATTTAATGTATGGTGTGTACACACATGGGCATAGCAAGGGTTTTTGTTGGGGGAGGGACAGGTATTTTATTAGGGGAGGCAGAACCTCAGTTAGCTATGTATTTTTATTGATTTAGTTAGTGGGGGAGTTGCCCCTCCCTGCCTCCTTTTGGCTATGCCCATATGTACACAACCTGTTTCAGTTATTAAAGCAAAAACAAACCACAAAAATTGGGCAAGGACTATTATAATTTGTGTCCTGTTTCTGGGCTTGATTGATCATGGTGTGGGATGGGCCTTTGGTCTGCTCCAGCAGGCCTCTTTTTATGTATTCTAGAAATAAATTTCTTAGGGTGGTACTGACAGTGTGACCCTAAGTAATTTTGCTTTGAAATGAGCTGCACTGAATTCTGTTGGGCTTACTCCCAGGTAGATGAACGCAAATGTTCCTAGAGCCGTTTGCACTCCCTGCCAGGTGCAGATGTTGTGAGTTTTAAAATGCACTTGCAGCATTCATTTTGCAGGCCTCCTTAAGCAAAACCCAATTCCAGCCTTATAAGTGAAAATGTGATTAATCTGAAATGCATCATTTAGATGAAGAACATTAACGCTGGATAGAGAATGAGTGTAGTTCTCAGTTCAGTTATACATTCTGGCCACTATGCAGGAAATGAAAAGCTGAACTTACCTCAAAAGTGTATGACTCATTTGAGCCTACATCTTGCCGAAATGCATGGACATTAGAAACAGGATCTGCCTTGGTTGGGCATCTTGTGCAAACTCAAGTTACAAATGCCTTTTGCAGATACGATGGTTGGAGAGCTTTTCTGAAAGAGTTCAGAGGTCAAAAGATACTGGATATGGTTCCAGTCTGGCAAAATTCCAGAAATTTCTGTGGTTTCCTTTTTCTTAAAGGGATCTGTTCCTACAGTGTTTTTTCCCCATTATGCCTGCAAATTCATGGTATGAGACTGAATGCTTTACCTTTTGTTGCAGGTATACCCTTTTTGCCCTGGTGAAGCAGTGATCTTAGATACTGCATGTGCTTCCCAGGATCTTTTTGTGGAAAAGGGGCAGGCATATTTAGAAGCAATTTACAAGAAAAGGTACAAGTTGTTCCTCAGGGTCCTTTCCAACTATATGATTCTATGAAGATAAAACAACAGATGTCCCTGAGGCATGAAATTCTGTGACTGATTTACAGAGCATTTGTACTTGGCAGTAAGTCCCACTATGTTCTATAGGGGTTGTACCCATATAAGTGTGCCTTAAAAATCATTTGTATGCAGTTACTGTAAGTGTGGATAAGCAAATAGTTATGTGGAAGGGAAAACATTTTAAAAGTTCCACACTGCTTTAGAAGTAAAACAGTGAACAGTGCTTTTCCTATACCTGGTTTATTCTTCTGAAGTCTTATTCAGTTAAAAAGAGGCACTATCTGAAATAGTGTTTACTCTTGCTAATTATTAAGTTGTTGACGTAGTATAGGCAGATTGTATATAACTCTCACATGGATCTTTGAAGATGCAGTTTGGTGAGCATGTGCCTCAGGGAATGACAAAATGAGCGTTCTTGACACACCCTCCTCAACTGCATCATTGGAAATGTCCTAAAGACAAACTGAAGCTTTGTTCACACCTTCATAATCTCGCATTCGTTGAATATATGGAAGGGAAGTGGGATCATTATGCTTGCTAGCTTTGCCACTGGCTGTGCTGAAGGTAAGAATGTGCTCTGAGTGCATGCAACTGGAGGGTCTTCATTCTTAGTTGCAACTCCAGATCTTCAATTCAGATCCTACCTTCTCACAGAGCTTGTCCTCACCTGTGGGTAAATGTATCAAGGCTGGGGATAAGGTAAGCAGAAACAATCCTGGTCCCTCTTGTGCATTCAGTGAATGTGTAAATATAAAATGAAGACAGGGCTTGTGCACTTTGGGGATAGTCAATTGACAAAATACCGTATTTTTCGCTCTATAACACGCACCCAACCATAACACACACGTAGTTTTTAGAGGAGGAAAACAAGAAAAAAAATATTCTAAACGAAACAGTGGGTGTATGATTTTTGTGGTTCATGCTGTGGCCACAGACATGTGATCTGACAGTGAGTTTGGAGTAACCCAGTGCAAAAATCCTGAGGATCCATGTGGATCCGTGCTTTGTAACCACGTTTTAAGTGGGGAGGGAAGGAAAAGCACTCAAGGGACAAGGAGCACGCGTGGGGTGTGTGGAGAAGGATGCTGCTAATAATGCAGAAGATGGGTTTAAGGGGAGAAGAGGCACGCGTGGGGTGGGTGGAGAAGGATGCTGCTAATAATGACGAAGAGGGGTATAAGGGGAGAAGGCTCCTCTCCTCTCCCGCTTTGCTCCTTTAAAGAAGCAGGCTCTCTGTCCCTCTCTCCTCCCCACTCAGCGGCTCTTCTCCTGCTTTGCTGTTTCAAAGCGAGCCATGGAGGAGGGAAGGAAGGGGAACCATGGATTCTCTGCTCACGACTGCAGCAGATCCCCCCTGCCACCCATAGGCATCCCCTCCATAACACGCACAGACATTTCCCCTTACTTTCTAGGAGGAAAAAAGTGAGTGTTATGGTGCAAAAAATACAGTAGGTGCAGAATATAATAAAAAATTGTTATGAATACAGATGGGATAGAAATGACTGGAATATTAGTTTGAACATGCTTGTGAATTCTCAATATTCAAATAGCACAGGACCCATGTCTGTCAGAATTTTCCACACTTTTAACATCTCTTCTGTATTTGTGGGGATGAAAGAGAGCCCAGATGTGTGTGTTTTTGTGGTAATGATAGATACCTATCTTTTGATTCCTCTCAAACAAAATGAAAATCCCAGTCTGAGTGGAAGGGATGATAGGTATTCTGTGAAATCGTTTCATGAGTTGATGGAACATGTTTGTATGATTATTGTAGCTGTTTAAGGGAATTCTATCTTGGGCATAACTTTCCAAATACTTAGATGTGGGTTTAATTGCCTATACCAGTAGATGCAGCAATAGACAAGACACCTTAGCTCAAATACTTTATTAATAGGTTGTGCATGTCCAAAGAGTTTTGTGTTGTGGCTTTGTTCTGTGGTAACTCACTTTCTGGCAAGAGCGTGTAATTGCTGTCTTTTTGCCAACAAGCATTGATATGTGAAAGGTAATATAACTGCCATCTTCAACATTGTAAAGATAACAGACATAGATATACACAAGGTTTGTTTCTTTTTTGATCATTTAAATCCTTTCATAAGTAATATGGCTTGCTGGTGAGATGTTTGGCTTTTGTTTGTGCCCCTCCAGTTTGCTGTTTGTTTATTTTTGTGGGTGTTTTCTGCAATGTGGCATCAACACAGTAGTACATTAATAGTGGATTTATCCTGGGCCATTATTCTGCTTCATTAGTTGTTCTGCGGTTCTTCCCCAATGTTACTGCATTATTGCCTCCTGGAGGTGCATTCTTGGGCTATAGCAACAACAAAGCCCCCAGAACATGTGTGCTACGAAAAGTCACAAGATTTTAGCAGAAAATGTAATAGGGGCATGCATCTATTACAAATGCAGCCATGTGGTCACTTCAGAGCTTTGCGGGCACAAATGGTATTCATAGAACCATAGGTTTAAATTGTGGCACCCAGAACTGGACGCAGTATTCCAGGTGTGGTCTGACCAAGGCAGAATATAGTGGTACTATTATTTCCCTTGATCTGGACACTATACTTCTCTTGATGCAGCTAAATAGCATTATCTTGTTTTGCTGCTGCAACACACTGTTGACTTAGGTTAAGCTTGGGTATAACAGCCCTGATAACATCATGAAAAACCCATCATGGGGAATCCTCAACATCTGGTGAGGCCCTTTTTATGAAATCTCACGGTTGAGTAAAGTCAAACTTTGGCTTTCAAGATAGTCACTAGTTTGTCAGTTCAAGATTTCACTACAAATTGATTGAACTGTATTTATTTATTTTGGTAGTAGTTTATTGTGTGCCAAAAGATCAGAGTTCTTTCTACTGTTGCAGCATTACACCGTAAAAGTCACTTCTGGCCGCCCTGTCTTTTCAATAACTGTTCCAAAGTGGGCTGTACTGAACTTCTGACTTTTCTCTCTATCCATACATATATCAAAGTCCTTAGGTGGGTGGGCTGCCTCATTCAGTTCAGTATAGTAGGGACGTAAGCTTTTTTTGAATACCCATCAGAGCATGTCTATTGTCCCTTTTCTCACCCAGAGTTGATCCCTCCATAAAATGAGGTAAGCTTTGTAGGTGGTGTACCTGCGTGAAAGTGTGAGAGTACGCACACAGGCTTTCTGCGCTTGAAATTGCTGGTTCGTATTTGAAAAGATGGTCAGAGAGTGGCTGGTGCAATCCAGTCAGATGGATGGGGTATAAATAAAATTATCATCATTATTAAACTAATTATTATTAAGCATTTTTTTGTTTTCTGTTGGTTTTAATTAACATGCTACTTTTCTTTTGTATGTCACGTTGAGTTCCATTTTGTAAAAAGAAAAAACTACGAAGTGCAAATAATAATAATGTTGTTCAAAGTGTAAATAGAAACCATTTGATTACTTTCTGTAGAAATCCTGTTTCCCTCTCAATTCCCTGATAGCTTAGCAAACTAGTAAACAAGTCATCAAGATAGGGATTGCCTTGTGATGTCTGAGAATGCCAGGATGTTGCTTAATATATTGATTCTGCAAATTCCAGTTATGTCAATATACCATGCCCTGGCTCTGTATTTTGAAAATATTGACATCGAATGCTTTGCAGCACTTCTGCTATCCTGGAGATTTATTGGCAGTTACTTGGAGCACACGAGTCATGCTCAAGGTGGCATGTAGCAATGGGAAAATCAACATTTATGCAAATGCATACAAACAAAGACAATTAAAAGACCTGTTAAAATATCACCCTCTCAGTGTCTCTGCCAGAAAAATAAGCCCGAATGATACGAATTTTAAAAAACCTGATGAAGTAGAATCTAGGCGTTGGGGTTTCAGACACTGAGGGTTCAGTGGCCTTGTGAAATACATTATTGTAGTTTTTGGCACTGCAATGGAGAAACCTCTATCCAAAATGTTGATAAACACAACTTTGCTAAGAGCAGGTTTCTAGTTCTGTTCACCACCTAGGAGGGAAGGAACATCCAATTAAACTAGAAAGTGACAGTGATGGAGTCCATATCACTGACCTCATTCGAATCTGAGGAAAGTTAAAGTACTATTGAGATTTTTAATAAAAAAATAAAATAAGGATTTGCTGGATTTTGGAGTCCGTTTTGAAATGTGTGGCTTAATCTGAGGGCCTTATTAATGTGAAATATCTGAAGTTGCTAAGGGGCCATTAGATTTTTGGCATCAAATTGCCCACCTTTTCCAACAACTCTCATAATGGGTAGGCCAGGAACACGGAAAGGTAACATGGGAGCAGGGCCATGCAGAGCTTGCTTGAAGCCTGGGGCGGGAGTCTTGTTAGAATAAAGTTATGAACTCAAACAGGCTGCCCCAACCCTCTGCATGGAAGAGTGATGAAATGCCATCCTTTTGGCGCCATATAATTGAATCCTCCACCCTGAAATGTTCCTGGCAGCAGGCTTGTGGTTCTCTTCACGCCTCCATGGCCCACTAGTGCTAACTTGCCTTGCCCTGCCTCTAGGCAAATGAAGCCCAGCTTCCCACCCATTTAGCATCTCTGCTACATGATGTGTGATCTGGGGTTTCCCCCCGCAAAATTATCTTAAAAGCTTTTCTTCTCCTTTTACTTATATTAGGGAAGTGAACCTGTAGGGGTAACAGAAGAATTAAAAAACCCCAACTAAAATATTTTACAAAGATAGGCCAAGGCTGGGCAAAGTTCAGGCTTGTATCAGATCTATTGTATTTTTCCGTGTATAACACAATCCAATGTATAAGACGACCCTTATTTTTGGGAGCCAAAAATTAAGAAAGTGTTGAGGGGTTTTTTTTTGGGGGGGGGGGAATTGCAAGAACAGTTGAGCTTCTTTTGTAAGTTTGTTAAGCTGTTTTTCGACCTTCCCCCACTCTGTTTGATGGAACTGGTGCCATAACTCACCGCGTACTGATACCCACCATAAGCAGCCCCCTTGCCAGTGTTCCCCACCCACCTGCCAAAGTTGGCCCATAAGGGGTGAGGGAGATAGCAATCTGGCCAACATAATTGTTGAGAGCAGTTGTGCATAAAAAGTATTTAACATGTGAAAACGAGGAAGATTTAAGGTAAACAACCTGCAAATGATTCCAGAATACAGTGTTCTATCTTGTGGTGTTATCTTTAGGAGATTTGTGTGTAAAGCTTTTCTTCTGGGCACACCCTCTCCAGTCATAACAGAGCCCAATATTGTTTTCAAGGTCTGATAATTCCTACCAGAGTTACATCTGTGAGTCAACTGTGGGCTAGCTTTGACTTGAGACTTTATCTAGAAATGGAAAGCTGGTGATTTTCTTCCACAATGAACTGAATTTGTGACGCACCACTTAATCAAATAAATACAGCCACACAAGGTGAATTCCATTTCCGAGGAGGAGTGGTTGGTACATAAGCGTTTCTCCTAAAGCATGCTCCACCCCAAGGTTTAAAGCAGAGCTTTCCAATCTTTTCATGTTGGTGACACACTTTTTAGACATGCATCATTTCACGATGCAGTGATTCAGTTTTGCGTCATTTCGCGACACAGTAGTTCAGTTTTACTAGGAAACCGGAGGTTAAACTATTCCCTTTCCATCCCCTGGAGGAGCGTGGGGTGTGTTCGCGTGACACATCTACACACTGCAGCCGACACACTAACATCTTGCAACACACAGTTCAGAAAGCTCTGGTTTAAAGGGATACACAATTCAATTCAAGCTGTACCGTTCCAAGATGCAGAATGGGAAATCACATCTTGGGACGGTCCCCAACAATGAAGTTTTGAGAATCCCAGCACATAAAACTAGCACATCAGAGCAAGTCCTACCTATCACTTTTGTCTCAGATGCAATACTTTCCTACAAGCAGGGACAAGCCTGTTAAACTACCCACCTACTAATTTTTGACATGGGCCTTGTGCTGAATTTAGCAGAGACTGAAGGTCCAGTAAAATTGGGCCATCTTGCTGACTTGCTGCCACACAAACCTAAAGCACAGGCTGATCCCTAGTGTGATCAGCAATAGAGGCTTTTGTTCAGCCCTTCCCTATTAAAGGCCCTCAGCTACTTGTTACGATTTGCTTGTCTTTCTATGATTCTCCTCTCTGTGCTAGACACACACAGTTCCTTTCTGATAGAGACTTGTTTTCTGTACTCCTGACCATCTTTGTTCTCTTTGTCTGAACCCATCCCATTTTTAAAATGCATCACTCAGAACTAGACAGTTCTCCAGGCTGACTAGAGCAGAATAAAGTGCAGCTATTACTTTCTGTGTCCTGGAAACAATCTCTTAACCCAGCCTGCTGTCGCATTAGCCACTTTGCAGCTGTGTCACGCTGCTGACTCATGTTCAGCACTGACCGGCTGCAATCCTGAGATCATTTTCACATGTCTGACTGTCAAGACACTTTACCCAATCCTATACCTATGTATCTTATTTCTAAATCATTTAATTACCTCAGTGCAGACCTTTGCATCGGACACATCTTTTTAAAGGAGTTCAGTTACATGTATTTAAAATCCCACTCTTTTAGCCAAGAAAGACTCCCAAAGCAGCTAAGGATTCTCACACAGAAAGACAGAGATAGATGCTGCCCTCAGGATTACAATCTTAAAAGACACAGAGCAAAGTGAGCATGGATTGGGAGGCAGGAGGAAATAATTGAACAGTTTCAAGTTCTTAGTTACAGTTTGTTCTAACAGAGCATGTACCTAAGATGTGAGATGCAACAGTTCAAAGAGAGGACCCACTAAAAGTTGCTGCAGTCTTAGCTGCAGCAATAGGTAGATTCTGCAACACTTCGTCCGCCTCCTCCTCCTCCTCTAATCTGATGTTAATCATAAGCTGGTAGGGACCACCAGGGTCATCTAGTCCAACCCCCTGCAATGCAGGAACATTTTGCCCAACGTGGGGCTCAAATCCACAACCCTGAGATTAGGAGTCTCATGCTGAGTGAGCTGTCCTGGGAGCCCAGCAGTCAGGTGACAGTTTTGCAGGCTGTTTCTTTTCCTTTTTTCCTGTACAGTTTCATGCTTTTCTATATATCGGACCCCAGGACAGTGGAGGGAAGGGAAATGCTTTAATTTCTCATTTCTCTTCTTCCCCGCCAGCCCAGTTTGTTTCTCTCCCCTGCTTCCACATTGCTACTTCTTGCCACAGAGCATTGCATGCAGTGCCAGGATAGTATCGTAAATACCAACAAGATTTTGGAACGACTCCCAGGCTCCTTAATATAACTGATTAACCTTAGGAAAGAGATATCCCAAATCTGTTTGGCAAGACCCATGCTATGAGTGGAGCTGAGATTACACACCCTTAAGGCCATAAATGTCATGCAAAGTGTGATGACTTCGGCTTCTGTACACTGATACACTGAATGCCACTCAAGTGGGTGTTGCATAATCTTGGCACGCATAAGGCATTACTATGAAGTAACTGAGATCCTCCTAGTATCATTTGAAACTGCCATGGAAGTCGTAGGGCATAAACAGAAGATGGATATAGAAGGGTCTATATCAGGGACGGGGAACCCAGTGCCCTCCAGGTGTTGCTGAAGCCCAGTTGCCATTACCTCCAGCCAGCATAGCCAGTGGTTGGGGATGATGGGAGCTGGAATCCAACAAAATCTGGAGAGCTACAGGTATATATGGAAGCACATTGTCCTGACCTGGACCAATGAGGGCAAGCAACTGGGTTTTATTTATTAGTGAACCCGGTTATATCAGCTCCTAATGTGCAAGTGATATACAGCAATACTCCCCACTAACTACAGCTTCTGTCCTGTGCCTGTCTTCACCCGTTTGGAGCAATGGGATATATCTACCCCCCATTCCTCCTTAAAAACCCTTGGCTGATGCTCTGTATTCAAAATGAGCCAGGCGCCAGGCACAGTTTACACCTATCAGCCACTTGAGACCAAGTGAAGATACCTGGGTGCCAGGATGGTGTCTGACAGCTCCATCATCTGGAGAGGCATGCCTGGGGATCCTTGGATCTAGACTGTTTTCACACAGTCATATGACATCTCATATAATTCTATCAGTTACATTTTATCTGCATAAGCCGCAAGCAGCAGGAGCCCTGCGCTGGGCTCCTGTGGCTTGTGGAGAGGTGCGCGAAGTCTGGGCGCGCTGAGCTCAGCACGCCCAGCCTTCGGCATGCAGGCAGCTCTCCGCAAGCCGCGGGAGCCCAGCGCAGGGCTCCCGCAGCTTGCGGAGAGGTGCGCGAAGCCTGGAGAGCGAGAGGGGTCGGTGTGTACCGACCCCTCTCGCTCTCCAGGCTTCAGTGAAAGCCTGCATTCGCCCCATAGGATGCACACACATTTCCCCTTCATTTTTGGAGGGGAAAAAGTGCGTCCTATGGGGCGAAAAATACGGTAATTGTTGCCGCTTATCTCCACTTACCCCACCCCACTGCCCTGCTCAACAGTTGGGAAGAATATTCCTTTGTTATGAATAGTCAGTCACCATTAAGAAAAAGGGATAGGAATAGGAATAGGCCAGTATATATGTGGACGGTCCCTGGGTCAAGGGACTTAACTTCTTTAAGGTTGCCATCTGATTCTAGCCAGATGTTTAACTGATAATCACAGCCAGTGATTGCAAAATAAGACTTTTCACAAATGCTGAAGTACCATTCAACTGCCAACCCAGTGGGCTTCTGCATAGAGAGAATATGATGGGGTGAGGTGTCTCTCGCCACAGGCAACAGAATGTCTTGTGCCAGTTTAAACTGTCTCAGTATTCTTTTGGCAACTGGCAAGTTAATTTTACCCAAGGTGTGGAGCATCAGGTGTGGGCCCTGAATGTGCCTCTCTTTCTCTCTGGCACTCTGAAGACTCCTCAGACCACACACCCCTGGATGCTTTTCGCACCCTGGTGTTTTTGCTTGGCTAGAGTGTAGCCTTGAACTTGGGTGATGTCTCGTGGTTCTCTGGATGGTAGATACAGAGGTGTGTGTAAACTAGCCTGTTGTTCAGAGGGAAAATTTACATCAGTTCCACCTACGGTTTCCTCTGACCCTGCCCTGCCACTAGAATCTGGCCCGCAGATATTGCCCAGAAGGAAATGTGACCATCATGTTAGAAAAGGTCTCTTCCCTCCCCTCCTTACTCTATAAGAGTTGTGGACTTTTTTATTCTTATCCAAAAGAGCAAGCTGGTATGCCAGGCAAAGCAAATGAAAGTTTGTTTTTTCAGTAATCACCCTTCTACAAAGCAAGATCAAGGTCTTTCACAACAGCTTTAATCTAGAGCTCTGGTTTTGGAATTGGCAACTCCCTTATCTAGAACACCCCAGTGATAAATCCACAAGGATCTCAGTGCTGTGTATGATCAAAGGCTGTCTTAATTCTAAGTACGATAGAATTTTGGACATCTATTGTCCAAAAGTTGTTTCATGTTGAGGTTCATCTGGGGATTTTAAGGTAAGAGGGGGAGTTGCCATGGGGAAATGCCTGACGTAAGGCTTCTTCAAATTGGCCAGTTACTCCCTCACTTCTTAGACTTGGCCTGTGAAATAGGGCAAAGCATGAAGGCCACTTATGAGATAAGCTAGTGGCTTTATATGAGAAGGAAATAAGAAATAAACTTTCCCCTGCTTCCTTTGCAAAGCCTTTTTTCTGGTTACATTTGCATAAATGTTATAATTAATGACTGACAAGTGCGGGAAGTGGATTCAAGATGGCTCCCAGCGGGCTAATGCTCTACTTGCTACATGATTGGTCACCTACTAGGGAGAATATGAAGGTTCTGCAGAATGCAGTAGAGAAGTCTCAAACTTAAAGTGAAATGCCGCTTTGTAAAAGCATTTCACTTCACAAACCCCACAGTTTAGTCTGGCAAACTGTTTGTGGATCTGGAATTTAGGAATTTGTAGGCTCACCTATCCTGTTCCTTGTCACTCTAAGGGGGCCCTTTTATGACAGAAGGATATAGCCTTCTGTGATCTTGTTTCTGAATCAGCGCAAATGGGTGTTGAGAGGTAGTGAGAAGAGGATGCTGCCAAATTATCAATGTCTGCTGACAGTTATGGAGTCAATCTCTAGAAATACACCAATTCTAGAAGATTCCAAGTAGTGTCTTGATTGGGAGTCTTTTGTGCACTTTATTATTTGTCCAGGGGCAGCATTTCCTGGTACACTTGAAGTTTCTAGTTCTAGATTTTCCGGTCTTTCAGGCTTTAATGTTGCTGTTGATTGTTTATTGATATAACCGTGCCTTTTAACTTTTTGTTTCCTCATATCTTGGAGGAAAACATTGCCTGCTGCGTGTAGTATAATAAGGGAAATAACATTTTCTTTCAGGTCACATAAGTCATATTATAGGACAATTTGCAAGATGATCATGGGAGCTGAAAGGAAAGGTTACAACATTTGGCCGTTTTTAGGGCAAGTAAAGGAGGCTGGGGGACATGGTAGAGATACATAAAACTCTACCTGGTGTGAAGAAAGTGAACAGAGAGACATTTTCCTCCCTCGTACTGTTAGACCTGGGATCATCCAGTGAAGCCAAAGGTCAGAGGTTTGGGGACAGACAAAAAGAAATACTTTTTCACGCAGTCCATAGTTATCTATGTAACTCACTGTCGCAAGATGTAGTAAGGGGTTTAGACCAATTCATGGGGCCTCAGGTGATCAATGGATCCTTGTCCTGATGGCTGTGCACTACCTCCACTGCTGAGGCTCCGGGGAGAGTTCTGTTTGTGCCCAGGTTCTGCTTTGGAGCTTCTAGTTTTGGCATCTAGTTAACCTCTGTGAGAACAAGATGCTGGACTACATGGGCCATTGGCCTGACCCAGCAGTGGTGTTCTTTTGTTCTGTTCAATATTGGGAACTGTATGATCAGAACCAAGGTAGGGAAATGAATTCCAGATGAACTAGTCTAGAATTTGTAAAAACCGTGGAAGGTGTACCCCGCCCCCTAATTTACTGAGATGTTCCTGGTGTGTGAGAGAGAATCGTTATCAGGATTGGAGAGGGTACAGCTCTGTGTTAGAGCATATGCTTTTCATGCAGAAGGTCCCAGAGTTTAACCTTGGATTCCCCAGTTGAAAAAAGGGCTGGGTACCAGCTTGATGTTGATGGGAAAGGCATTTGCCTGAGAGCCACTGCCTATGAGAGTTCAGTCGTACCTTGGATCCCGAATGCCTTGGTACTTGGACGTTTTGGCTCCCAAATGCCGCAAACCCAGAAGTGAGTGTTCCAGTTTGCAAATGTTCTTTGAACCTGAACGTCCGGTGCAGCTTCCGATTGGCTGCAGGAGCTTCCTGCAGCCAATCAGAAGCTGTGCTTTGGTTTCCAAACGTTTTGGAAGTCGAACGGACTTCCAGAATGGATTCCGTTCGACTTCCAAAACAACTGTAACTAGTACTGGGCTAAATGGATCAGTTGTCTCACGTACAGTAAGGGCATGTCATTTTAGGTGGTAAAACTTAATTTTTTGCATTTATTGACAATTACTGTGTTTTGCCTAATGGCGAGTGAAAATTTCATTAGTCCCTTTCTTCCCTTGAGGTCACAATGCCATCGTTTCCCACAGAAGCCGGGATGGACACCTTGGCTTGCTCTCACTTCTCAGCCAGCTGCACACCCAATGGAATTCCGGAGAAGGAGCCTTGCACCTCCCCAGAGAAGGAGAGGAAGTGGATCAGGCCTGACATTCCAAGCAAGTGTACCTGGGAGCTTGGGAAATCTCCTTCTGAGTCGCCCCATCGCCATGTTGCAAGGTAAGCTGCCATTCAATAGAACCGCAAACTGAAGTCTGATTAGCTTTGGTAGTTTGAATCCAGTGCGCTTGTTTGGTTTGATACTTTGCAAGCCATGTTCAGGTGCTGGTGAATATTGCTGTGGGGTTTACAGTTGTTTCCCATCCCTGCTCTATGTTCCTGTGTCTTTCTGGTTTAGATCTGAGACTCCAAAAATTATGCCAGATATCCTCAAGAAGATCGGCGATACTCCCTTGGTGCGAATCAACAAAATTGGGAAGCTCTTTGGACTTAAATGTGAACTTTGTAAGTATCTTCTGGTTAGCTGGAGTTGTAAATGAAAACATTTGTGCTGTCGCAATGATCAAGAAGGACCAGTTCAGCCAGGATTTTGGTAGTGTTTGCTGTAAACTCGGCTTGACTGTAAAGCCCACTGGCCAGTTCAAAAGAGAAATACAGCATTGGGCTGATTCAGAGCTGATATCTCAAAAGCCTTTTGTTTTGTTACCTTCTGTGTTAAATTATATTTCTTTAATTTTACTTCTGTCATTTGTAGACTGCCCAATTGACAATGTTCTCTGGATTGACATAAACCAGAAACAATAAAAAGAAGCCCAGAAAAATAAAATATAACTAATCACAGTACAGAACTAACTAAATAAATAAACTAGTAGTGCCAAAATGATACCGAATGAATAGTTAGTGGGTGTTGTCTGCAACGGGGTGCAAAGGAAGTGGGGAGCTATTGCTGCACTGTGTGTGTTTGTGCACCCAGCGAGGCCAGGTGCATTTTTCCCCTGAAAGAGGGCTAGACATTAAAAGCTGACGTGTCCCCTCTTTTTGATAAACGGGGGGAAATGAAACCTAGTTGAAACATAGTCTTTGTGCTTTCCAGTGGCCAAATGTGAGTTTTTCAATGCTGGAGGGAGTGTGAAAGACCGGATCAGCCTAAGGATGGTAGAAGATGCTGAAAGGGATGGGATTCTGAAACCTGGAGATACCATTATCGAACCAACGTCAGGAAACACAGGTACGGTTGCTTGGGAGTGAGAGCAATTGTAGTGTGACCCTGGGCTGTGTTGTTGGGCATAGCAGTAATGCAGACAGGAGGATAATAGGACAGGGATTGCTGAACAGGTATCTGGGGAGCTTTATTTCTCCCCAAAATGGAAGCATCATGATGGATATGAGAACATTAAGCATGTACTTAATGCTCTCCCATGGAAGTCAGTGAGATAATCAAGCAATATCTCTGGTGTAAAGTCATGGAGCTCTTTGTGTTTACCAAACTGAATGAGAAACTCTGTCAGAGCTAGTTTTCCCAACAGTTTACCCTTTAGAATCTATGTTCACTTGCAATTTTTTTTTAAAGGAAACTCATCCTTCTTTTAACAATTTCCAGTCCCCTATTAGATTCTGCTTTCAACAGAGCTGTGGAACGTTACTCATTCGTATAGACACAATGTGATATCACATCCAGAGGAGAAAACAAGTATGGAGAAGGCTTTAGTTGTCCTTATATGCTGGTACAGTGTAATGGTTAAGGACATGAACTATGAGCTGGAAGGTCCCTTGTGTGAATCACATTAATTCAGCCTTGAATTCACTTGATAGCTTTTACTGCGTCTCTGTCAGACACCCGCCCCCCCCAATCATCATCATGTTATATAAACAGCAAATGTTGCCTGTTCCTTTTCACTGAAAGCTTTGGAAACTGTTACATCAAAGTGTTGTTTGAAAGCCCAAGGTGTCCAAGGACTGATGATGTGGTTTAATTGATCAGAAGTTGTTCAAGGGCTTTTGAATTCTTAAGTTCCTTGATGCTCCACTTAACACTCAGCAGTCAAGTCCCATTGTGATGTCAGAGAAGGTAAACCAATGGTAGCCAGAGCTGCCATGACACCTCTGGCTGCAGAGAGAGACTGTGAAATCAGAGCTGATTGGCATCAAGAAATGAGGGTCATGCAGAGAGGAAGAAATGGAGGGGGCGGTTGGAAGACTGAAGAAATCAGTGAACACAGAGGAGCTTTTAAAGAGGAACAGAGCCGTGATTTGTTGTAATGACAGGGCCTAAGCTAATCTGTAACACGGGGGTGTTGTAAGGATTACTGAGCAATGTATATGAACAGATAGCTTTTCCTACCTAAATGGTAAGCAGTCTTATTGGATTAGCTTTTCACTCTTCTCTTGGGAATCTTCCAGTGATGCATAATTTCGCAAACATATTAGAACATCAATACTGCTTTTGTTAAAAAGAACAGTGTGATCTTTGGCATCTCTTAAGATCTAAGCTGTACCTCTTGCTCTCCTACACTCTCAGAAAACACAGACTGCTCTGTTGTGGTTCTGTTCTGCACATGCCGAGTTTAGTGTGTTATGATTGTTGTTACGTACAAGTGGACACAAAACTTCACAGCAGGCAGTTGTCCTTGTAGTTGAAACAACCTTAGTTTTTACAGTGAATGTATTGAATGCTTTCTCGCCAATCTCTGAAATGGTACCTTTCTGTGGTTAGCAATATTGCCCCCTGATGTCTGGGGAAAAGATGGAGCAGAATGTAATCCGAAACCGCCATGTGTGTTGGGAGAGAAGCATACACACAACTAGAAGTGTCTTGAAAGCTTTTTTAACTACAGCCAGAAACTTGGCTAAACAGGCAGTCGTCTTGTTAATATAAAAATGGCTTGTTCTATCAGTATGAGTACCCAGTTGGTCCAGAATGGCAGGACATACATTTCAGGTATGTCATAACTCAGTGGTAGAACATATGCTCTGTCTACAGAAGGTCTCAGGTTCAAATCCCTGGCATCTCTAGAAAAGACTGGAAAAGGTTCATTTCTGAATACCTGGAGAGACAGGTCAGTTGGTGTAGACCTGCCTTCCCCAAACTGGTACCCTCTCAGATGTTTTGAACCACATCTCCCATTATCTTTGACCATTGACCATGGTGGCTGGGACTGTTAGTAACTCTAGTCAAAAACATTTGCAGAGCACTATCTTGAGGAAGACTGATATAGACAGTACTATACGAGATGGGCAACTAGTTGGACTCTGTGTAAGGCTGGTTCCTTTGCTCCTGCAAGTAAAGAGTTTTAAAATATAAATGTGTGGCTTCCTTCAGTGATGCATTTCCTTGGTTCCAGGGATCGGACTGGCTTTGGCAGCTGCAGTGAAAGGCTACCGCTGTATCATCGTCATGCCAGAGAAAATGAGCATGGAGAAGGTCAGAGCTGCTTGTCATTTCAGATGCTTACAAATCGTCACTTGTTGTGTAATTGGTTAACTGGGACATCATTAGCCAGCAACGCAGATAGCTGCATATGGGGTAGATGCTGTTTAATGTTTAATGCTGTTCTGAAACTTGCTGTTTCAGTGAGCTAGCAAAATGTTTAATGAGGTTCAGGATTTCGACTGACATTCAGTATTTAAAGTTTAGTCTGGCAGTACGCTGGGAGTAAAATAGCTAACATCTGAATTAATACATAGTGAAAATCACTCAAAGTCTTATAGCTTAAAGTTTAATTTCCCCGTTGCTCAGGTGTTGTGTGGCGCATTTCACAAATTTGCTCCCTCTTTTTTGAAATCAGGTGGATGTTCTGCGAGCTCTTGGGGCAGAAATTGTGAGGACTCCAACTACTGCTAGATTTGACTCTCCAGAATCTCATGTCGGCGTGGCGTGGAGACTGAAAAATGAAATCCCTAATTCCCACATATTGGATCAGGTAAAGAGGCAGAAGGAGAGAAGTATTTCAGATAGCTAGGTCCTAAGTGGAATACAGTCCTTTTCATTCATCATTCTAAAATCTCAGTGAAGGTGATGTTATAATTCCCAACTCTCAGGCAAAGGGATGGAAAAGTCTCTGCCTGAAACCCGAGACAGCCTTCACAGGTCAATATAGACCAGTCTTCCCTGACTTGGTGCCTTCCAAGTATTTTGGACTACTCATCCCATCAACATCAGTTGGCGTGACTAATGGTCAGTTATGACTGGAGCTGTAGTCTAAGACATTAGGAGTGGCACAGGTTTGGAAAGGCTGATGTAGACAATACTGAGTTAATAGAACCAATGGCTTGTTTCATTATATGTCAGCTTCCTATATAATCTTAAGTCAAGTGGACTAAAGTTAATTGTACTTATCTTGTCCTCCAACTCATACACAATTGTCATCCTGTGGGTGGGGCTCTGTTGTGGGCTAGTTAGCCACTGAAGAGGAGCAAGCATTGGTGGTACGTAAGGAGCTTGAACACCTCTAAAAAAAAATAAAATTAAGTTAAGTGGTGCTGAGACCATAATTGGAACTCCCTTCCTATTGCTATCTGATAGGTGCCTTCACTGTATTCTTTTTGGTGCCTGCTGAAGACATATATTTATTTAGACAAGTCTTCCCAGATGTTTAGAGTGTATGAGTTCTACTTTGTTTTAGCCTATTCTGTTGTGGGTTAAACTTTTGGTATGTTTTAAATTATGGTTGTGAGCATTTTAGTGAGCATTTTATTGTTTTTTCTTTTTTGTAAACCACTTTACAAAATCAAGCGGTATGTAAATTTTATGAAATAAAATAATAGTACTTTGGCAAAGAAATACTCCATGTTCTACTCTGGGGGTATATCAGGGAACAGGGCCTTCTCAGCAGTGGCCCAAAATTCCAGAAACCAGATCCGTGGAAGATCAGGCAGGTGCTATTTGTAGAGACTTTCAAGTGGGCTTTGAAGACTTTCGCTCCCTCTCTGTAACTTTCTGTGAATGAGGTAAATTAGACTGTCAAGATAATGTCCTAAATTGAAACATGGGAAACTCTTCTACTGAGTCAGGCCACTGGTCACCTAGCCCAGTTTTGTCTACTGGCAGTTGCTCTCCAGGGTTTCAGGCAGTTTTTCCCAGCCCTGTCTCAAAACACCAGGAATTGAACCTGGCTCCTTTTGCATGTGCTCTGTCATTGAGCTATGGCATGAGGATTTGGAGTGGTGGGTTGTTACTTTTTAGATTATTATTAAATGGGCTTGCTTTTAATGGTACTTGTAATAGCTGCTTTTTGCTATTGTATACTGCTTTGTGGAGGATTCTTCCTTTAAAAAGCAGCTTATAGATTTATTAAACATTTAAGTCCACGTGTGTTCTTTGTAAACTTGCCAGACTGTTGTTTTTCTACATTTTCCTTTCATTTTTCAACATAGTACCGCAACGCTAGCAACCCCCTGGCCCATTACGATTCCACGGCTGAGGAGATCCTGCAGCAGTGTGATGGTATGTTCAGCCGGCGGGTAACTCTTGGGCCCCTCATCCTAGATGCTTTGAGAAAAGGGGGGTTCTGGGAAATTGCAAGGCTACTATAGGGCCAGGATGCATAGACATGGTGTCAGTGGGTGTCCAACAGCCCCCAAGCAACTTTTCTCCTGCAAGTTTGCCATGCCCGAGAATTATAGAGTTGGAAGGGACCCCATGGGTCATCTAGTCCAACCCCCTTCAATGCATAAATCTCAACTAAAGATCTGTGACAGATGGCCATCCAACCTTTGCTTAAAAACCTCAAAGGACGGAGAGTCCACAACCTCCCGAGAAGTGCTTTGACATCTTTTAATTTGCATGGTGCTCTAATGGCTGGAACCAAGATGAGGCTTCAACATTGCTATAACTTAGCAATTCCACAGCACATCCCAGTGCGTAACGTATTTTACAATTCTTATCTCAAATTATTCTCAAAATAGCTCTCTGTGGCTGGTTAGGCTCGGTGCCAATTAACACGTTGCAACAAAGCGAATGTACTGCCATGTATTTGTGTCACTGGGTAAATGAGGTGCATGTCCGCTTCACACATTATCAAGTATGCCCTAAATGGAGCATTGCATGAGTGTCGGGAGGACCTGCGACATCCACAACAAGTGAACCAGTAGTTGGAGACAGTGCTTTACCTAAAACCATCGGTGGAGCTTTGTGCCAGAGCAAAGATTTAGATATTGGTTTCCCATCTTGAAAGCCCATATCTATAGCTCTAAATGAATATCTCATAGATCCATAGATACAGGATTATTGTTTCATTTGCTTATGTATTATTACATGCCCTAGGCTTTCAGGACCTGGCAGGCCAGTCAGATTGGTAAATAAATACATTTGCTGGCATTTGCTATAGAGTGGAAATGTGAATCTATGGATTCTCTCTTATGTTTATGCAATTAATCTGGGCTCCATTTGATGTTTTGGGGCATTGTAGGGGGTTGGACTAGGTCATGTTCACAGTACAGTCGTACCTCTACTTACGTATCCCTCTGGATACGGAATCTTCAGGTTATGGCCATGGCAAACCTGGAAGTATACACCTCTATTTACATAATTTTCAGGGTGCGAATGGACCCCCGGAACGAATTAAGTTCGTATCCGGAGGGTCCACTGTCTAACCTATTGCATTTTTTGCATTTGCTAGCTTAAGGCCAGTAGAGGGAGCTCCCACATAGCATTTTTGTCTGATGAAATGTGTTTCTTCTGCCTGTGCCATACTGAGGCAAAAACCCTTATACTAGAATTGGCTAAAAGACTGTATTCATTCAGATTTGTGTCTTTAATTCTTTTTGGCCACTTCAACTGTACACATGTTTCTGCCTCTCTGATAGGTCATGTAGACATGGTTGTAGCTGGAGCGGGTACAGGAGGCACCATCACTGGCATTGCCCGAAAACTAAAGGAGAAATGCCCTGAATGCAAAGTAAGTCCCAGGCTAGGGCAGGCATCTCAATCACTGCTTCATCGTTTTCCATTGTTCATGGATTTATGTGATCCCGTGCCTTATTGGGGTATAGGGAGTCTCATGAGCCTTGTGTTTTCTTCACCCTGTTGCGTTATCTCTGTTTGTCAAGCCTTCTGTTCTCGTGTTCCAGGATGGGCCCAGGCAGACAAGCATTTCTGCCCTTAAAGCAGGCACTGGGACTTGTGAGACAGGCTTCTCTCAACCAGAGTTCGCTTCCATTCTGTTCCATGGCTTCTGGGGTGACAGCCTTCACCATGCACACAGATCTGCCCCCAAAATGGAGCTCATTAACATGGTGCCTGGGAAAAGCACTGTTGTTGCCATGATGACATGGATTGCCACCAGCTATATCATGGATTGCTTCCTGTTCACTTGCTATTTGCATTTTTATCCTCATGTCTGTATGTCTAAGGAAAGTTGGGACTACTTGCACAGGCAGAACATTCTTATGTAAACTCTTATGAGGAGCCAGTGTGGTGTAGAGGTTAAGAGCGATAGACTGGTAATCTGGGGAACTGGGTTCGCATCTCCGCTCCTCCACATGCAGCTGCTGGGTGACCTTGGGCTAGTCACACTTCTCTGAAGTCTCTCAGCCCCACTCACCTCACAGAGTGTTTGATGTGGGAGAGGAAGGGAAAGGAGATTGTTAGCCGCTTTGAGACTCCTTCGGGTAATGATAAAGTGGGATATCAAATCCAAACTCCTAAACCAGCTCATTATGTTAATGTTAAGCATTATTGATGCAAGCATGTCCTTTATACTGTTGCACACCTTGCGTACAGCAGTCTGGTCATCACTTATTCCTTATCCTTAACTATGCACCTGGAAGCCCACAAGGGAAAAGCAATTGGGGAACGATTCTGAGTAGAAAACCAGCTGTCAAGGATAGGGTCAAGTACACCCCAGAGCCAGTCGCCTTGGCATGGATGTTGAAATCATCCAAAACCAGCAGTCCAGGGGTTCCTCAACACCAGCTCTTAGACCAGCTCTGTCAGTTCAGGCAGGGAGACTCTAGCAAGGTGGGCAGTAAACCAACAGAATCCCTAGTCAATTCTGATTGCCCAATGCCAGGAACACAAACTCTAGATCAACCCCCCAAACTAGACAGAAATTCCTATACTTTTAAAAATTTGGGCAGAATTGTGTGAAATTTGCCAGCAACGTCACCCCTTTGGAGAATGTGAATACTACCAATTTTCATAAAGATATTTCAAAGAATCTAATGGTTTTATTGTGTCCAACATAGGCATTTCATCCTCACAGGAAACAGAATACTTAGTAGAATCCTAAGAGTAATAAAACACGCTGGACATCTTGTATCCTGTACTGTGATTCCTTACAAAATTATTTGAGTGATATAGAGATGTATGTCACTGAGCACATAATATCATGTTTCCGTCCGTATCACCTGTTGGGGTTATATATGTGTAATGAGAGCTAGCATCTGAATGGGCTCCAGAGCACACTTGTTGACATTCGCCCTTTCACTAAGCCAAACGAAAGCAGTGTAGGAGCAAGTGAGTTTTTTCATGTGCTTTAAAAGCAATGATTGACATCGGGTTTGGTGTTTTCCAAGTTTTAATGACAGGGAGAACATCTTTGCGATGCCACAACAATTTTGACTTACTATGACTGATTTAACAATTCTGTTCTTGATAGCCAAACACTGACTCAATGCTAAAAACTCTCTTGCAGATTATAGGTGTTGATCCCGAAGGATCCATTCTTGCAGAGCCTGAAGGACTAAATAATACAGACAGCACAACTTATGAAGTGGAAGGGATTGGATACGACTTCATCCCTACTGTTCTGGACAGATCAGTAAGTCAGACTCCCCTCATGTGCATGCCTGCTGAACACATCTTGCTGGTGTGTCCATAATTCTTATGTCTTTGGAAAGGCCTTTTTTGCATCTGATTTCCAGCTGTGAACTTAGTCACACTTCCTCAAGAAATGCATAGACACTGAGTGTTTAGCTTTGCTTTCCAAGTTTTCCTATGTCCTTTTTCATAGATCCTCATCACTCTTTGTCTTTATTTCCCTATGTGGCTGATTCCTTGCCAAAATAATGCAGGCAGAGCAAATAATGGAGCTCAGAAATGCATATGCAAATGTGCCCAATATTTTCCCATTGAGCAGTAGAAAATCTGTGGATGTAGTCAGCTGCCTTCTGCTGACTCAGGCCATTGGTTGGTCTAGTTCAATATTGTCTACACTGGCAATTGCTGCTCTCCAGGGTTTTTGGGCAGGAGTGTTTAGCAGCTGTACCTGAAGATGCTAAGGATTAAATATAAACATCCACCATTGAAATGCACAATAAAACAACCCCATTAATACATCACAGCAGTTGTAACAGGAGACTGAGGGGATCGAGGGGATGCAGCAGGAAGACAGTTTCCAGACTTCTCCCAAATTTGTGGCAGTGGACCCAAGAGTCTACCACTAGAATCCATGTCTTCTGTCCCACACTGAATTTCTTGGCCTGCTTAGTATTGACTTAAGGGCCCAAGTGCGGAGAGAAGTTCAAGGCTTCATGGTTGTTGTTTTTTGTTTCCTCACCCTTTCTTCCAGTTGGTGGACAAATGGTACAAGTGTAATGATGAAGAATCTTTTGCCTGTGCGCGCATGTTAATCAGAGATGAAGGATTGCTGTGTGGTAAGTGCTTTCTGAGGGCTATATTTGTATTCATTGAGAATTGAGTACTCAAGGTGACAGTAACAGTTGAGAAGGAACCTCTTTGCTCTCGAGACCAAGTCATACTTTCCTTTTTGTCACACTTGTGGGTCACTGGTATATGAGTACTGTAAAGCATCACGTTTGGTAGCTTTTGAAAAAATAAATAAAAACAGCAGTAGATTGTTGTGAGGGGCGTATTCTTAATTGCCTGCATAGGCCTGGCAGAATAGAAAAGTATTCCGCAGGCATTCAAAAGTTGGCACAGAAGGCACCCGTTGTTCAGACATTAGAAGATAATGTCACTTATTTTAGAATATATATCCAATTAAGCACCTGCAACTGTACCTGTAATTGCTTCTCGGCTTCAGCACACAATAAAGGCAGCTCTAATTATGGAGCCCTTTCTTATTTTAATTTTTTTATTTAAAACAAAGATAAAACAACTACATACAGTCAGAGAATCATCTCTGAATACTCCACAGAGCTTTGTCAAAGCATTTATGCTAAAATCATCACAATCTTAAACACAAAATAATGCATTATAACCTCCATCGCTTTGGTGGTTCCAACTGAACATTTCCATGAAAGGATGAGTCTTTGCTGCTATTTGCTGGCTCTTGCAGAACACCAAGCTTTTCTGAACAGAAAGAATGAGGAAATGATTGCTTGGGTTGTTTTCTTCCCTCCGACACCACTGTTGCCTGTATGATACACATGCCAGTCTTGGTTGTAATATGGCAGTAGCAGAAAGGCAATCTTGAGAGGAAAGGCAAAATATTCAGTTAGAAAAGTAAGCTCCAACGTGCTGATTTTTTTGCCAACATTTTTACATAACTCCATTACACCATTTAACAAGATTGAATTTCCAGTTCCATTTCTGGGAACAAGTTGAGAGATAGTGGCTTGCACCAGGCTGGTCTATTTAATGATGCTCATCTTATCCTGGGGCGAGTAGGAATATGTCCTTTTTACAGTTATTGATGGATGAGCACCTTGGGGCACTTCTGTTGTTGTTTGAATACTTGTAGTGCTGTATGTATTTTATGACTTGTAAGTCACTTTGAGACAACTTTTTTGTGAAAATTGATGAGATGGTGATAATGGATACTTCGTTACTTGATCATTAGGCTCTCCCACTGTTCTTTGTCTCCTTTTACATTGCATTTTCAAAATGGCTTCCATGCCGTTTTAATGGTGTCCTCTGTCTTCTGTCAGGCGGCAGCTCAGGCAGTGCTATGTCTGTTGCCGTCAAGGCTGCCAAAGAGCTGAAAGAAGGACAGCGCTGTGTCGTCGTCCTTCCAGATTCTGTCAGGAACTACATGTAAGTAGCTGTCTTATTTCTCTGTTCCTGATGCTGACCGTGAGGTAGGGGACCCTGCCTGCATGACTAGCACTGCCCATTTGGCATTGCACCTCTGAATGTGATGGTGGCAGCAGCATGGCTAAATGGCTCCAGCACCGCTGCTGTAGTGTATGAAAGGCAGCTAACATAATAATAATAATTAATAATAATAATTTTATACCCCGCCCATCTGGTGGTTGGGTTTCCCCAGCCACTCTGAGCGGCTCCCAACAGAATGTTAAAAACATCGAACATTAAAAACTACCTGAACAGGGCTGCCTTCAGATGTTTTCTAAAAGCCAGGAAGTTGTTTATTTCCTTGACATCTGATGGGAGGGTGTTCCACAGGGCAGGCACCGCTACCGAGAAGGCCCTCTGCCTGTTTCCCTGTAGCTTCAGTTCTCGCAGTGAGGGAACTGCCAGAAGGCCCTCGGTGCTGGACCTCAGTGTCTGGGCAGAATGATGGGGGTGAAGACGCTCCTTTAGGTATACGGGGCCAAGGCCATTTAGGGCTTTAAAGGTCAGCACCAACACTTGGAATTGTGCTCGGAAACATACTGGGAGCCAATGTAGGTCTTTCAGGACCAGTGTTATATGATCTCAGTGGCCACTCCCAGTCACCAGTCTAGCTGCTGCATCCTGGATTAATTGTAGTTTCCAGGTCACCTTCAAAGGTAGCCCCACGTAGATCACATTGCAGTAGTCCAAGCAGGAGATAACAGAGGATGGGCACTTGAAGTTATGGCATCTCAGATGAGGCCCACCCTCTCACACTCACTGCCGTTGCCCCTGTGTTGCCCTCCCACCTCAAGCTCAATCACTCTGAGAGACTGCCACTGTTCAGTGACTTTCTTGGGTCTGGACTCTGCCAGTTTTTCCACCCATCCTTCCCACTGCCACTTTCATGCCCTAGCCCAGCCATGTTGACTTCTCCCTTGCAGGGCTGGTGCCTGTGTCATGGCCCAGTTTGACCTGTGGGTGAGCCAGCCTGATTATATTCTCCTTATGTAGACTTTTACAACTGTCTCACTGAGAACAAAGCGTATTAAAAGAGAGCTGTTTATTCTACGTGCAAGCTATGAAATGTTATGCCGTGTCATCCTTTACAGCTTATTTGCTTTTAAGGCAGGTATAACCTAAATTGCTACTTGTGACTTGTTTCGTTTCTTGATTGCTTCCAGGTCCAAGTTTTTGAATGACAAATGGATGACTCAAAAAGGCTTCATGAAAGAAGAAGATGACATTATTAACAAGCCCTGGTGAGGTGACCATGCCTATGAAGGCTTAGTAAAATACGTTGTGGCCAAAAACCCACCCTTAAGTCAAAATATTTTTTCTAATATGGATAGTTAAGCCTACACAAGCTAACTTCATAAATATGTCCAGAAGTAATGTTGCTTTGGATAATTGCTGCTGTTTGAAGTTATCTGCCCCTCTCCCTGCATCTACCTCCACCTCAGTCATAAATATTAAAATGGCATCTAGTGCCTTGTTGGCATTACTCAGCTTTAACTAGGGAGTTTATAGGGCAGTCATTATTCAGTACTAGTTCTGGTATAATCCATTTACAAATTGTGGGGGGAAATTAAGGGTACATTTCTTGCCAGTGTGGTGTAGTGGTTAAGAGCAGTGGACTCGTAATCTGGTGAACCAGGTTTGATTCCCCGCTCTTCCACATGCAGCTGCTGGGTGACCTTGGGCTAGTCACACTTCTCTGAAGTCTCTCAGCCTCACTCACCTCACAGAGTGTTTGTTGTGGGGGAGGAAGGGAAAGGAGAATGTTAGCTGCTTTGAGACTCCTTCGGGTAGTGATAAAGTGGGATATCAAATCCAAACTCTTATTCTTCTTCTTTTCTTAAATTCTCTCCCCCCCCCCCTGTATATTTGCTGTGATGATTATGCATGGAGGAAGTGAAAATAAAGAGAAAGTCAATGACTTGGCAAAGTCTGAATCTAGGTCTCCAAGATGCAGTAACATTACAACTCATATTGTCCATACTGACTCACTCTAGGTCTGGAGATATAACAGTGTTAGTTCGCGTTGAAGATACAATTCCAGCTGTACTAAACTAGGCATTAGATTTTGATTTCCAGAGGAATGGCCATGTTAATCTGTTGCAGCAAAAGGGTGCTTATGGCACCATATAGGCCCACGGGTTTATAGTGGCATAAGCTTTCATGGACTCAGCTCCACTTTATCAAATCCATGAAGTGCTAACCACAGTTGGCCAGGGTGTGCGAGAGAGAGGCACGTACACAAACACACAGCGACTGTGGAAAGTACAGGCTGTGGAAATTCTAAGTCAGGCTTAAGACACACAGAGTGACCCTTCACAACAGCGGTAGTTTGATAACCCATTTATCCAGATTTTATTATTGTAGTAGGATGGCTGTGTTATTGTCAGTTATGGTCACTTTGCTTAAACTGCATAGGATTGTCACAGACTGTCCTTTTTTTGCATTCCATGGCTGCTACTTCCATTTCTCTTTTTCCCTATGTCCACCTGTGTATATTCATACTGCCGTACCTCCGTTTATGTAACCCTCTGGTTACGTAGAAGAAGAAGAAGAAGAGTTTGGATTTGATATCCCGCCTTTCACTCCCTTTAAGGAGTCTCAAAGCGGCTAACATTCTCCTTTCCCTTCCTCCCCCACAACAAACACTGTGAGGTGAGTGGGGCTGAGAGACTTCAAAGAGTGTGACTGGCCCAAGGTCACCCAGCAGCTGCATGTGGAGGAGCGGAGACGCGAACCCGGTTCCCCAGATTAGGAGACTACCGCTCTTAACCACTACACCACACTGGCTCTTCAGGATGCGTGTGCAGCAAACCTGGAAGCATTTTACCGGGTTTTGCCGCATGAGCAGAAGCGGTCCTCAGGTTGCGGAAACCTCGGGATCCGACTGGACCTCTGGAATGGATCCCGTCCACAACCAGAGGTAAAAAGGTAAAGGTAAGGGTACCCTGACCGTTAGGTCCAGTTGCGGATGACTCTGGGGTTGCGCACTCATCTCGCTCTATAGACCGAGGGAGCCGGTGTTTGTCCGCAGACAGCTTCTGGGTCATGTGGCCAGCATGACTAAGCCACTTCTGGTGAACCAGAGCAGTGCTCGGAAATGCTGTTTACCTTCCCACCGGAGCAGTACCTATTTATCTACTTGCACTCGACG